>NC_090646.1:516538695-516838695 GCF_040937935.1 Hyperolius riggenbachi | reverse complement strand
TCCAAACTTCCAGCCTATGGAAGTTGCCAAAATGGCCCTGTCCCTTCGCCCCCATGCCACTGCACTCCCTGTAAGCCCCCTTCCCCAAGTGACATTACTGCCATTCACTTTATTGGTTACCCAGCTATGGTTGGAAGTGCTCCCTAAATTGTTAGACTCAAACCATGAAGTCAGAGTACACAATTAGCTGAATCACATTAGCTGAATTTCTCTATGAGGTTTCCTACTGGGCCCTCTAAAGTAAACTAGCACAAACTACTGAGCATAGATTAATCAGCAATCATAAAATTGGGACTAATCAATGGGTCATTGATCCCCCAATGCTCCTGCTGCACTCCCGCCTGCAAAGAATGCCCAACATGCCCATTAAGACTTTCAATCAATAAATGGCTTAGAATCAACTGAAGGGGAATCGATCCAACATGTTGAACTATTGAATAGCTGATTTGTAAATGAGATCAAGGTGGTTGAATTGGCCAGGAATTAAATGGAACATTGATATATGTATGGCCAGCTTAATCGCATACTTACTGGCCAATGAAAAATTTAACTATACACAAAAGTGAAACATTTTAATTTAATGTCAGGAAAGGTAAAATAAAAGTTATGTGTACATATATAATAAATGGAAACACCATCAAAAAATCTAAAATCTGGATATTGAACTAGATTTTCAAGAAATACAAAACAATGCACAAAATTGAACGCACATGCAACACAGCTTGGAAGCTCCAGATGCTTTCTGCTCGATTCTCCCAATTATAGTGCATGCAGCAGTGACAGCTGTGTCTGGGCATAGTCAGGTTTGCAGACAAGCAAGCAAGCACTGATCTCTAAACTATCTCTCTACGCTCACTCCTCTATTATCAGTGTATAAAGTACAGTGGCCAAAGCATCATTCGCACATAACAAAGAGAACTCCCCGATCGCTGCTGTTATCTAGCAACATATATGTTTGAGGCACACGATGATGACTCTCACCTGAAGCCATAATAAGCCTCCACTGGGTGAAAATGGCAATGCCATACTTCCGGCGCTTAGTGATGACGCCATGAGCAGATAGGAGGTACCGGTGGTACCCATGCTTTGGTTAACTCTTTCGCAGCTGGGTGACGTCTGCTTGTTGAAGTGACCCATCTGTGCCCTATTACTGACTGGCTCGTCCAGAGGGACACCCGGCCTTAGCTGCCATGAATCAGGAGGGTAAGTGCGGGTACACAGGGAGCAACATCAACACAGTTGGATGATGTAACATGTGGATAGCTGTGGTATTGCCGGGGACTGTTCTGCCCGAATATCTTTAGCTTGGATACATGCCATCGGAGAAACCACACTTTACATCGGTAATGGCAGAGTGGGGGCCAAGCATACTGACTGCATTAGAGTCTGCTGCTCCACCTCCTGCCAAATTCCTATTTACGGTAGTACCCTGTACCCATATTATATTGAATGCATTCAGGTTCTCTCAGATTAAAAACATTAGATTCTCTTGCTTTTACTCCAAATCTCCACATATGGCAAACATACTCAATTTGTTGCAGAAATCAATTGTTGGGGAATGCTGACAATTATGTCAGACTTTTTGATCCAAACATACAAACAGAATTTTTATAATTGGGAATTTGGAGACATGGAGTATATGCACCAAACTGCATTAAACAGAATTATAATAATAAAGTTTTGCTGCATGACAATTAGGGCCCATTCACACTTGAAGCCTTGAAACACACCGAAATCGCCGGCAAAACGCTCAAACGCTAGCGCTTTTCAAAGCGCTAGGGTAATAAGTCTATGGGCCTGTTCTCATTTGGGCGATTTGCGCTACTCGGCGCAAATCGCCCAAAACCACTAAACGCAAACGCGTAGCCTGCACCATTTTCAGGCGATTTCCCGGCGATCGTGGTTTAGTGCTATAGAAGCGCAAAACGCGATTGCTAAAAAAATCGCCAGGTGTGAATGGTGATTTTTTTTTTTTGGGCGTTATTCGCCAAAAAAACGCCAGAGCAAAACTATAGCAAAATCTCTGGCGTTTTGCGATCAGCTAGTGTGAATCGGCCAGTAGAGCAGAATGCAATGCATTACATAAATGCTTTATTCACCTAATTCTGCTTAGCAGTTTAGTGCATACACACCGTAGTACTAAGCAGTGTACTGTTGCTCTGGTTACTGGGAAGTTTGTATAATTTAACTTGACTCCAAAGTCATAAGTACAAAATTACATCTAGTGTTTATAATAGCAGTTTTACTAATTGTTGGATTTCTGGTATTCTTTCTAGAAGTCATTGAGTACTTTAAGCGACAGCTAAATGAAGACTCCAGTGTTGCCACTGCTGTTGCTGCCATCAGAACGTTGCTAGAATTTTTGAAAAAGGATAAAGGTAAGTAGATTATACCAAATGGCCTTTATGCCAAATGCTCTCTGTGCTTTCTGTACTGCCTATATATCCATTGCTAGCACACAGAACAGCTAATCACTATATAATATAATACACATTATTATACAGATTTCATTGTTGGAAACATAAGCATTTTACACATATGAGATTGTGTTTCAGCGGTAACAGATAATTATAGAGTACGTCGGGGCTAGAGAACTATCCTTAACTTGTGTGGTGGAAGGTGGCTTAGAGGTGCGTTGGAGATTGGGACTCGATCCCTTGGGCGACATCTCCGGACCAGGAGTGTACAAATGCAGTAAAAGTCAGCTGTATAGCTGACAGTGCGTTCTGTGCCTATGTATGTGTGTGTGTGTGTGTGGGGGGGGGGGGGGGGAGGCTGGTGGAGTGTCACGTGCGTGGTGGCGGGTAGGGGAGTAGCGCCCACAAAGGAATCGGCCATCAATTGGCCATTGATGCTTTTGCTGCTCTGCCCCTTATTCTACAAATAAACAGTGCATGCTCTGTCTACTTGCGCTCCCTGTAATTTAGCACTACCAGCGTGCACCGCAGTGTTCTGGGCATGCATACCTGAGAAATAATCTCGTGTATGAGCGGCACTTGTCAAGTATGCATACCCATAACACTCCAGGCTTCGTCTGCTGTGCACATCCAGGCAGGAGTGCAAAATTATAGGGAGCACAAGTGGACAGAGCATGCACTGCTTCTTTGTCCTCTGTGTGACTGGCTGCAGTTGGAGTCACAAACTGGGGACAGGGCAGCACAATGAAGAGAAGCCCATCCAAAACTGAGAACAGGTAAGTAGAAGGTTAATAAACAATGAGAAAGGTATATAACATGGGGTATGCGCACCAATAACCACCCAAAATAAATGTAACATTACTATATTGAATACAAAAATACACTTCTCAAGAAAAAAAAAACACACAAGAAAATAACCATGCAATCCAACATGCCGCACCCCTTTTGGCGAGCTGTGGCCTCTCCCTCCTCTTCCCCCATCCCTCCCTCTCTGTCCCCCGTGCCCCCCCCCTCCCATCCCGTGTCTCCCCCCCCCCCTGTCAGAAGCCCTGCTTTACTCACCTGAGGGCTTTCTCCTGCGCCGGCCGCCAGGTGCTGTAATTACAGAGAACACGAGACTTTGATGGAGGAGGAGGTGCGCCGCTTCCACCGCAGGAGAAAGCCCTCAGGTGAATAGATCAGGGCTTCTGACAAGGGGGAGACACGGGATTGGGGAGGGGGGCACGGGGGATCAGGAGGGAGGGATGGGGGAAGAGGAGGGAGAGGCCAGCCACAGCCCCCCCCCGCACACACAGAAGGGCCACCCGCACGCACAGTATGGGGATTCCCCCCTCCCACAGAGGGGATCCCCGCCGGCCACTACCAGCCAGCACAGAAGGGGAGCCCCCACAGAAGGGACACCCGGCCACAGTCGGGGGGCAATGGGGGGAGGGGCAGAAGCACCCGCAAAACCTGGCTCCCTATACATATGACTCCCTAGACCTGGCTGCACATCTGTCTCCTATACACCTGGCTGCACATCTGTCTCCTATACACCTGGCAAACATCTGGCCAATACATCTGGGTCTTATACTCACCATTGGCATGCTGATCCCTCGTCGCCTACCTCTGATGGCTTCCCCAGTGCCTTCTTCCATATCCCTTGGCGGATTTTGCTTCTCCCTTGGCGATCACATGTCCCCCGTCGATCAGCGTTGATGGCACCAGTGCCACACAGCATCATCAAAATCTTGCAGCAAACACTTATTGTATTTTTTTTTTTATTGAATTTAATACAATAACCTGTATGGAATTCAATATAAAAAAAAAAAAATTGGTTGAAAATTATTGGAAATTAATTGAACCACTTTTTGCACGGAAATCCTGGGGAAATAGAACGCCAGGGTGGCTACAAGGGAATACATTTGGCAGCCTTTCGCTTCAGTTGTCCTTCAATCAAAACTCAAAACCTTAACATTTCATGTTTTTCTTTACTATTTGCCGTTTTTAACATCTGAAAATTGATATTGCAGGTGAAACAATACAGGGTCTTATTGGGAGTCTGAAAAATGCAACTGAAACCCTATCTAAGGTAGATTCTTCTGTAGCTGTTTGTTCCGGAGGGGAGCTCTTCCTCAGGTTCATCACTCTCACCTCAGAGCTGGAGCACTCGGTAAGTGATCACAATGATCCAGCCTGCCACATGTATAACCGTAAGCCTTGTTCCCACTATAGGCGCTGCTGTGCGCATTTCGGCAGCACGTATAATGTGCGACACGCAAGAACGGTAGAAGTGCATAGACAGCACTTCCACCGTTCCAATCATATGCGCTGTGCAGCAGTGTGATACGCTATCGCACTGCTCCATGCATTTTTGGGGAATTGCAGTGCTGGCCCATTCACTGTAGTAAATGAGATCAGCAGACTAGCGCATAGCGGCGCAGATGGTGTGCGTTCATACGCGTTGCGTTCCGATTGCATGGCCATCAGCGCTTATTGATGTGAACGAGACCTAAATCTATCACTTCAGTCAGATTTATTTTTCATTTGAATGCCTTTTACACCACATGTAATAAAGTCTGTAGGTGGACAGGGGAAAGTGTAGGTGGAAAGTGAGTACACCTCTCACACGTTTGTAAATATTTTAGTATATCTTTTCATGGGACGGCACTGCAGATATGACACTTGGATACAATGTAATGTAGTCAGTGTACAGCTTGTATAAAACAGTGTAAATTTGCTGTCCCATTAAAATGACTCAACACATAGCCACTAATGTCTAAACCACTGCCAACTAAAGTGAGTACTGTGGGAGAGTGAGGTAATGTGTAACATATAAATTGTACATGCAGAGTCAGGGACGACAGGCATATGCATAGCGACCACCGCAAGCTTTAGAAGCAAATTCTGTATGTCTATATCCATCTTTAGGCCTCATGTTATATTATAGACAGTTGTTTTTTTAGTTCGGTCATTATCTGCTGCAAACAGTGTAGGTTTACTAAAACTATAAGTGCACAAACCCTTTAAAGCCATAATAATGTAATCCATACAAATACATTTCTAGAAATATTAGTTGTAACACCTTTTTTCCCTCAGGATTATGATAAATGCAAACAAAGGATGTGTGAGCGTGGTGAACTTTTCTTAAAGAGGATTTCGCTGTCCAGGGACAAGATTACCAAACTCTGCTGCCCATTCATAAAAGACGGAGCTGTAAGTACACTGAAGCAGTATTTCTGATAGTGATAGCTGGCCAGGTGTGACTAGATGACACTCATTTAAAGGGGCACTACAGCGAAAAACTGTAAAATTTAAAATTTGTGCAAACATATACAAATAAGAAGTACATTTTTTCCAGAGTAAAATGAGCCATAAATTACGTTTCTCCTATGTTGCTGTCGCTTGCAGTAAGTAGTAGAAATCTGACAGAAGTGACAGGTTTTGGACTAGTCCATCTCTTTGTAGAGGATTCTCAGGTATATATTTATATTCAAAAGCACTTAGTGAATGGCAGTTGCTCTGTCCAACTGCCAAAAAACTGTGTAAGGAGTAGGGAAGCTGGCAAGCATCGTTTAAATCCTTTTTAGGGAATATCTTTATAAAGAATAAAAGCCTTGCTGAGAATCCTCTATGAAGAGATGGACTAGTCCAAAACCTGTCACTTCTGTCAGCTTTCTACTGCCTACTGTAAATGACAGCATTATAGGAGAAAAGTAATTTATGGCTCATTTTACTCTGGAAAAAAATGTACTTCTTATTCATATGTTTTCACATATTTTACATTTTTTGCTGCAGTGCCTCTTTAAATACTCAATTCATCATCTTTCCATTGGTTTCCCACGCCACTTTAAAATGTATCATGTTGCTGGCCAGTGGTTTCTGTTCCTGAAAGTAAAGTTTTTTTGTGCATTACACAATAGTCTTTTTTTTTTTTTAATTATACATTTTGTTACCTGGCTGACTGGGTGTGCAAAGCTGTCCTCTAGTTTCAATGTCAGATGCTGCTTGCCAAAAAGAATAGCATTCCGTGAGTCATCCATACTGCTCCCCCATGCCATCATCAACTTCATGAGGTGGTATGAGGGTGGGGCTGGGAAGGGGGCATCAGCCAGTTTTTCTCTGTGAGCACAGACCTGACCCTGCCCATCTCCTTGCCGTGCTCCTCAGTAGAGAGGGGGTGAATGACAGCAGGTGATGGCTCTGTCCAGCGGAGTAAACTACTACTCTGCAGGCAGACCTATACTTTGTGCGCATGTGCAGTAGCACAGAGCTAATCCAGCTCTGCGTTTTGCGATGAAACCTGAGTGGGTTCATGCTGCTGTGCAAGCGTGAGCCGTCTGCTTCTGCACAGCAGCATGTACCAGAGGCTTCCCACTCCCAAGATAAGTATCTCTTTTTTTTTTTTCTCTTTTAAAAAACGCGCAGCAGTGATCTGCAAACTTGGCTCTCCAGCTGTTAAGGAACTACAGGTTCCACAATGCATTGCAGAAGTCTGACAGCCACAGTCAAAATTCATAACGGCAAATGCATTTTGGGACTTGTAGTTCCTTAACAGCTGGAAAGCCAAGTTTGCAGACCACAAGTAAACCTACCATGTACTTCAGCAATATAACAAAGGGTAATTTATGCTTTTTATTTTAACATTAGCAGTAAGTGCCTGAATATTTGTATATCTATCCATCATCTACCTTCTAAAAATGAACAGTCAATCGGCCTCTTCTTTCTGCGGTAACATTGCAATAGCATTCCAGTTTTTTGTTTCCAGTGTCTGCACTGCAGTTCATATAGTCCGCTCAAACCCTGTATGACTCCCTGAAACTGCATAATAAAAAGAATTAGTCCTTAACTGTGGTTGAGCTCAGGTCATATCTGCTTTCACGTCCCCTCAAACTTGCTACTTTAACCGCTTGCGGACAACGCTAATTGAAATCTACAACCTGCTTGGGAGCTGTAATCCCTGCCAGGGGTAGATTTCCCTACCACTGCCACGCACTCTCGCCGCTACTGCTGATCACCCTCACTGCAGCCCACTAACTTTGCAGTCGGTATGACAGGAGTGCTCTGTGAGCCAGTCAGCATCCCAGTTTCATCGTCTCCTGACCCTATGATTATTGTGAGCCAATCGCATTGGCTCACATTGAGGACAGGGTCAGAAGACAATGAGATCTGCTCCTCTGCTGTCATAGCAACAGCAGAGCAAGTGTACTGGGGCAATGGGCGAGGCGATTTTGAGCGCCGCAATGTCGGCAAGCCCTGGATTTTGGTGCTAGCAGTCTCTGGTCCTTAAAGCGGAACATAACCCTGCATTTCAACTTTGCTCTAAAACATTATTTACAGTATATTATATGCAACCAGCATTTTTTTTTTTACTAGACCAGCATTGGAAGGGTTACACAGGGCTTTAAAGTTCCTTTAGATTTCTGCAGATGCATCCGAAGCTGAAAAGAGATACATTTTGTTTACAGAAATGTATCTAAGTGTTGAATGACTCATCTCTCTGACTGAGAAGGAGCTTGGAGGACTGCCAGAGTGTGTAACTGTTTATCAATAGATACATAGAATGTAACAATCTGAACTTCTGCATATCTCTCCATGGAACTTGAAACGTCTGTGTTTAACCCTTCCAATGCTGGTCTAGTAAAAAAAAAATGCTTTTTGCATATAATATGCTGTAAATAATATTTTAGAGCAAAGTTGAAATGCAGGGTTATATTCCGCTTTAAGAGAACCTGTACTGAGTAAAAATATTTAAAATAAACACGAGGCAACTTCAAATGAACATTGCATAGTTACCTTGCCATCAGTTCCTCTCAGAAGCTCACCATTTTCTTCTGACAATAATCCCGTCCAGTTCTGACAATATTTTGTCAGATCTGAAATATATCAGTTGCTGTCAGCAAAATATCAGTTGCTGTCAGTTATAGCTGAGAGGAAAACTGATGTACCAAGTAATGTCCATGTTTCCCTATGGCTCAAGTGGGCGATGTTACAGTTTAACTGTGTGCTGACCAGAAAGCTGTTATGGGTAATGGCCATTTTCAAAATGGAGGACGGAAAATTCCCTTGATCACAGTGAACAAATAGGACGCGGGACAGGAGAAAGACACTGAGGAGTAGACTACATGGAAGGTAAGTATACTTGTGTATGCTTATTTTGACTTTTAATGTTCAGTTTAGGTTTTCTTTAAAGTGGACCCAAATTAAAAATACAAGATTTCAGAAATAAAATCTATTTTCTAAATTATATTAAAAAATAGCAGCCTTTTTTCAGCTGCATGATGACAAATATAAAATATTTTACATTTATTGGAGGAACACCTCCCTTCCTTTCATATTGCCGGGACAGGATACGGCAAACTGGTGGAGTAGATGGTGTCCTGCAAAGGAGGAATTACTAATGGCTGCCACCTGTATATCTCTAGTTATGAAAAGAGAAGGGTGAAAACCAGGCACTGAAATGCTCATAGGCTTGAAGGAAAGTTTATTTATCTTTGTATGTGTCAGAGTGGTGCAACTAAATATTTTGAATTAAAAAAATGTTTGGTTTGGGTCTGCTTTAAGGGGCCAGAGACTGCTGGTAGTGAAGTGGTTAATAAGCCATGTGAATACCTGTGTACATTTGCAATTTGTAAATGATTGCATGAACCATCAAAAACAAGAATGTTTCTCTATGGATTTTGTCCAGCCATGGCCACATTCTATTTCATAAGCCCCCATTCAACAGCAGCAATACCTGTAGCAGATAACTATGAATGCAGAGGCTTTATACTCTTAATTTGTCACATTTTAAAACAAATACAAAGTAGGCATAGCCTTATATGAAGTGACATTTTGACTTATCAATTATCTCATACCTTTGTTTTGCAATGACTGTCCTTTTCCTCTATTGGTGCCTTTATTTTCTTCATCTATTTTGATACCTCTGTAAAAAGGTGAAGCAGTTTGCACATAAATGCAAACAGCCTGTGTTTTCCTGGCTGGCTGCGCCTCCAAAACGTACTATTTGTTTTGACTATGACTCCTGTAGATAGACCTCTGTGTTTATTGCTGATTTTTTTTTTTTTTCCCTAGAAAATCTTAACCCATGCTTACTCCAGGGTAGTTCTGAAGGTATTGCAAGAAGCAGCAGCAGCCAACAAGCGTTTTACTGTCTATGTCACGGAATCACAGCCGGACCTTTCAGGGTAAGGAAACACTCTATTTTTCTACTTCCATGAAACCTTCAATAAAATTATCCCCCCCCCCCCCCCGTAATGTAATGTAAGCCACACCAGGCCCATGGTTACTGTGGCAGCTCACCCATACGCCATGCACCTCTAGCGTCTTCTCTCCATTGACGTCATGGGCGCCTGTACCCTGTGACCCCAACTCATGTTCTGATGTCACGGGCTACAGGCGCCCCCAGCGGTAAAGGGAAGAAAAGGAGTTGCATGGTGGATAGGGGAGCTGTTTCCACATTCACCACAAGCCGGGGGGGGGGGGGGGGGCACACATTAAATTGGCGGAGAGCTAAAAAGCGGAGGTGGCGGCGCTAGGTAGCTTTGTCAGGATTTATATTTGACAAGCAAACTTCCTCTGGATGGAGCAGGCCTTCATACATGGCACACGGCACTCATGGCTTCCTGCTGCTGTGATCTGCTGGCTACTGCCTGTGCTTGTCACAGGTTTCCATGGTCTTCCATCAGTTTAACTTTAGTAGATGTGACACGAGGTGGGTAGAGTGCCACGTGTGCTCACTTTGGCATCCTCCACTCTAGCTCCTGTAAAGCTATTGGGTACAGTGGTGCTGCTGGACCCAGTGTGTTGGCTGCACCTCCATAGGTAGGATTCCCTGCCAGGTCTGCCCTCTTGCTCCTGCCTCTCCCTTGGCATGGCCCTGCATGTGATGTATTTTGAATGAACTGCATTTATACAGTCTCTGTGTATGTACAAGAATGCAAAGCGTTAAAAAAAGATGTATGCAGGCCAAAAAGATTCCTTGCAGCACTAACCCTAGAACATGTCAGGGACATTAGATTGTGAGTTCTTTGAGGGATGGGGACTTAAACCGATGGTTCAGCGTTCCCTTCAAAGTGCAGTAAAAAGTCATTGCCAAATTAAAAAAAATCGAATATTTATATTTTTCTTTTCTGATCTTTTCTGTTAGGAGATTGATGGCAGACGCTCTGCAGGAAATTAACGTCCCAGTCACAGTGATCCTGGATGCTGCAGTTGGGTAAGTATGGAAAACCACAGACTATATCCATAGACGTGACACTTCTGGTCCTTAATCTATACTTGTGTTTTCCTCAGTTATATCATGGAGAAAGTGGACCTGGTAATTGTAGGAGCTGAAGGAGTTGTGGAGAGTGGTGGAATCATTAACAAGGTAAACAGTATTGATGAAGATTTGTTACAACTTTAACCTCCTTGGCGGTAACCCCGTGTGTGACACGGGGTAAGCCGCCGGAGGTTGCCTCTCAGGCCCTGTTGGGCCAATTTACATAATTTTTTTTTTTTTTGCTGGACGCAGCTAGCACTTTGCTAGCTGCGCCAGCACACCGATCGCCGCCGCCGCCCCCCCCCCCCCCAGACCCCGTGCGCTGCCTGGCCAATCAGTGCCAGGCAGCGCCGAGGGGTGGATCGGGACTCCCAATGACGTCACGACGTCGGTGACGTCATCCCGCCCCGTCGCCATGGCGACGGGGGAAGCCCTCCAGGAAATCCCGTTCTTTGAACGGGATTTCCTGATCGGAGATCGCTGAAGGTGATCGAAGCGGGCTCGCTACATGATTTAAAAAAAAAAAAAAAACTGCTGTGCTGCCTCCTGGCGGAATGTTTCATACCGCCAGGAGGGTTAATAGATTAGATGTTCAGTTTGACGCAAACATTAAATTTAGCAAAAAAAATTAAAAATCTAAAAATAAGGACATGTTGATCGCTATTTGGTTGTTTTTTGTTGGTACATTGATCCAACATGCTTGTTCCTCATCTCGTCACATGAGCTGCAGGCAGCATTAGTACACTCGTACACCTTGTAGCTTTGTACTGTATCATTGCAGTGTGAGCAATATTAGACACCATTCCTGCTAAAATCATGTCAAATATCTAATGTTACAAGTTTGTAGTACAGTTAAACAATCCAAAAGTCCAAAAAGTGTATTTTATTCACAGTTCCAAGAGGTGAATTTTGGGAAGCATCATGTTTAATTATGTCTCACAAATTACAAGTATCTAACTAGGGATGGTCTGTAACATTCAAATAATTTCTAGTTGATGCAGTATTATGCAAATTTTGTATGTAAGTTCATGTAGCTTGAAAACGGACCAATCGATTCCCATCACGGTGGAATTTGCATATAAAAATTGAATGATCCTGCGTCAACCAGATTCATTTGCATCTCATTGACCATCCCTATATCTATCCCCATAAGGAATATGGCTGTTTACAGCTCACTTTCATGTTTGATATTTTGAATGAGAATATCAGGCTTCATTCCCACTTCTTCTGTGGTGATTGTTGTTCAATCACATTGCCTGAAAGGTTTGCGCCGCACCATAGCGTTAGTGTGACCATACAGTAAGGCATACTGTACAATGAAAAAGGCATACTGTACAATGAAAAAGGCATACTGTACAATGAATGTATGCCTCAGTTGCGTTGGAAATGTACACGTGGTACTGTTAGCACACTGCATGCAGTGGATTACTGTGTCAGCACCCGCGATCAATGTGATAGCCTGTTTCTGCGACTGGATGCGACGTAATTATGCAACATGACGCAGTGCGGCAAGTGTAACAGGAGCCTAATACCCACCTGCTTTCCAGCCATGCTTCCTATTAGGTAACTTCTGTTTGTGACTGAGGAGGAATGAATCCAGAAGCATGCTGAGAATTTCATGTACAAAGCTCTATAAGGACAACATTTCAAATGCACAAAAGGAGTTATTGTCCTCTATAAGAAATACGTCTGCTTTACTCTAGAAATTTCTGTGCCAGAGAGCGTAATGATTCTGCAGAATTGAAGTGGATTTACGAAAATGTATCTGCTATTGACTGGCAAGGATTTGCAATGCTTACCTGGGTCATGTCAGAGCATGATAGGGGATGCCAAAATGTTAGGAATTGTATGATTGTAGACAAAATATATGAAGCAAGAAATTTTAAAGAGAATCTGTATTGTTAAAATCGCACAAAAGTAAACATACCAGTGCGTTAGGGGACATCTCCTATTACCCTCTGTCACAATTTCGCCGCTCCTCGCCGCATTAAAATTGGTTAAAAACAGTTTTAAAAAGTTTGTTTATATACACACAAAATGGCCACCAAAACAGGAAGTAGGTTGATGTACAGTATGTCCACACATAGAAAATACATTCATACACAAGCAGGCTGTATACACCCTTCCTTTTGAATCTCAAGAGATCATTTGTGTGTTTCTTTCCCCCTGCAGCTATCTTCCACTGAAGTGTCAGGCTGTTTCTTCCTGCAGAGTGCAGACAGCTGTGCCTGTATGTAATTCCTCAGTATGTGAAAGCCCAGCCAGCTCAGAGGAGGATTTATCCAGCTTGTAAAAGATAAGAGAGAAGAGAGAAGCTGCCCTAATCTAAATACTACACAGGCAGTGTGCATAGAGGGGCCTGGAGGAGGGAAATGCATCACAGAACCACAACACTGAAGAACTTGGCAGCCTTCCAGACACAGGCTGACAAGTCTGACAAGAGAGAGATAAGTTGATTTATTACAGAGATGGTGATAGTAGAACGTGCTGCAGTAAGCCAGAACACATTAAAATAGCTTTTGGAACTTGTAGGATGATAAAAAACAGGATGCAATTTTTGTTACGGAGTCTCTTTAACATTTTAAGGCAGTGTTTCTCAAACCTGTCCTTGTGACTCCCCAATGGTGCATGTTTTGCAGGCAGCCTCACCTACGCACAGTTGGGGTAATTAGTGTCTCCGCTACATGGAATCGACCTAGCTGAGACACTAATTACCTCACCTGTGCACAGGTGAGGTTGCCTGCAAAACACGTACCGTTGGGGAGTCACGAGGACAGGTTTGAGAAACCCTGCTTTACAGGGAACCTAAACTGAGAAGGATATGTATTTTTGCTTTTAAAATAATACCAGTTGCCTGACTCTCCTGCTGATCCTGTGTCTGTAATACTCTTAAGGCTCATACACACATCAGACTATAGTCTTTGGAAAATGAAAGATCACAGACCAATCTTACCACCCTTCATGTAGTATGAGAGCCATACTCTACACGGTCTATTCTATGGAGCTGAACTCCCCATCAGAAAAAAATGTTTGCAAGATGCTGCACACACAGATGCTCTACAGACACAAAAGATCAGTATCTGCAAAAGATCTGTTCCTGCCAAAAATCCATTCCTGCAAATTGCAATGATAGTCTATGAGATCTGCAGATCATCATACACACCTTGTTTAACTGACACTCATCTGCAGATCAAGCAATCATCCGCAGATCTGAAAATCCATCCTGGTGGATCTGATCTGCAGATGAATGTCAGTTAAATCATGTGTGTATGATGATCTGCAGATCTCATAGACTATAATTGCAATTTGCAGGAATGGATTTTTGGCAGGAACAGATCTTTTGCAGATACTGATCTTTTGTGTCTGTACAGCATCTTTGTGTGCAGCATCTTGCAAAGATTTTTTTTCTGATGGGGAGTTCAGCTCCATAGAAAATACTGAGAAGGTATGGCTCTCATACTACATGGAAGGGGGTACAATTGGTCTGTGATCTTTCATTTTCAAAAGACTATGGTCTGATGTGTGTATGTGGCCTTAGCCACAGCCCTGAACAAGCACGCAGATCAGGTGCTCTGACTGAAGTCAGACTGGATTAGCCGCATGCTTGTTTCAGGTGTGTGATTCAGCCACTGCTGCAGCCAAAGAGATCAACAGGACTGCCAAGCAACTGGTATTGTTTAAAAGGAAACCTCTATATCCCTCTAAGTTAAGTTTCCCTTTAAAGAGAATCTGTATTGTTAAAATCGCACAAAAGTAAACATACCAGTGCGTTAGGGGACATCTCCTATTACCCTCTGTCACAATTTCGCCGCTCCTCGCCGCATTAAAAGTGGTTAAAAACAGTTTTTAAAAGTTTGTTTATAAACAAACAAAATGGCCACCAAAACAGGAAGTAGGTTGATGTACAGTATGTCCACACATAGAAAATACATTCATACACAAGCAGGCTGTATACACCCTTCCTTTTGAATCGCAAGAGATCATTTGTGTGTTTCTTTCCCCCTGCAGCTATCTTCCACTGAAGTGTCAGGCTGTTTCTTCCTGCAGAGTGCAGACAGCTCTGCCTGTATGTAATTCCTCAGTATGTGAAAGCCCAGCTAGCTCAGAGGACGATTTATCCAGCTTGTAAAAGATAAGAGAGAAGCTGTCCTAATCTAAATAATACACAGGCAGTGTGCAGAGAGGGGCCTGGGGGGGGGAGATGCATCACAGAACCACAACACTGAAGAACTTGGCAGCCTTCCAGACACAGGCTGACAAGTCTGACAAGAGAAAGATAAGTTGATTTATTACAGAGATGGTGATAGTAGAACGTGCTGCAGTAAGCCAGAACACATTAGAATAGCTTTTGGAACTTGTAGGATGATAAAAAACAGGATGCAATTTTTGTTACGGAGTCTCTTTAAGGATAAGATGACAAGTTTAGAATAACTGAGAATGCTGTATTCTTCCTCTCAGCGGAGGATTATATGCCTTCTTGATTATCACTTTACATTTATCATATTGCTTATTTCTACTTTAATCTGAATTCTGTTGTAATTCAACTGCCATATTAATGTTGTCTTTCAGCAAAACCAGATTAGTCAGACATCTGTGAAGGAAGATGATCGTTCTATGCCTAACGTTTTATATTTGTGAATTTCATACAGATTGGCACAAATCAGATGGCAGTGTGTGCCAAAGCTCAGAACAAACCCTTCTATGTGGTGGCAGAAAGCTTCAAGTTTGTGCGTCTGTTTCCACTGAATCAAAGAGACGTTCCAGACAACTTCAAGGTAAATTTAAGTTTTAAAAAAAATACATAAGGCCTATGTACCTGAAGTGCAATACAAACACACATTGCACAAGATATACAAATTAATTGTGTTATTTAAGCTGGCCACACACAGATTCCACCCAGTGCTCCAAAATGATTGATTTCTCTCTGAAAGGAATGTATTCTGGAAAAATCGATTCCTAACATACATAGCACATCAATTTTCAGTAGATTCCAGCATAGAATCTATTGAAAATCAATTGAACTACCGCATTGCGCTGTTTAATGCAGTGCAACGCTATAGGCAATTGATCTACCACCACACCCCGCCCCTGACTGACCTAGATTTTCCATCCTGTCCGATCAATCCTTTCGATTGATTTTGGTTATAATTGATTGATTGAACCACCCGGAGTCGGAGTCGTTGATTTAATAAACTGAGGAGTCGGATGATTTTTGTACAAAATCGACAGCACTGTTAAGTATTAGACTAAGGAGTCGGGGCCATTTTGGGTACCCGGAGTCGGAGTTGGAGTCGTGGTTTCATAAACTGAGGAGTCGGAGTCGAAGATTTTTGTACCGACTCCACAACCCTGCATTAAACACTGAAAGGCATTGATTTCTATCCAATTTGAACAGCGTGATAGAATCTGCAAGGAATCGAATGGGAAGATCGATGTACGTATGGGCACCTTAAAGAGACACTGAAGTGAGAATAAATCTCACGTTTCAGTGCTTATATTCAGCAGGGGCATGTGTGCCCCTGCTAAAATGCCGCTATCCCGTGGCTAAACGGGGGTCTCTTACCTCCCAAATTCCCTCTGTTCTTTGCGGGGATCTCTTCCGCATTCAGGCAGGGCTAATGGCCACAGCCCTGCCTCACTCGCGTCTGTCAGCGCGTATCTCCGCCTCTCCCCCGCCTCTCTCAGTCTTCCTTCGCTAAGAGGGGCGCTGAGAGGCAGGGCTGCAGCCGTTAGCCCTGCCTCAAGAGCAGCAAAATCTACGACCAAGTTGGTCGTTTATTTTGCAGAGGGGGATTTGGGGGTGAAGGGACCCCCGGTCAGCCGTGGGATAGCGGCATTTTAGCAGGGGCACACATGCCCCTGCTGAATATAAGCACTGAAGCGAGATTTATTCTCGCTTCAGTGTCTCTTTAAAGAGAATCTGTACTGTAAAATTCTTACAATAAAAAGCATACCATTCTATTCATTATGTTCTCCTGGGCCCCTCTGTGCTGTTTCTGCCACTCCCTGCTGCAATCCTGGCTTGTAATTGCCATTTTTATGCAGTGTTTGCAAACAAGACATAGCAAGTGATAGGCTGAGAGTAGCTCAGTGTGTGAGTATTACAGAGTGTGCAGGGGGCCTGAAAGGGTGTGTATAGCTTCTATCCAATCACAAGCAGCACAGCACATTCTAGCCTGACTGCCTGAGCCCGACAGAGGAAAGAAGCAGTGTTGCCAACTCATCCCTTTAATTACTGACATCTAAGTTATACAGGTTCTGGGGCTACTTACACATAATCAGTGCCTAAACTGCATCTACCTAGCCACGAAACCTGTATAATTCATATGTGTCAGTAATTAAAGGGGTGAGTTGGCAACACTGGAAAGAAGATTAGATCATATAACAGAGATAACACAGCCACTGTGCAACTAGGAAAGGCTGCAGTAAGATAGAGCACATTAGAACAGCTATAGGAACGTATAGGATAGAAGAAATAAGGCTCAAAATGTTGTTACAGAGTCTCTTTCACATAGTTGCAATGCATGTGTGAATAGAACAGAACATGCTGTGTTCAGAAAACATCAGTGCAGCCGCAGTGCAGCCGCAGTGCAGCCATGGCCAAACTGCTTAGCTACAAAGGCCCTTTTAAAAGCTATCAAACTTCCATTTTATTTTTCAGTCATACCATAGTTTAAATCAAATAGGCAGTCTTTTGACTTCGTATATGTTTTTTTTCACCCACTGAGAAAATATATTTCTGTATATTATAGCTATAAAATATTGGTACTTTTCCGTTAGCCGGGCGCATCCACTAGGTGGCGATAAAACTCCACCAGAATTACATCTTTCCCTACTATCCATGGAGGCCTGGAGGGGGAATAGTAATTAACGCCACCTAGTGGATGTGCCCGGCTAACGGAAAAGTACCAAAATATTTTTGGACAGATTGTTACCCCTTCGGATGACTTTACGTGATATTCATTTCTTTAGATATATGATATAATGATGAAGTAGTGCTGGGTATATAGTAATGACAATCCATGTATTCAAAAATATGGATAAAAAAAATTATAAACCATACAAACATAAAAAACACAATATTGGCGAGCTATTTTTATTTGCATTTTAATGATATTTGCACATGTGCACTTTAGACTGTATCATTGGTATTTATAAGTAGAACAAACCTTATCAATATTGTGGTGTTTTTTTTTTTGTTTTTTTTTATCCATATCCTACCTAATAAGGCAAGTGTCCCTGTGTCAGTGCTTTTGCGCTACTGCCACTGACAGCCGCTGGGACAAGGTGGGTGGGCATGGCGGTGACAGACCAAGAGCCCGTTTTTTAAACGGGCTTAGGTCACTAGTTGTTGAATAAATTGATTGTCAGTACTACAGTATGTACCTAGTGCTACTTGATTATTAATATATCTGACTGTTATTCTCTCTTACCCCATTTTTAAATCATAGCATTGGCATTAGATGTTATCTTAAAAATATTTCCAACCAATATAGTGGGTTTTTTTTTATTAGCCAGAGGTTTCATTGAAGGAGAAACGTGCATATTAGTACAGCATTCAGAAGTAAAAGTATGCACAACAGTTTACATAGTTCACATATTGTGCAGTAAATGAACGGACAATGAGAGTATTTGACGAAGGCAAAAAATAAAATACATCATGTCAAGCACAATAAACAGTGCAACACACTCAATTAAGTTAGGCAAGCAAATACAATCGTGAATTATGCTACCTACATTATTGATTGAGTTTTGATATTCATCATTTCCATACCCTTAAATATTTGGTAGGGCAACCCCTCTGTGGATAAGGAGCGGTTACTTTTATTATTAATAGTGGGGCAGGTCTGTGACATCCAGTTGAAAACAACACATTGTTAGGCTGTGAACAGGGTCTCAACAAGAAGTACTTAATCTAGTTTGGTGGTCCCTCCTCTGTTACATTTAGGATGCAAGGTTTTATGTCTAAAGAAAAAGGTGATCCCATGACACCATGCAAGAAGGCAACAACCTGCTTTCAGAAGTCTACAAGCAAAGGACATTGACAAAGCAGGGGTAGAGAGGAGGGTTTGGAGAGGATGCATTTTGGCCATTGATTAGGAGCAGCAGGGGAAAACTTGGAGACACAAGCAGTGGTGTATAGTGGGGTTAAACGCTCTCTAATACAAGGTGACACTTGACAGAAGATCTACAGTCTTCCTAATCCTCCTCATCAATTTCAACCCCTAGCTGCATCCATTTATACATGGAATTTGCTATAATGGGTTCAGATATGTTGGCGCTTTATAAACACAATAAATAATAATAATAATAATAGTTCCATAAATAAATAGTAGTGTTCCAATGTGGTGTATCACCAGTCCGTCCTTAATAAGTTTATAAGCTGGGGAAGTACCAGTGTGGGGGAAACCCTGTGGAAATTGCGCTCTCAAGGCGTATTGCAATTGTAGGTACATATATTGGTGGGTGGCAGGCAGCGAAGCGTACTAAAGGGAATCAAATGTATGTTGTTTAGCCATTGACCAAGATACAGTATACCACTATTTACCCGAAGGACTGTATTTTCAAATTTGCAGCTCTGAAAGCAGCGGGTAGTGCCATAGGGGGTTAAAGTGTTCCCAGGAGGGGAAGGAAAAGAATTTCCTGGCCGCCTGCCACATTGTGGGGCTTGATTCACAAAGCCGTGCTAAACAGTTAGCACGTGAAGTGCCGCTGGCGGACATTTGCGCGCGATAACGCGGAGTTTTGTACGCTGATCGCGTACAAAAGTCTGCGTTATCGCGCGTAAATGTCCACTATCGCGGCACTTTGCGTGCGCAAAAGTCTGCGAGCGGCACTTCACGTGCTGTTTAGCACGGCTTTGCGAATCAAGCCCTTGGAGTGTTTGTGGGTGTAGGTTGGAGTAGGAAATCTTTTTTAGTAGGGCAAAGTTTAAATTGGAGTACCTGTTGGTGGAGGTGCATCCCAGGAGCTCAAGTGAGAATAGAGAGTTTGATATGAACCATTAGGAGAGCTGCTCTAGTTGGGAAGCTAAATATCCAACCAATATTGTTTACTTTAAAAATGGGAACATATTGATAAGTCTGTCAAAGATGAATGTGCTGCAAGTGGCAAGCATGGTGGTATCAGTCACCACCTCTCTCATTTGGTGTGGGAGATCTGATCTAACAAAAAGTGGCTATCGGCACCCCATGGCTGGCAAACAATCTATACTCAAATGACAAAAATATTGCTTAAAAAATGGATGAGCAAGTTCTTCATTACCACCTATAGGCAGAATGAAGGGTCAGTGTGACTGCTGTTCCTGTCCTATTTCACAGCAAGTGTCAGACAATCCTAATTACTTAGTAAGGTACAAAAATTATACCAGCTATGATGTTTTTTAAGATGCAGATTATTTCATCTGTTTACTCTGTGAAGTTGGACCTATAACTTGCTGATATGTTCTTGTTGCAGTATAAAGCAGACACCCAGCAGCAGCAGAAGGACCTCATGAAAGAACATCCATGGATAGACTACACTTCCCCTTCTTTAATCACACTGCTCTTCACAGACCTTGGTGTCCTCACCCCCTCTGCTATCAGTGATGAGCTTATCAAACTCTACTTATAATGTATTAAAAACTTATTTCTGTCTCATTAATGACTGTTATTGTGAAAGCTTAAAGAGTAACTGTCAGGCTGCAAAAGCTAATTTAAACCTCTATTCTCCTGTGTTAAACAGTTTAGAAGGAAGCCAAAAAGGCAATACTGCAGTTAAAAATCTCTCTTACTTTAGATGTTTGCTGACAGCAAGGCTCCGTATTCCCAGGCTCCTAAGGAGGACGCAAGCCGAATAACAGATACTGCAAAGCATTCTGGGGCCCTCCCCTGGCTGCTAGTGAGGCTCAAGTTTCAACAGCATGTAACAGTCTAGCTCACAGCACTAATAAATCTCGGGCAGAGTACACTGCAGGAGTCCGCTATTGTTCCTAGCCACATGGCTAATTAATATTCACTGCACAGTAGTGTTATTCATTACCAGCGTTTGTGAGAGTGGAATCATCAGGAAGCAGGCAGGACATGACGACACATTTGGCTTCATAGGAGACAGACAAACATGGAACCTGCCATGAGCTGTCAGGAGCATCATTCTCTGCAAATACTATATAAAAATTATGTGAAGTACAAACGTGGACAGTGAAATGCATATGTAATGTAAGTACAGCCAATCTTTAGCTACTGATATATGTGTTTATTTTCTCTGAGACCTTATACCTAACAGCTCCTCTTTAAGGTAGCTTCCCCCTTCCAGGTGTGGAAACAATCTGATCTGTAGCTATCTTTAAAAAAAAAATTCTATGAAAATTCCCATTTATCCAGGTTGTGGTATATGCAAAGATAATGGAAAAAATAATGCTAGCTCTAACTGGGCTCCTTTTTTTTGTGCCCTTGAAGAAGTTTGAAGTGTAGATTCTTTGCATTTTTGATGTTATCCAGCTAACTGGCTTCCTCTAAATTGACCGTAGACTATGATGGGCATATGGCTATGGTAGGGATTAGCTTGTGAGCTCATCTGAAGAACAGTAAATGAGACGACTATATACTCATGACTATATGTAAAGTGATGCGCAAGATGTCCGTGCTATATAAAGACTAACCAATAATGCTATAGAGTTCTAATGACCAACCGCTTTTGTTCCTTTGGATGGAGAGACCAAAAAAGAGGCACTGGACTCTGTGTATATTCTTTGCAGACATCAAGGTTTAAAGCAAACCTGAAATGGTAGAATAAAAATAGCTTATCTGCAATGTTTGCAAAAGTAATAAATATAGTAAACTAATTTGTGGTAAAACGAACCTTTTGTTAGTGAAAATTGTGTTTAGGCCACTTGGCTATGCTCTCCACATTTAAAGCCACAAGAGTGGCTGAGCATTAGCAAGCAATTCAGAACAACTAGTAAGAGGTTTTGAATAGTGTGTACACCTTTAGTCAGGCATGTGTACAAGGCGAGGTCAATCACAGCACACACTCAAAGGACTGTTACCTATGGAACACTGAGGGCCCAATTACATGTGGAAAGCAGAGTGTGCGTATGTCACCAAAGAGCAGGGATTGAAGGGCATTAACCTGCTTGTCAATAGTGATGGACAAACATCATCCATGATTTTTTTTCCACGAATGTTCGCACGCCGAAGTTCGCTGTGGACAGCTTTGACTTTAAAGGCCACCTGCAATGAGTGAAAGAAAAAGTTTTATACATACCTGGGGCTTCCTCCAGCCCCCTTCAGACTGATCGGTTCCTCACTATCTTCCTCTGCCGCCTGGTTCCTCCACTACGGGTGTAGTCCGGCCATGTGAGGTCCCCTGGCCAGGAGTGTTTCTCGCCTGTGCAGTAGTACTGTGCAGGCATAGGACTCTCCTGGCAACGTGAAGCGTGATGGGGCCACACATGCGCAGTAAGCCTGACTTGAGAAATTACTGGGACCCGTAGAGGAGGACAGCGAGGGACCAATCAGCCTGAAGGGGGCTGGAGGAAGCCCCAGGTATGTATAAAACTTTTTTTCTTTCAGTGCTCACAAGTTAACTTTAATGGCAGGTGAACTTCAAAAACTTCCAGGGCATAATTGCAGTCACATTATCTTTTCAAAAAAGTCTCAAAACTGTGTGGTAATATGCTTGATTGGCTGTCATGTCCCATCTGACTTAAAGTGTACTAGAGCTGATAACATATAAAAGTTTTATACATACCTGGGGTTTCCTCCAGCCCCATCTGCACGGATTACTCCCACGCCTCAGTCTTCTCCCTCTTCGGTACCGGGTGCCGTAATTTCAGCCAGTCGCGGCCAGTTTGACACAAGAGAAGTGCGCTCTTTATGTATCTTTTCAGCAGCCGCCGGAGAGATATGTACTACGCCATAAGGGCGCACTTCTTTTGCACAAACTGGGCAAAGTTACGGGACCCAGTCCTGAAGAGGGAGAAGACTGAGGACGGCGGCATGGAAGCGATCTGAGCGCATGGGGCTAGTGGAAGACCCAGGTATGTATAACATTTTTATATATCAGCTCTGGTTTCCTTTAATGTGTAGCCGAGATGAATAAAAAAAAATAAAATAAATTCATAGATACTTGGGGGTTCCTCCAGCCCCCTTCTGCCTGATCGCTCCCCTACCGTCCTCTTCTGCCTCCTTGATCCTCCGTTATAGCACAGTAAGTCCCGAATCCTGAAGTTGTCGGGAGCCATAACAAAGGATCCAGGAGGTGGAAGAGGATGGGGGTGGAGCGATCAGGTTCTCTTTATGGGTGAAGCGTCAAAGTGAACATGATGTAAATTTTGCGGTAAATGCGAAAATCAAACAGTGAATGGTCGCAGCAAGCTTTCCAACCAATGTGAATTGCAGTCCTTCACTAGCTATTAACCAGAATATAAAGAATTTCACAGAAAATGTAGCATATGGTTTGAAGTTTTTTGGTTGGACTAGGGAAAAATCAGCATACAGTGCACAGTAAAAACCACAGTAAAGTTGAATTTTAAGTCTATCATAGCACATTACATTTGAGATGCCCTTTAAGTATTGTACCTTTTACTGTAGATATGTTTACTGTAGTGAAAACAAAACACACCTTCAAACCAGCCATAGTGAGTGTCAATTAGCAGGACTGCAAGAAGTGGATTACCTGCACTTACAAGCATCTGGGTATCTCCTTCAACTCACTGGAACTGAAGAAATTCCTCCATAATAAGAGGAATAAAACATTTGGAAGACAAAAAGAAATCCAGTTGAAGCTACAATTTTCTTTTTTCTTTAGGTAAATTTTAGGCTGAGTATAAGAGCTACACATTTAAAGGGATCAATTACTCAAACCGCGAGTATCACCTGCAGTGGTGCAAGGTGCTGGAAGTGCAAAGCAGGAAGATAATCGATACAAAGGAAAAGACCTGCAACTTCAAAGGATTGTAAAAAGGGATCCAGTTTACTGGGTGAAAGCACTGATTAAAACCTTATGGCTCCCGTGTTCCAGGCCAGTAATCAGCCATCATAGACAAATAATGTAGCCATAGATCAGGCAGGATAACTCTTCTACACCTCTTTAAAGAGAACCCAAGGTGGGGATCTTAGAGTTAAATCTATACACAGAGGCTGGGTCTGGCTATAGTGCCCAGCCTCTGTTGCTAGTTGAATATTCCCTAAATCCCCCCTGTGCTCTGCACGAGCCCATAAATTACAGCCACGCTATCTAGCTCTGTTTACCTTTCTAGTGTCACTCACGCTGCTCCCCCCGCCTCCTGCAGAGCGCTGTTCCCTGCCCGAGTCCCTTCTCTCTAATCAGCGGCGAGGGAAGGGACGTGGGCGGGGATCGGCACTCTGCAGGAGGCGGGGGAGCGGCGTGAGTGGCACTAGAATGGTAAACAGAGCCCGCTGCGACAGGCTCAGTGTCGCCAGCGTGGCTGTAATTTATGGGCTCGTGCAGAGCGCAGGGGGGATTTAGGGAATATTCAACTAGCAACAGAGGTTGGGCACTATTGCCAGACCCAGCCTCTGTGTATAGATTTAACTCTAAGATTCCCACCTCGGGTTCTATTTAACCACTAGTGTACCAGCGGCCTCTGCCTCCTTAAAGTGAACCGAGCACCTTTTTTTAGCACTCAGGACATTTCTATAGCACATGAAAAATGCACGCCAACAATCTGTTTCATTATTAAAATAAACTTTCATTTTACCTTGTATTTTACATTCAAAGTAGTTTTATTAGCCTGTTTCAGCAGGCCTGCCCACAAAGATTTCAGGAAGCTAATTGTTTTATTGAGCTAATTACCAAGAAGTAAACAATACCTTTTCATCAACAAAGGGTGTGGGAAATTAGGACTGTTTCTTCAAAGACATTGTGTGTGTCAAGTGGCAGTGGCATCTCTGACTTCTGTAAATAAGAAATGTGAGAAGGCGAGGGGGGATTATGGCAGCTTCTATGCCAGGAGAAATTCAGTGAAAGACAATGTGCTCAGTTCCCCTTAACCATCCTGGCGGTATGGACGAGCTCAGCTCGTCCATCACCGCCGGAGGCTGCCGCTCAGGCCCTGCTGGGCCGATTTGCACCAAATAAAGTGCAGCACACGCAGCCGGCACTTTGCCAGCCGCGTGTGCTGCCCGATCGCCGCCGCTCTGCGGCGATCCGCCGCGAGCAGCGGCGAAAGAGGGTCCCCCCAGCCGCCTGAGCCCAGCGTAGCCGGAACAAAAAGTTCCGGCCAGCGCTAAGGGCTGGATCGGAGGCGGCTGACGTCAGGACGTCGGCTGACGTCCATGACGTCACTCCGCTCGTCGCTATGGCGACGGTGTAAGCAAAACAAGGAAGGCCGCTCATTGCGGCCTTCCTTGTTTATTCTGGGCGCCGGAGGCGATCGGAAGAACGCCTCCGGAGCGCCCTCTAGTGGGCTTTCATGCAGCCAACTTTCAGTTGGCTGCATGAAATAGTTTTTTTTTAATTTAAAAAAAACCCTCCCGCAGCCTCCCTGGCGATCTTATCAGAACGCCAGGGTGGTTAAGGACCAAAGATTGCTGGTATGGTAAAACGCCGCCTCCCGACGAATTACCGCACATACCTGCCGCTCTCGCCAGTCACAACTGTCTCATCGCCACAGGCTCCTTTTTCTGCCATCTCTATGACGGCAGAGCGCTGTTGGTAAGTCAGGAGCCGCTTTCATTGGCTCCTGACGCTGTCCATCAATGGGAGCCAATGTGACTGGCGCTCCGTGATCATGCGGTTAGGAGCCAATGAAAGCAGCTCTTGACCTGCTTACAGAGCTCTTCCGTAAGATGGCAGAGCAAGCGAATATTGCGGATTCAGAGCATCGGTAACGGCAGGGATGCTTCATTCATCAGGATACTGAATCTACATCCAGAGAGGCAGCACCACCTGCTGGACGTTTATCTGTACTGCGTCGGTCCGGAATCAGTTAACAATTCTGATTGTTTAAAGATTTCAAGTGGCTTGTAGAAACATAAAACCATTAAAGAGACTCTGAGCACTCGTTAAAAATGAAATAGTGATTTACCTGGGGCTTCCTCCAGCCCATTGTAGGCCGCAAGGTCCCCCGGTGTCCTCCCGGCTCCTCTCCC
The DNA here is from genome assembly GCF_040937935.1 of Hyperolius riggenbachi. Classification (NCBI taxonomy): domain Eukaryota; kingdom Metazoa; phylum Chordata; class Amphibia; order Anura; family Hyperoliidae; genus Hyperolius; species Hyperolius riggenbachi. The sequence continues at coordinate 516,812,941 of NC_090646.1, read as the reverse complement.
AGTCCTGGCTAGCATGAGAGCCCTGCGCATGCGCGATTCTCTGATTTTGAACTGTGCATGCACAGAACTCATGACGGCCAGCGTGATGTTGCAAAGTGGGAAGCAGGCCTGATGACTTCCGGCCAAAATCGTCCCATAGCGGAGCCAGAAATGTGATGGCTTGGTAATAGAAACTATAGTTTTACCCGAGAGTATGCTTGCATTTCTCTTTGGGGATGTTTGCACTCGCTTTCATATTTGTTTTATTTTATTTTGCCCTGTTCAGTTTTGTTGCTTGTACTTTTTTGCTGTGTCACTGGTGTGGTTTTTGATTTAATAGCTATTTCTGACTTTAATATAATCAGAATTATTAAAGAGATGGGGTGGAGTTATCCTGCCCTGTATATGGCCACAAAAGCGTGTCATTAATTGGCTAAGATTAAGGGCTGATTACTGGCCTGGAACATGAGTCATATGGTTTTGCTCAATGCTTTGACCTAATAAACTGCATGTTATTTTTCAATCCATTAAAGCTGTGGGTCTTTCATCTGTATGCATTAAATCTTTGCTGCACCATAATGGTGCCCATACACGATACAATAAAAAACGTTCGATTTTCCAGTTTATTCGATCTAAATGATCGAATTGAATGAAAGTTGAAAATATTTTTTTTTTCGATCAAGAAATTCGAACGATTATCCCGTTTTTTCGGGAAAAATTATTGGACATGCTGGAAAAATCTTTATATTCGATCTAACAGAATAATCAAACTAAATTATCTAATTGAAAAATTGTGCCATGTATGGCCACCTTAATGTAAATAAATGGGATCCAGTCTACTGTGAGCTTGCTGAACCAGCTCTCATTGCATGGAGTCTGCTGTGTGCCAGAGATGGATTAATCTCCCTAGTGGCATAAATTACTTCTAGATTTTAGGGACTAAAAACAGTACACTTTTCACATGCTTTTAGACCCTAAAAGCAGGGGAAAAAAAATAATGCCGCTAGAAAAATCTGCAGCAGCCCAGCACATTATTTACCTCCCCTGCATTCAGCGATGCAATTCTGCCTCCGTTACCGGGTACCCCTATAATCGCCAGCTGTTGTCATGACGACAGAAGGCAATCTCACCAGATGGATCAAGAGCCTCTGAGGACTAGAAGAAGAATGGCTGCCAGAGTCTGGATCCCGAGGGAGGTGAGTTGCAAACTCCCGCTGCGCATAGGCTATAATAATAATATAGATAATATAATTCATAATAATAGGCACAACACATACCTCCTTGCAGCTACCATGAGTCAGGTTTGGGGTTACTGCTCTGAGCTGCGGATTTCCACCCTGAGCCTGACTTGGAAGTTACTGCTAAAGAGATTAAATTACATTCTCTACAATAAGGCCTCTTTTTGTTGAGCTGTGAGCTCAGCAAGCAGTTATCAAGCAGCAGTGAGCAGTTACCAGGAAGCAGTGAGCAATTGTGAGAGTTTGAGAGACATTTCACTGCCTATTAACAGTCCGTGGAAAAGAGGCCTTAAGCACATTTATTTGGCAGTGTGGTATAAACTCTGGCGGTGATTTTTACTGCTAAGGGTTTTAACATGGGCTTTATTATAACTTACAGATAATAGCTTTTGAAAGACAAAAGTAAAAAATTTATATTGGCTGGTCTTTTGTAAGTCAGACGTTCGTAAGTCGGGGACTACCTGTATTATTTATTGTATTTATAGAGAACCCAACAGATTACACGACGCCTGACAATGAATAGGGTTACAGACAATGGGCTTGATTCACTAAGACAAATAGAATGCCTTATCCAAGTTAACACGCCTTATCAGAGTAACATAGTGAACACTACGAACTTATACCTGCTAATTGGCAATGACGAGAGCTCCACTCATCCTGCCCTGAGCCCCTGCGGATTTGTAGCGTTTGCTATGCTACTCTGATAAGGCGAGTTAACTTTAATAAGGCGTGTTATCTGATAAGGCATGCTATTTGTCTTATGCTGGGAATACACGATGCGTTTTTGCGTTCGTTTTTGCCGTCGTTTTCGCTTTCGATCGATTCTACTCTCGATTCACTGCTCGATTCCCCTCTCGATTCCTTATCTTTTCTTATCAATTACATTCACTTGAATGAGGAGAATCTAAACGAAAGTAGAATCGACCAGATCCAACAGGTTGGAATTTATCTATCGAACCCATCTATCTAAAGTAAAAACTTAACGTGTATTCCCAGCATTAGTGAATTAAGCCCCATGTTAAATAGGAGTGACTGATTACACTTGGTTATACAAGAAAATAAGGTACAACATAGAAATAGACAAATAGAAAGATCATGTGATGGTTATAGAGACCAGATTATTCAAGTCAGTTTGTGGAAATGGTGAGTGGGGCTGGGGTGCATGATCATGTAAGATACACAGAGAGAACACCCTGCCAAAGATTTACACTCTAAAGAGAGGGTCAGGACACAGTGTGTGTTCTGGAGGTTTTAATAATAGGTGCTTAGCTATGGGAGTTGGGGATGTCAGTCCACTCTGAAAAAAAGAGGACTGCTGGGTATATCTGTGAACATGTTCAAAGATGTAAGTCGGGCAGGTCTTGTGAAAAGATTTCTGGGCCAGGGAATAGGATCTTAAATCTGATTCTGAGGGGGATAGGGAGCCAGAGAAGGGATTTACGGAGGTGAGTTGTGGAGATAGAGGGATGGAAAGTGTGGCGAGTCTTGCTACCACATTCATTATGGCTTGTAGGGGAGCAATACGGTTCAGTGGGAGGCGAGGAGTAAGATTTTTTGCCTTTGGTTTTGGCAAGGTCATAGTCAACTTTGGTAAGGGCAGTTTTGGTTGAGTGGGCAGGATGAAATCCAGATTGTAGGGGTTAGAATAGGGAGTTGGTGCTAAATTACAGGATTAAGCGGCTATGGACTAGGTGCTCAAGCAGTTTTGAGGCAAAACGGAGGAAGGGGATTGGTCGGTACTTGGAAGGTATTAAGGGGTCAAGCAATGGTTTCTTCCATAGGGGTATCTAGCTTGAAGTCAGAGTGGAAGGTGCGTGTGGAAAGGGAGTGGTCGAACAGGGAGGTGAAGACAGACCAGAGTGGGGAAGTAGGCGTACATTTGATTTGGGCGCAGTGCTTTTTGGCGCAGGATGAGACGAATTATGGCTCACCCTGCTGCTGCACAAATTTGTGGTGGCGTTAAATACTATTCCCCTTCCAAGTCATAGCAACTCGGAGGGAGAAGTCATTTGAGGTCCAGCAATCGCCTGATCCCCAAATTACCCATGCTCCGGTTGCAGACTATAGCATTACTGCTATAGCTGTGCCAAGCTTCGGCACTAGCGAAGCAGAGCAGGGCACCAAAAAGCCCTGCTTCAGGGGAAGCGGGGAGTATAGGATGTTAGATGGAACGGGGTCGAGGTGGGAGGTAGTAGCCAGGGAAGTCAATAAGTGGAGGTTGACTAAGTCAATGGTGGCAGGACTGAATGAGGTGAGGGGGAAGATGTGAACTGAGAGGTCAGGTCTGTTGCCGAGAGGGAGGGGGAGTTAATGTAGTACAGAGACACCCTGGGTTGGAGGCTTGTATTTCCCAATCAGGGCAGCTGATTAGCTTCAGACAGGTCAGTGTTGAATAGCTGCAGTTTGGTAATGTACTCCAGAAAATCAGGGTAGAGGCGAGATTTCCTCAGAGATTTGTGGTGCAGGTCTCCTTTTGGAGGTTACAAGTGTGGGTGGTGTGACAGGGTTGGTTCGGGCAGAAGATGGTGGAAGGGCAGGTGAGAGGGCTCGGATATATTGTGTTACGGCTAAGTTGAGACAAGTTAGGTTGGGGAGGGATGATTGGAGGGAGGGGGGCAGCTAGGACAGGATCTCTCTGCCTGCAACCAGGTGGGGGATGGGGAAAAGAAGGTGATGGTCAGAGAGGGGGGAAGGGTGCAATGTCCAGGTTAGTAAGGGTGGTTGACATATGTGGTCAAGAATATGACCAACGAAATGGGCAAGCGTGTCGGTGTGTTTGGAAAGGCTAAAGAAGGCAGTGATGTAGCGCCTAGGTTCTCAACGTGTGGTACGCGTACCCCAGGGGGTACGTCTAATGGTTCCAGGGGGTACTCTGGCTTGATATATTTAACCAAGAATAACAAATTTAGAGTTTAAGAAAAATATACATCTTATTTAAACAACACAAAAATAAGTATTTTTGCTAATTAAAGGCAATAGTTAATACTTGGAAATTGTTTAGAACCAATTATCATGTACTACGATTAAATATATATTTGTCAAGGGGTACTTGTGATAATGTTTGCTATGCCAGGGGGTACTTGGTTAGTACGGGGTCTTAAAAGGGGTATATACCAACAAAATGTTGAGAAACACTGATGTAGCGGACTAGCAGCCGGGATGTTTGTGTTGACAATAGCCATTAGTGAAGTCCCCAAGAATGATGGTGGGGAGGAGAGGACGTGTGGGAGTAGAGATGGAAAGTTGTCAAGAAAGTGTGGTTTAGAGTTTCAAGGGGAGTGGTATAGGACCGCAATAATGACAGGTAAGTGGTAGAGGTGGATGGCATGTGTCTCAAAGAATGTGGAGGGATGGGGAGGTGTGAGGACCCAGAACAGGAAGAGGAGAATGCCCACCCCACCACCAATCCTGTTGTCAGGTCTGGGAATGTGGCTGAGGGGTAGGACCCCATAGGAGAAGGTGGCAACAGCAGCCACCATCCAATCATCATCAGGTCGATGGGCTAATACGTACCATACAATATTACCAAATCTATGTAGTAGAAAAGTAAACTGAATGTGTGTACTTTGGATACTTTAGTTAGTCCCTTATATCACATAGAAGTGGTAAAATTGTACAGTCATGATTGTATCATTAGTGGGCACCTTAAAGTGCAATTGAGACAAGTGGAGGTAAAGGATTTATACTTACCTGGGGCTTCTTCAAGCCTCCGTTAGTCCATCATCTCCTCAGTTCTCCTGCAGTAATCCCCGGTAAAGTCCCTGATTAAGTCAGTCGGGAACTATTGCGCATGCACAGCCATGACTCCGCACCTCCTTGGTCACACTCACATGTCAGAGAATCAGAATCAGCGTTCTAGACCTGCGCAGCTACAAGCCTTAACTCTACAGGGGCAGAACTGCGTGATCAAGGTGCGCGGTTGGGGCCATGCATGCACAATAGTCTGCAATTACTGGAGCGACAGCAGGAGAATGGAAGGGACTGAGCGGACACAGAGGGGGCTAAAGGACCATTGTAGGCTGGAAGAACCACAACATACATAAAATCCTCTTGCTCCCCTCATGACAGGTTTAATTAAAAGACAACTGAAGTGAGAGGGATATGGCTTGCATGTTTATTTCCTTTTAAACAATACAGTTGCCTGACAGTCCTGCTGATCTTTGGCTGCGGTAGCATCTGAATCACACACCTGAAACAAGCATGCAGCCAATCTTATATTTTTTTCAGGAACATCTAACCTGTATGCTAGATTAGATTCTATGGCTACAAGTATTAGAAGCAGTGGGCAGCCAGGCAATGTACATTGTTTAAAAGGAAATAGGGCAGCTTCCATATCCCTCTCACACTGCAGTTTTCCCTTTAAAGAGACTCCGTAACAAAAATTGCATCCTGTTTTTTATCATCCTACAAGTTCCAAAAGCTATTCTAATGTGTTCTGGCTTACTGCAGCACTTTCTGCTATCACAGTCTCTGTAATAAATTAATGTATCTTTCCCTTGTCAGACTTGTCAGCCTGTGTCTGGAAGGCTGCCAAGTTCTTCAGTGTTGTGTTTCTGCTATGAATTCCCCCTTCCAGGCCCTTCTATGCACACTGCCTGTGTATTATTTAGATTAGAGCAGCTTCTCTCTTCTCTTTTATCTTTTACAAGCTGGATAAATCGTCCTCTGAGCTGGCTGGGCTTTCACATACTGAAGAATTACAGACAAGGGCAAAGCTGTTTGCAGGAGAAAAAAGAGCAGCCTGAAACTTCACTGCATGAGAACTGCAGGGAGAGAGAAACACACAAATTATCTCTTGAGATTCAAAAGGAAGCCTGTATACAGCCTGCTTGTGTATGGTTGTATTTTCTATGTGTGGACATACAGTACATCAACCTACTTCCTGTTTTGGTGGCCATTTTGTTTGTTTATAAACAAACTTTTTAAAACTGTTTTTAACCACTTTTAATGCGGCGAGGAGCGGCAAAATTGTGACAGAGGGTAATAGGAGATGTCCCCTAACGCACTGGTATGTTTACTTTTGTGCGATTTTAACAATACAGATTCTCTTTAAGGTTAGGTTTACATCAGGCCAATAGTGGATTCACAGCACATCCTGTGCGGATACGCTGTGCCCATCGCGCTACTAACCATTGTGCATTCGGTCTTTTTGTAATACAGTATTACATTTTTTTGGGTGATTTCTTCATTGACAACTATTCAACCCCTTAAAGACGACCACTCTTAAGAACAGAGGTTCATTCAAGTATTTTCGATCAGGTATTGAAAACACCTGTGGATGTTAACGAGCAGCAATCAAGCATAATAAGAACCAATTAGGCAGATTTAAAATGACTGATACTCCGCTCCTTCTAGACATTTACTGGTGTGTTTACAAACATGGTGAAGTCAAGAGAATGGTCCAGAAAGACAAGAGAAGAGGTGATTTCTCTTCACAGGAAGGGCAATGGCTATAAGAAGATCATTCGCAAATTCAAGGCAAAGGGCACTGTTAAAATGCTACCTGGTCGTGGCAGAAAGAAGATGCTGACTTTGACTGCTGTGCGCTACCTGAAGCACAAAGTGGAGAAAAGTCCCCGTGTGACTGCTGAGGAACTGAAAAAAGATGCGGGTGCTGAAGTTTCAGCTCAGACAATAAGGCGCACACTGCGTAATGAAGGCCTCCATGCCAGAACTCCCAGGCGCACCCCCCTTGCTGTCTCCAAAGAATAAGAAGAGTCGACTGCAGTATGCCAAAAGTCCTGTGGACAAACCACAAAAGATTTTGGGATAGTGTTCTGTGGACTGATGAAACAAAAATTAGAACTGTTTGGGCCCATGGATCAACGCTATGTTTGGAGGAGGAAGAACAAGGCCTATGAAGAAAAAAAACACCTTGCCTACTGTGAAGCATGGCGGGGCTGTGTCAATCATGCTTTGGGGCGGTTTTGCTTCTGCAGGTACAGGGAAGCTTCAGCGTGTGCAAGGTACCATGAATTTTCTTCAGTACCAGGAGATATTGGATGAAAATGTGATGCAGTCCGTCACAAACCTGAGGCTTGGGAGACGTTGGACCTTTCAACAGGACAATGATCCCAAGCATACCTCCAAGTCCACTAGAGCATGGTTGCAGATTAAAGGTTGGAACATTTTGGAGTGGCAATCACAGTCACCAGACTTAAATCCGATTCAGAACCTCTGGCACAAGCCTAAGAATGTGACTGAACTGGAAGCTTTTGCCCATGAAGAATGGGCTAAGATACCCGTAGATCGCTGCAGGACACTTGTGTCAAGCTATGCTTCACCTTTAAAAGCGGTTATAAATAGAAAAGGATGTTGTACTAAGTACTAAGAATGAATGTCACTTGGGGGTTGAATACATCTGATAATGATGTGAGCACAGAAAAGACATTTGTGGTTATTATAAATGTTATGTTATATTTGTCTGACTTACAAGTGCCTCTTTGATTTAATTGTAAACAAGATGACTGAAATGATCAAAATCAATGTCAAACTGGCCAAAACACTCAATTTCAGTGGGGGGGGGGGGGGGGGGTGAATAATTTTGAACACAACTGTACATACAGTATGTGAACACATTTAAATTGACAGGTTTTTTGTTATACTGCACCTTTAATGCAATCTTGGCAACTTATTTAATTGCGTAATGCCCGCTAATCTTTGCGTGTGCAGTCAGCTCACAGTAAATATTGTTCAATAGGACCTCGAATGAGAACCTGAGTGGAGGCATGCTGGTGCTACCATAGGGGCAATCAGCTCCATAGTGGTCGTCAACTCATGAGGGCCCTTTTGATCAGAGGTCTCACCTGGAGCCCTTTTGCATACCCCATTCCAAATGCAAGAGAAGAGAAATGCAGAAAACAGGAAAATTGTATACTCACCTTTAAAGCAATTTTCCTTTCCTGGCATTCCTCCATGGCAGCATAACATATGGGCAGTTCACGCCTCCAACTGCCAGATAGGACCCACCCTCTATATAAATTGAACTCCACCCAAACACCAGCATTCCTAGTAACGGACGAGCCGCCTAGAAATGGGTGGGAATGTATGCTGCCATGGAGGAATGCCAGGAAAGGAAAATTGCTTTAAAGGTGAGTATACAATTTTCCTGTTTCCCTGGCATCTCCATGGCAGCATAACATATGGGCAATAAATAGCCAAAAAATGAAAAAGGGGAGGGTATGCTGAAACAAATAGGTTTAATGAAAGATAAATCAAATACATGTAAATTACAATGACTGATCAGTAGCCAATGAGATAACCTTTCTCCCAAAGGCAGATGTCGATAGGGTAGCTGGGTCTATTTTATAGTGCCTAATAAATGTGTGGCTAGACGACCAATTGGCCGCCCTGCATATAGTCTCAATTGACACCTTCCCCAGAGATGCCCATGAGGACGACATGCCCCTAGTCGAGTGAGCCGACACCACCTGGGGAGGAGACAAGTCCTTTGCTTTGTATGCCCTTTGGATAGCATATACTATACATCTCGCTATCATTCTCACTGTAGCTTCTTTTCCCTTATTGATTCCCAATGGAACCACAAAGAGTCTTTCTCCAGACCTGAAACTCTCAGTTGCCTGCAGATAAGCTTTAATGGTTGATCCTGGATCCAAAGGGTGCACCTTCTCCGGCTCCAGAGAATCTTTAAATGTGGGCAGCGTCCATTCCTGATTATAATGATAGTAAGTAGGAACTTTTGGAATGAATGACTCCACTGGATTGAGCACTACCCGGTCTTCGAAGAAGGAAATAAAGGGATCTTTCCAACTTAACGCCTGTATTTCCGATACTCTTCTACCAGAAGTGATTGCAATTAGGAAAGCAGTTTTAATAGACAAATTATATAGAGAGCACTTGTGAGATGGATGAAAGGGTGAACCTGACAGGTATTCTAATACCAACGGGAGATCCCACTGAGGAAACCTCGGTCTCCTAGGGGGACGGATTCTCATTGCTGCTTTAAAAAACTGCTTAATTAGGGTATTAGAGGACCAAGGGAACCCCAAAATTGCAGAGATCGCTGATAACTGTGACTTTAGGGTGTTGTATGCTAGCCCCAAATCAAGTCCTCTTTGTAAGAACTGCAAAATATGTGAAACTTCTGGAGATAAAGGATTGAAACTTATTTCTTGCGCCACTGTAGCAAACCTTCCCCAGGTTCTATTATATACTGCCATTGTAGATGGCTTTCTTGCTGTAAGTAAGGTGTCAACTACATCCTCTGGTCTGGACAACCCTGAATCAATAATCTTTGTTTCTCAATCTCCAAGCCGTCAATCTTAGCTTCCGAAGGTTGAGATGTAGAAACCCCCTCTGAGAAAGGAGATCCGGAATGTCCGGGAGGAGGAAGGGCTGATCCACTAGGAGACTCAGCACCAAGGCCTTCTTGGCCAGTCTGGTATAACTGCAAGAACTTCCACCTTGGATATTAGAACTTTCTGTAGAAATCGGAATATCAGGGGCGTAGGAGGGAATGCATATCCCTTGCGGAATATCCAATCCTGGACCAATGCATCTGTCGCAAGAGCCCCCTTCGTCGGAAAGCGAGAATAGTAGGTCCGTAGCTTCCTGTTGTATTCTGATGCGAACAAGTCTATCTCCGGAAGACCCCACCTCTGCACTATCATGCGAAACACCTTGGGGTTCAAGGACCACTCGTTGTTGGAAAGGTACGTTCTTGATAACATGTCTGCCTGGACATTCTCCGTTCCAGGCAAATATACTGCTGTGACTTCCTTTAGGTGTTCCTGGGCAAGACTCAGGATTGGAGCCACTTCCTTTAGCAACGTTTTGCTGTGCGTTCCCCCTTGCCTTTTTACATAGGACACTGCTGCTGTATTGTCCAGTCTTAAAATCACCGAATTCCCTCTTATTAGTGGTAGAAAGGCCAACAATGCTTGGTGGGCAGCTCTTAGCTCTATGATGTTGGACACCACTGGTACATTGAGATTCGACCAGGATCCCTGCACTGCAAGGTCTTTGTACGTTGCGCCCCAACCCAGTAAACTGGCGTCTGAGGTTATTACCTCCCAGCATGGGGGCGAGATGGTGAAACCGTTGCATAGATTGGAGCGAGACTTCCACCACTTTAAACTGAGCCATACTTTCATTGGAATGTGAATTGGAAAATTGAGATCCTGTTGACTCCATTGATTCAGAAAGTTCACTTGAAATGATCTTAGATTCCAATGAGCCCACCTTACAAGTACAATTGTCGATGACATCTGGCCTAACACTCTCATGCATTGCATTGCTGTCGTTGAATTGGGCCTGATGGTGCACACTTTCTGTATGATTAAATCTCTTTTCTCCAGTGGAAGAGAAACCATGTCCTTCTTGGTGGAAAACATGGCCCCTAGAAAGACTAGATTTTGAGAAGGAATTAGCTTGCTTTTCTTGAGATTTAGCAACCACCCGAAGTCCTTTAAGGTCTGTATTACCACGTCTCGATGTAATATGAGCTGTTCTCTTGAGCTTGCCAAAATTAGAACGTCGTCTAGATAGTGGAGAAGCCTTATGCTCTGTTGTCTGAGAATGGCAACTACTGCCAGAAGTACCTTTGTGAAGGTCTTTGGGGAAGTAGACAGACCGAAGGGCAGACAGCAGAACTGGAGATGGAAGCCTCCCATGAGAAAACGTAAATACTTTTGATAGGAATGATCAATGGGGACGTGAAAGTAGGCGTCCTTCAGGTCGAGGGAGACCATCCAGTCTCCAGCTCTGACTGCCCTTATGACTGTGTGCAATGACTCCATCTTGAATTTTGGGATCTTGATGAATTTGTTTAAGGCCTTCAGATCCAGTACCGGTCTCCACTCTCCTGACTTTTTCTTCACCAAGAAAATGGGGGAATAGAAACCTGAAAATGTTTCCCTTTGTGGAACTGCAATCGCAGCCCCTTGAGTTTTGAGAGTCGACATAATCGAGAAGAATCTTCCTTTTGTGTAGATTGTTTGGAACAGACGTCTCCACTATTCGAGGTAAGATTGGCCTCCTACGGAAAGTCCACTTGTGTCCCATCGAAACCACACGATTGACCCACGGGTCTGACACTTTTTCCGCCCAAATAGAAGTATAGCGAGCGAGCCTTGCCCCTACTATTTCTACATGGGCGGGTCTCATATCAAAAAGATTTTCCAGTATTGCTGGAAACAGAGGTAGAGGCTTTGTTCTTGGCTGCCCTAAAGAAAGATGGCTGAGAAGACTTCCAAGTATTGTCAAATTTCCTGTTCAGCCTGTAGGATCTATTATCTTTGAATCTTTGTGAGAAAGATTGCTTCTGCTGATTCCATCTCTTTGTTCTAAATTTTCTGTCTTGAGGTAGTAGCCCTGATTTACCTCCTGTCACACGGGCTATTGCAGAGTCCATTTTAGGCCCAAATAAATTTTTGCCATCATAGGGAATTTTCGTCCACGTAGACTTTGAAGAAGGGTCTGCAATCCAAGGCCTAAGCCATAAGGCACGCTTCGCCATAACCGAGTAAAACATTGATTTGGTCGCGCCTTTAATAACATCCAGGGCCACTTCTCCCACAAAATCTGAAGCGAATTTTAAGTCATTGACCCATGCTCGTAAGGTTTCCTTATCTTCTCCTCTGTCAATAGCTTCCATAAGGCAACCTGTCCAAGCCTTCATGGCTTTGGATCCTGATGTTAAAGCGGAATATAACCCTGCATTTCAACTTTGCTCTAAAACATTATTTACAGTATATTATATGCAACCAGCATTTTTTTTTTTACTAGACCAGCATTGGAAGGGTTACACAGGGCTTTAAAGTCCCTAGAGATTTCTGCAGACGAATCCGAACTTGAGTTTGATACTTTTTGTTTACAAATATGTGTTTATTATGACTCATCTCTCTCACTGAGAAGGAGCTTGGAGGACAGCCAAAGAGATGTATCTATTGATAAACAGTTACACACTAACAAAATAGAATGTAACTATCTGAATGTCTGCACGGAACTTAAAACCTCTGTGTTTAACCCTTCCAATGCTGGTCTAGTAAAAAAAAAATGCTTTTTGCATATAATATGCTGTAAATAATGTTTTAGAACAAAGTTGAAATGCAGGGTTATATTCCGCTTTAATGCCACTGCGGGCCTTGCTGCTTCACCTGCCGATAAATATGATCTCTTCATATCTTGATCCATCTGCCTCTCCAACGGATCTTTGAATGAAGTAGCATCTTCCATAGGAAGAGTGGAGTTTTTAGCCAACCTAGCTATTGAAGCATCCACCACTGGGAAGGTATCTACTAGGGTTTCCCCCACCTCAGGAAGAGGGTACAGTTTCCTTAATCTATTCTTTGCCGACGGTTTTTTAACGGTCTTTCCCCATTCATCAAAGAACATGTCTTTAACTTCATCCATCAAGGGAAATGTCTCACGAGATCTATCAAGTTGTTTGAAGTATTTCTTCTTCCCTTTTTTTTCAGAATCAGAATCCTCCCAAGCGATAGATTCTTTTACTTGTGCAATAAACGCTGGGATTGATGCAAAATCTATTACTGAATCCCAGTCTTCGGATGAATCTGACTCTGAGCCTGAGTTTTCATTCGTGGTCTGATGCTTAGCCGGTGTAGGGGAAGTTGGCATTGAACCCTTATCTTTATGGAGGTCTTGAAGCGTGTCCCTTACACTTTGTTGTATCATCTCAGTTAAATCACTATTTTCTCCTGCTATTTCGCCAAAACATACTCCACAGACCAATTTGTTTGGTAAACGAGTGCCTCCGCACAGCCAACATTGGTCATCTGTGAGTCTGTCAGTCTTCTTAGTACATTTCCTGGGTGGCGAATCGTGTCTTCGATCTGGGCTTGAAGAACTTGATGCAATCCTTCTGGCATAAGTTCTTTTTTTATCGGTGATTGCAGGTGAATCACTACGCTGTCTTGACGACCTTTCTCTTGATCCGGCTCCCTTTGCTGGCAAAGCGACCGATGTGGAAGCTGCAGGCTTAGCAAATGAATGGAGATCTCTTTCTTTTGTATGCCTAAAATAATAGAAGAAACAACAACAATCAGCACTCTCTAAGCAGAGAGTGACAGAGCCCCTTTCAATTTACTCACCCCCCCTTACATTTTGCTCTTAGAGCGGTCTTTTTTTAGAAGATTTCCCCATCTTGAGCGGTATGAGAGCGCTGAAAGGAAAGAACATTACAATCCTCAGCATGTATAGTGCATACCACATCCTGCAGGCATAAAGCAGGAGATTGCCTGCTCTTGAGAACTTAAGAAACCCACCTTCTGGGTAAGGATATGGAGTCCCCACAGCTCTGAACAGCCTGCTCCCCTCAGCTCCGTCCGCATCCACGATCATGTGGACGCCGTAAGAGAAAACTTTGTTTCTTTTGTATCCGGCGCTCTCTGCCAATAACAAAAATGGCCACCGCCGCACTTCCTGTTTTGGCTATGAGCCATTCCCAATATGGCCGCCAACCGGAAGTGACACCACACAGCCCATTTATCCATACACCGCTGTATAGCGGCAGCGCAAATAGCAGGGACGCAATACGGGGAAGCGCAGAGCAGCCACAAATACCCTTTAGGTACTGTAAAGGCGAACGCTGGAGACCAAACCAGCATAAACCATCTGACCCTATCGGCTCGTTTAGAGACCCAGGAATCAGGACAACAGGCAGAAGGGGACCACACTGCCTGGAACCGCAAGCAAACGCGGAGGTAAGGGATTTATATGCAGCATATACATGTGTATACAGAAAACCATTAAAGGAGAAATCTCCTACTTAAAATAAGAAACCTAAAACGAAAACCTGGTCCACTGATCTGGCGGCGAGGACGAAAAAAAGGAATGCTGGTGTTTGGGTGGAGTTCAATTTATATAGAGGGTGGGTCCTATCTGGCAGTTGGAGGCGGGAACTGCCCATATGTTATGCTGCCATGGAGATGCCAGGCAAATGCAAGAGTTAGTAGAGAAATGCAGAAAATATGGTGTGCTTTCCATGCTCTACTAGTGGGTTCTCTCTTTCTATATTGTCTGGTGTTGATCTCTCTGCTGGCTTACACTGGAATGGGGGAATTTAAAGTCTGTCTGCACTTTCATATTTCTTAGGCTCCCTCTCTCCTACCTAGGAAATTTTAATCTGGGTCCCAAATGGCTTTTGGAATCAAGCCATGACTTCTTTGCAACGAGCTGGGCTACGGGGGTAACACTTGGGAGGGGGAGAGGGACTCACTGAATGAAGGTGAGGCATGATTGTTACAGCCTGCCAATACCTTCACTCATGCTGGGGGTTGTGGGGGAAAAGGAAAGGGAAAATGTGCAGCAGGATCTTGTCAACCTAAAAAGCAACAGGGGATGGTCTAAAACCAAAAAACAGGCTTTAGTATAAGGCGGCAATATGGCACTTGTTCTGCAGGAACAAAATGGCTTAATTTGTTATGTGATTTTTATGGTGCCCACAACTGCATTTGAATTGATTGTAATGGCTTAAGTTATGGAGGAGATAAACAATTGTACGTATAGAACAAATCCTAAAGAGGCCTTTCCTGAAATCTCGAGTTATTTTGGATTTTAAGATTAAAAATCTAGGTTTGAAGATTTAACTGGCATTTGCTGCTGTACTTCACATTTATTCAGCTCCCACGCAGACTAATTATGATACATACATACATACACACACACACCCTTATCTCATCCTGGAACATGTCACTTTCAGATACACTTTAAAGGGAACTGAGCACATTTTCTTTCACTGGAATCTCTCCTGGCATAGAAGCTGCCATGTTCCCCCTCCCCTTCTCACATTCCTTATTTACAGAAGTCAGAGATGCTATCTTGACACATTGACACACACTATGTCTTTGAAGAAACAGTCCTAATTAGGTTATGAGGTTAGTGCTGCTGCTGCTCCTCTGGCCTACCGCTGTTGCCCAAGCCACCCACTGCTGCACTGCTCATTCCCATCGTGGGGCAATAGCATAACATCTGTGTGGAGGCCACCCACGTGGCTGCGATCATGGGCCCAGGAGCTGCCTCACCCTGATGCATGCACTTCAGCCTCCAGCTGACATGCTCTGCCTACATTTTGCTCTGTGCTGCCTGGGAGTCCTGATGCCTCTGCTGTGTCCCCTAGAGAGCCCGACCGCCATCCATGTCAAGGCCCTCCACATAGGAACTTTGCTGAGGCCATCCTGGTCCTGCCACCCTCCACCTGGTCTCCACGGGATCTGCCAGGCTTATATGGTGCTGCATCTGGCAGGGGCCCACTGATCTAGCACCTTACTACACAGTGCCTGACCAGCGGCTGCAGATCCAGGACAGCCTGCCAAGCGGGACAATAAATGGGCTGGGTTGCGCTGCAATCCTAGGGGGGTCGTATCTTATCTTTTTTCACTGCTCCTTTCTCACTGTCCTCAGTCTTCACTGCTGCTGTACACCTATCTCCCTATGCTTCCTTTCCTCTCTCTCTTCCTCAGGTTAGACTTAGGGGGCATCTGATTCAAATTATCGCTGGAGAAGCGTTTGAGTGCCATGTACGGCAGCGGATGTCCCCCTGGTCCTTTCTCCTGGTCCTTTTCCTGGGTCCATTCTTACGGACCCCTCTTGCTATGCCTTTACTCTACTCTCTAGTCTATGCCTTGTATATGCATTGTAATTACTGTATGTATCCAACGTATGTATATGTATGCACTGTGTATATACTGTATATCTACTGTACCTAATGTATGCTTACTGTACTACCACCGACCCTGTTTGTGCCAAAACCAATTCCGGGAGCAACTCACGTTGTACTTGGCGAAATAAATTATTCTGATTCTGATTCTGATTCTAATTACTCACCCCCTTTGTTGTCTAATAGCATTGTTTACCTCTTGGTAATTAGCCCATTAAAACAATTAGGTTCCTGAAGTTTCTGCGGTTGGGGACGGTCGTGCAGGCCTGCTGAAACAGGCTAATTAAACTACTTTGAATGTAAAATACAAGGTAAAATGAAAGTTTATTTTAATCATGAAACAGATCGTCGGCATGCATTTTTCATGTGCTATAGAAATGTCCTGAGTGATAAAAAAGGTGCTTGGTTCACTTTAAACTGTATGTGTAAAGAACAGCGCTACAAAACTAGTAGTGACATAAACCAAATCAGATCAAGTATAATCAAATACAGTCAAATATAAAGTCCACAAGGGCCCAATGCCCACTCTGTCAACAGTTCTTCTCTGTGTATGCGCTCTATTTGGGTTCAGCAGATCCCCGTTGGCATAGTCTATTATATATTGATAGGTAGCGCTCCACTTCTACTCAAATACATCAATAGGCAGTAAAGAGGAAGAAATCCCCCCTTGGGGCCGCACTCACCCGACCTGTGTGACCACTGCGAGACTGGTCAGTATGCACACTGTAGTCCTTCTATGGCCGACTGCCCGTCCTTGCTCAGATGGTTCCTCTTTTGAATGATTCCTCTTTCAGGTGGAAGCTTTCATTGCAGTCCTTCCGCTTTACTTGTTTCTTGTTGTGTGTCCACCTCAAATATAATGAGCCTCACATAGCATAACTCCGTTATGTTAAAAAAGGCCCACAGGACGATCTGGGAACCACTCAGCAGAGTAAAGCGGAGCACCTGGCGAGCCTATCCGGAGAGGCACGGGGGAGAGCCCGTTACTAACACTCTATGCGCTGATACATACACATGTTTGTGAGTACTTTATTTTAATAAAACCTTTTTTAACATAACGGAGTTATGCTATGTGAGGCTCATTATATTTGAGGTGGACACACAACAAGAAACAAGTAAAGCGGAAGGACTGCAATGAAAGCTTCCACCTGAAAGAGGAATCATTCAAAAGAGGAACCATCTGAGCAAGGACGGGCAGTCGGCCATAGAAGGACTACAGTGTGCATACTGACCAGTCTCGCAGTGGTCACACAGGTCGGGTGAGTGCGGCCCCAAGGGGGGATTTCTTCCTCTTTACTGACTATTGATGTATTTGAGTAGAAGTGGAGCGCTACCTATCAATATATAATAGACTATGCCAACGGGGATCTGCTGAACCCAAATAGAGCGCATACACAGAGAAGAACTGTTGACAGAGTGGGCATTGGGCCCTTGTGGTCTTTATATTTGACTGTATTTGATTATACTTGATCTGATTTGGTTTATGTCACTACTAGTTTTGTAGCGCTGTTCTTTACACATACAGTTTAGCATATCAGCTTACCAGACACAGCAGCTCAATTATGTTGGACATTTTTGAATATAGGGATAAGCATAGTGTGGATACAGAGGTTATCTTCACTACGGGGGAGGAGGAAACACATGATGAGGTCAACAAAGATATTGAGGATAAATTTAGGACATTGGAGCATACACTCCTAAAGGAACAGACCACATGGTGGGATGTAACCACGCTTAATAAATACATATCTAAAGGCGTGGTACCACAAAAGTTAAGATGGGACATGTGCCCTGACGACAGTGAAGAAAACGAGCAAAACGATAAAGAATGGGGTGAATATTTTGACGGATGTGGCATAGGCCTAATGGAGCTTCTGATAAAAAGAAAGACAGCACGCCTGGAAAGACTGGGAAGGGAGGTCAATCAGATGAAAGCTGACCTACAGATGCACAAAGAGGAGGCACTATACAAAACACTGTCAGAGAGAACATGCGAAATAATAATCAAACAGGAAAGGGAAATCATCATTAAAAAGAAGAAAACATTCCAGATGGACTGGAACGCCTACAAACTAAAGAAAGCATACAAATGGCAGACTAAAGGAAAAGCAGATGTGGCCCCAGCTATGCCACCTAGGGAGCAGGCACCAAATGGGGGAGCAGCACCAAATGGAGGAGCGATCCCAAAAAGAACACAAAACATCATACCACAACAGAACCCGAGGGGTCTACTGCATACACCTAATGCGAGGGGACAAAGGCAAATTAGGCCATATGTCCAGAAATTGAATGCGCCTCAGTATGGAAACCAACTCAGAATCCAGCCTGAAAGAAGAAATCAACAGGAGAGAAGACAATACAATGTACCAATACAGAATAGATATGATCCATTAAGACAGGAACAGAAATACCAGCATTTTTTGGGGGATGCCCCACAGAAGTACAAACCACCATGGAATCCACAAGAGAGGCCAGACTACGAAATGATGCAGCAACCCACACCTGGGGGGAACAAGCGAGGACCCGAAGGGGGGGTACGAGGGGGGAGGCGCGTACAAGAGAAGAAGAGAGAGGTAGGGAAAGGGATCTATAACATATCAGGGGCTGCCTTGACAAAGCAGGAACTGAAAATACTTGACAAAGGCCTCAAACATGCACCACAACAGCCTTTGAACAAATTCGCAACATACATAGATCTACAAAAATACACAAGGGCTCTGAACATTAAAAAATACTTCCTAAGTAAGGAAGGGCCTACAAATAGAAGCAACCCTGTAAGCCAGTACCTGCATACAGGCATGAAAAATCGATCCTTATTTAACCCGCAAAGTACAACTAATGTCAACTGTGTGGAGGTGTTTAAGAAAATGGTGGAGGCCGACCTGGAACAAATCCAACCGCAAAGAGTTAGGGGAATGGCAAAGATAGCCAAGGAGATGCTGGAAGAAAAGAAGCTTGTGGTACGACCGGCCGACAAGGGAGGGGGGGTGGTAGTCTTGAGTCAGGAACAGTATGGGGAGGAGCTAAATAGACTAGTGAATGACACCACCACATATAAAAGATTAAAAGGAAATCCATGTGCTGAGTTTGCAATGGAACTTAGAGAAATACTAAAGACGGGACTTAATGAGGGGATCCTGGATGATAGGGAATACGAATTTCTGATACCATCGGCCCCAAGGACACCTATAATATATCAGGTCCCCAAGGTGCACAAGAGCCAGGACAAACCACCGGGGAGGCCCATCATAAGCGGCATAGGTTCCATCACTCATCGGCTGGGACAGTACCTTGATTTCTTCCTACAACCGCTTGTGATGGGCCTACCCCAAGTAGTAAAAGATACCAAGCACGTATTACAAATATTAGATGGGCTTACAGTGGAGGAGAGAGATGTGCTAGTAACCGCCGATGTAACATCCCTGTACACGAACATTCCGCATGAGGCAGGTCTGGAGGCGGTACAGTACTACCTTGAGAAAGATCAACAAATGAAAGAGAAACAACGTCAATTCATTATGAAACTACTACAGTTTGCCCTCACACGAAACTACTTTTGGCATGAGGGGGCATACTATCTGCAGATCAGAGGATGTGCCATGGGGGCGGGGTTTGCACCCTCCCTCGCCAACTTATTCATGGGGAAGTGGGAAGAAATGGTACTGGGGAATGGTGATGACAGCAGAATTTATATATGGCGAAGATTTATTGATGATCTACTTATGGTGTGGAGGGGAGAAGAGGAAGATCTACCTATGTTCTTTGAGGGGCTTAATAAGAATAGAATGAATATTGAACTCACTATGGAAAAAAGCAGAACATCAATACACTTTTTAGATTTAAATATTGAAAAGAAGAATGGAAGAATACGCACAACAACATACTTCAAACCCACAGATAGGAATGGATACCTTGATAAAGAAAGTTGCCACCACCCGAGATGGAAAAATGCAATACCTAAGGGACAAATGATCAGAATTCGCAGGAACTGTAGCGACATGAGAGATTATGTGGGGCAGGCACAAGTGTTAGCCAACCAATTTATCGACAAGGGCTACAATGAGGTTGACATCCAGAGACAAATTATGGAAGTAGGTAGAATAGATAGATCAGAACTAATCAAGAAGGGGCCAAGACAGCAAATAAATCAGCAAAAAGGAGAACATACCCTTCCTCAGTGATTTCAACACCCAATACAAAAAGGTTGAACATATCATAAGGAAACATTGGGCTATATTAAAAGAGGACAATCAGCTCAAGAGGATACTACCTGAACAACCTAAATTTATATATCGCAAAGCAAGAAACCTAAGGAATTATCTAGCGCCAAGCTGCGTCAACCCACCCAGGGAGGTAATACCATTTTGGCAACAACATGGCTTCTTCCCATGTAGAGGATGTACAGGATGCAAAGAGGGCACGCCAGTGAGATGCAATGAAGTAGTCTCAACATCAAAAGGGAACACATTCAAGCTGAAACAAAATATAACGTGCAATACAAAGGGGGTTGTCTACATGGGTTGGTGTCCGTGCAACTTACAATATATTGGACGAACGACCAGGAAATTAAGGAAGAGGATAGGGGAACACATTGGAAATATAAGACGAGGACTGGTGGGACATAGCGTGTCAGACCACTACAGAACATACCATCAATCAGATCCCAGCACCCTCAAATTCTGTGGAATAGAAAAAATGGCCTACTCATGGAGGGGCTGTAATAAAATCCGAGAAATACAGAAGGCCGAGACGAAATGGATCTATCAAATGGGCACCCTGAACCCAGGAGGGCATAATGTGGAAATAGACCTCAACTGCTTTATAGCCAATAGCTAGGAAATATGGCTGTACTCAGCCCCCCCTATGTGTATACCGATGACAGACAGACATAACTACTGTACAGCAGGGATCTTGTAACAACCAAGGTCTAACTTATATATAGGCCTCTCCTGTTAAGCAATATAAGAAGGTGTAGTGTTATTAGGAAATTTTATTCTAATTATTTTTATTACTGATTGTATCATTATTTTTATAATCACACAAAAAGCTAAAATAGATCTTGTTCTGGTTGTGCTAATGGAGAAACGGATCTTATACTGTATGACCACATGATGGCGACAGAGTGTACAAACTTGAACACCTAAGGAAAAACTAGAAACGTTATAAGACTCTCTGCTAATGAACCACTTAAATGTGCCAATATGCTTATGATGTGTGTATTCTACTATTATTATTTTCTGGGAAAGATCATCTATAGGAATTATCATGTACTGGCATGTTTTTAAATGTATGGGTCTCCCTCTTGCCTTAGTCCTGAGCTGCGCAGTTTGCATCGCGCATGGGGCGGGGGGTACATGCTGGGCCATGCCTTCAGCGTCACTGCGTACATGCGGACGCGCATGCGTAGGGCACGCGCTTGGAACGCGGAAGTAAGCACGGGGAGTGTGCGCAGGGGGAGCCTGACTGCCCTCACGTATATATACAGCCAGACGTCCTGGGGCTAGCCACGCCCCTGATGAGTCACGCGCACGTGACGAAACGCGTCGGGAGGAGCTAGCAGCCCACAGGACGATCTGGGAACCACTCAGCAGAGTAAAGCGGAGCACCTGGCGAGCCTATCCGGAGAGGCACGGGGGAGAGCCCGTTACTAACACTCTATGCGCTGATACATACACATGTTTGTGAGTACTTTATTTTAATAAAACCTTTTTTAACATAACGGAGTTATGCTATGTGAGGCTCATTATATTTGAGGTGGACACACAACAAGAAACAAGTAAAGCGGAAGGACTGCAATGAAAGCTTCCACCTGAAAGAGGAATCATTCAAAAGAGGAACCATCTGAGCAAGGACGGGCAGTCGGCCATAGAAGGACTACAGTGTGCATACTGACCAGTCTCGCAGTGGTCACACAGGTCGGGTGAGTGCGGCCCCAAGGGGGGATTTCTTCCTCTTTACTGCCTATTGATGTATTTGAGTAGAAGTGGAGCGCTACCTATCAATATATAATAAACGGTTCACTTTAAAGCAAATTCATTTTCAGCATAAGGATCTGTATTCTTTCTATCTTACTTCTTTATTAGCATAATGGCAGTATAACATACTGGATCCACACGGTGCGTTCGCGCACTCGATTTCCCGCTCGATTCCCGTCGATTCGTTTACTGCGAATCGACCTAACGATCCATCGAAATCCAAATCGGACATGTTGGAAATAAACGAATCGACGGGAATCGAGCGGGAAATAGAGTGCGCGAACGCACCGTGTGGATCCAGCATTAGGTCATGGCATCTGGAGTGGAGTTTGGTCCAGGAGTGTTTTCTTTTTAAAACCCAAACATGGCATGTTTGTAACTACCGCAAACATTTCTTGCATTTACGTATGAAATTAGTAACGTGCCATTAATGCAGTGCAGTATTAGAATTTAAGGGGCCCCTATATTGACTTTGTCTCAGGGCTTCATTTTACTGGAAATTATTTCTGTTGGGAAACTTCTACTGACTCAGCAACCCGATAATCATTATTAGTGCAGCTTATTTACTGTTATGAAACATATATTATTACGCGCATTAATATAGCGCCAATATCTTCCGCAGCGCTTACATAATGAATGAAACAATTAGGAAGAACTTGGTTTATGTATAATAAATTAACATATTTATTGCCTTTGTGGTATGGGCGCTCCTCTAAATACTAACAGACTCTAAAACTTGAACGAATCGAACAACAACACTCCACCCCTGTGGATCGCTGTGTACGCTGGGGGTATCACCTCCCTAAATGAATATCCTTACGTGTGCGTACAGCGCTCCCACTATGTGGCACAGACTGTATGTAATATATATAATGTGACAAATGGGGCTTTAATCAGCCTCCCCTCTTGGTATCATATATGTTTAGGAAGTCCTGAGTCAAATGTCCTCTGTAGGTTGGCTATAGTATACAAATTTCTTCTACACAGTCCAGAGTTTGAAATGACAGTTCAATTGTATGAATACTTCACTTTACATCCCATTAGCATAAGCAGGGCCAATGTACAATATTATACTCTCACCGATGTCCAAAGGCTGACATATATAGACATCAGCAAACACGTTTCATTAATATTCACACAGCATGTGTCCTCAGTAGCTTCCCCCTATAAGTGTCCAGATGGATTGGCTGACCGGCTACAGTCCAGCAACTGCGTTTGTGGTATCCTGCATCAGGGGATTTCGGTCAGACCAACTGTCTCCTTAAGGACTCAAAAAAGAGGTTCCATAGCATAATCCCGTTTATTTTAAAAGGTTAAAATACATAATAGTGCACTCACAATTGTAGAAAGTTTATGCGCATATCAATAGTGGACGTCCTCCTCCGCTCTAACACATCTGCGTCTCCACTGCTGTTCCGCCTGAGGCCACCAGCAGTGGAGACGCAGATGTGTTAGAGCGGAGGAGGACGTCCACTATTGATATGCGCATAAACTTTCTACAATTGTTCTCAGCAACTTCAAAATGAACCTCTCCAAAACGGAAGCCTTAAATGTTACACTTACAAATGAGTTAGTGCATACCCTAAAACACTCTTTCCCTATCAAATGGAAACAGGACTACATCAAGTACCTGGGTATCAATATCCCCACAGATTTGACAAAGTTAGGCATGCTGAACCATGACCCGCTTATACATAAAATACTCCAGGATCTGACGGACTGGAACAAACTCAGACTATCCTGGCTGGGCAGGGTAAACGTTTTAAAAATGAATATTCTGCCCAGACTCCTCTATGTATTTCAAGCCATCCCGATTCAGATACCCCAGAAAACACTCAGAGCCCTTAAATCTTCCCTGACTAAATTTATCTGGGCAGGCAAAAAGCCAAGAATTAACTACACTTTGCTAACAAGGCCCAAGGAGGAAGGAGGAGTGGGTCTCCCAGACATGATTAAGTACTATCAGGCCGCAAGGCTTTTGCTAATTGTAGATTGGTTTCAGGGAAGGGGACAGAAACAGTGGATAGAGCTAGAGGAGGACGAGCTGGGTATAGACCCAAGATCACTGCTATGGACGATTAAGAGTAAAAGGTTATTGACTGAAAACCTACCCCTGTGGACTGGAAAAACTATCACTTTATGGGACAAAATAACTAAACCGCTCAATCTCTCCTCCATCCCCAGCCCTCTCACTCCCCTATTGGACAATCCTGACTTTCGGGAGGGATGGAAAGCACCCTCAGTACTGGGGCAGAGCAGAACAGAGTGGCCACAAATTAGACACTATCTCTTGCAACGAGGGATTAAAAACATGGCAGACTGGCCGTCCTCAGTCTCTAACTATAGGCCTATGTGGCTCAATAAATTCCAGTTGGACAAGTTTTATGGTTCTCTACAACCAAAAGCGAACATTCACAGACCGCTCACTCCTTTTGAGAGCCTATGCACACAAACAGGAAAGATAGAGCATACTCTTTCCAAATTATACTATATACTTCTTTCCAAAGGCTCAGAACCTTACTTGCTGAAAATCACAGATGACTGGGATAGGGACTTAGGCACACCACTTCCTGCTGAAACATGGGAGAAGATTTTCATATTATCTCATAAGCTATCAGTATCCACCAAACATCAAGAGAGAAACTACAAAATTTTCTCCAGATGGTACAGAGACCCAGCCAGAATACATACATATAATCCTACCACCTCGGAATTATGTTGGAGGTGTGACACGCACAGAGGTACATACCTACATATCTGGTGGGAATGTGACATCTTACAGAATTTCTGGTCAAAAGTTTTTGCACTGCATGAAGAACTGTACCTTACCCCTCTTCCGCCCTCCCCAGCAGTGGCCCTGCTGTCGGCTCTTCCAGGCTCACTCTCCCACATAAAAAAATCAATATTTAGATTTATACTTATCGCTGCACGCACTCTAATAGCAAGGAAGTGGAAGGCAGCGGAATCACCTAACGTCACCGAGCTCTTCATCCACCTAAATGAATTAATGAGATTAGATGACTTAATACTCACCGCACAAGATATGCAAGAAAAATTTGTAAGAAGATGGGCAATTTGGGTGGATTACAGAGAGTCTGAAAAGGCCAAAATCTTCTCTCTAAATTAGCTAGATAATACCTATGCCTTCGGCGGATAGACTTTGAAGTCAGACAATATTATTCAGGGGTTGTGGATACCAGACATTCTTGACCCAAAAAACAACATACATAAATAATAGGAGAAAGTGGAATTTGTGCAATACAATAATATCTTCAGATTGTCTATTCAAATCAAGTTAACCTGCCTTAAAGAACAGGCTTCATTTCGCCTTGCCCGATGAACCCTCATGATGTTTTAAAGTTGTCAATGTCATTCCTAACCCTACACTACCTTTATCTTACCCTCCCCCCCTCCTCCCCTCCCCCTCCCCCCCTCCCCTCCCACCCCTCCCTCCACATCCAGCCTTCTTTCCCCCTCCTCCCACCTCATTGCCCCATATTGACGGGAGGTACCTCTCAGTGGACCTTTCAGTTTTGGTCGTATTGAGATGTCTCTTCTAATTTATGAATATGAATATATTATAGATGCGGCATTACTTAATCATCTGAAGATATGTTATCATAAGACTTGTTATGTTCTGACATGTAATATCATTCTGTTTCCCTGAGGACCGCCTGTATATTGATGGCAATGTTAATCGTTTATGTTTATATCCTAAAACTTCAATAAAAATATATTCCTCAAAAAAAAAAACTTTCTACAATTGTGAGTGCACTATTATGTATTTTAACCTTTTAAAATAAACGGGATTATGCAAAGGAACCTCTTTTTTGAGTCCGTAAAGTGACTCTGTAACAAAAATTACAACGTTTTTTCTACCATCCTACAAGTTCCTAAACCTATTCTAATGTGATCTGGCTTGGTGCAGCTCTTTCTACTATAACCATCTCTGTAATAAATCAATGTATCTTTCCCCTGTCAGACTTGTCGGCCTGTGTCTGGAAGGCTGCCAAGTTCTTCAGTGTTGAACTGTTCCTCTATGCACACTCCAGTGTGTGTTTTATTTACATAAGCCAGCAGCTTCTCTGCTATCTTATCAGTGATAGAAGAGAGCTGGATAAAAATCCTCCTCTGGAGGCTGTGAAAGAAACTGGTCTGTCACATACTAAGGAATTAACGACATAGACAGAGCTGTCTGCAGGAAGCCTGTAATGTTCAGTGCATGAGAGAAGTTGGGGACAGAAGGTAAACACACACAAGTGATCTCTTGAGATTCAGAAGTAAGGCTGTATACAGCCTGCTTGTGTATGGATGCATTTTCTATGTGTGGACATGCTGTACATCAACGTACTTCTTGTTTTGGTGGCCATTTTGTTTGTTTATAAACAAACTTTTTAAAACAGTTTTTGACTACTTTTAATGCGGCGGGGAGCGGTGAAATTGTGACAGAGGGTAATAGGAAATGTCCCCTAACGCACTGGTATGTTTACTTTTGTGCGATTTTAACAATACAGATTCTCTTTAACCTCCCTGGCGTTCTATTAA
Organism: Hyperolius riggenbachi; assembly: GCF_040937935.1. Classification (NCBI taxonomy): domain Eukaryota; kingdom Metazoa; phylum Chordata; class Amphibia; order Anura; family Hyperoliidae; genus Hyperolius; species Hyperolius riggenbachi. Next base: position 516,786,566 of record NC_090646.1, on the reverse strand, counting down.
AATCGCCAGGGAGGCTGCGGGAGGGTTTTTTTTAAATTAAAAAAAAAGTATTTCATGCAGCCAACTGAAAGTTGGCTGCATGAAAGCCCACTAGAGGGCGCTCCGGAAGCGTACTTTCGATCGCCTCCGGCAATCGAAAGTAACAAGATAGGCCGCAATGAGCGGCCTATCTTGTTTCGCTTTCCTCGTCGCCATGGCGACGAGCGGAGTGACGTCATGGACGTCAGTCGACGTCCTGACGTCAGAGCCGCCCGATCCAGCCCCTAGCGCCGGCCGGAACTGTTTGTTCCGGCTGCGCTGGGCTCGGGCGGCTGGGGGGACCCTCTTTCGCCGCTGCACGCGGCGGATCGCCGCGGAGCGGCGGCGATCGGGCAGCACACGCGGCTGGCAAAGTGCCGGCTGCGTGTGCTGCTTTTTACAGAATCAAAATCGGCCCAGCAGGGCCTGAGCGGCGACCTCCGGCGGCATACCCCGAGCTCAGCTCGGGATTACCGCCAAGGAGGTTAAGGAGACAGTTGGTCTGACCGAAATCCCCTGATGCAGGATACCACAAACGCAGTTGCTGGTCTGTAGCCGGTCAGCCAATCCATCTGGACACTTATAGGGGGAAGCTACTGAGGACACATGCTGTGTGAATATTAATGAAACGTGTTTGCTGATGTCTATATATGTCAGCCTTTGGACATCGGTGAGAGTATAATATTGTACATTGGCCCTGCTTATGCTAATGGGATGTAAAGTGAAGTATTCATACAATTGAACTGTCATTTCAAACTCTGGACTGTGTAGAAGAAATTTGTATACTATAGCCAACCTACAGAGGACATTTGACTCAGGACTTCCTAAACATATATGATACCAAGAGGGGAGGCTGATTAAAGCCCCATTTGTCACATTATATATATTACATACAGTCTGTGCCACATAGTGGGAGCGCTCTACGCACACGTAAGGAAATAAATTAACATAGTACACCAATTTTTTTGAAGAATTAAAAAATCTTTCCCAGTAGTAGTGAAAAATATCTGGAGTATTTGCACATATCACTAAAAAGTTACAGTGATCAGTCATTCATTCAGACAGGTCAGATCCAGCCTCGTCTTCTCTCCCAGTAGATGTCAGCTGCTTCTCAAACTCTTCCTCAGTAATTTTACCCTTCTTCAGCTTCTTCAGCAGCCTGGTGTCACGCAGCAGCTCATCCACATCCTTGTCATCTAGATCGGAGCCCTGCAATACATGGCAGATACTTTTAATCCATACAAGTTATAAAAGACAGTACAATCTGGATTTAACCAGTTCACCCCGAAGGGTTTTTATTCTAACGGACCAGAGCAATTTTCAGTTGTCAGTGCTCCTCCCTTTTATTCCCTAATAACTTTATTACTACTTATCACAAGAAATGATCTATACCTCTTTTTTTCGTCACCAATTAGGCTTTCTGTGGATAGTACATTTTGCTAAGAATTTTTTTTATTCTAAATGCGTTTTTCTCATTAAAACAGGAGAAAAAAAAAAATCATTTCTCAGTTTTCAACCATTATAGTTTTAAAGTTAAACATTCTCTTGTGGATAAAACAAAACACGTTTTATTTGCCCAGTTGTCCCGATTATTAAACCGTTTAAATTATGTCCCCATCACAATGCATGGCGACAGTATATTATTTTGAAATATAAGAGTTTATTTTTCTGCTCTGTTTTTTTTTTTTTTTGTTCTGGCCATAATTACAAGCCCTTATGTAATAAATTAAAATTAATTTCCCCCCATAAAATAGATTAAAAAAGCTGAGTCCCTAGGGCAACTATTTATTTTTTTAAGCTGATTTTTTTTACAAGTGGGTTTTTTTTTTTTTTGGGGGGGGGGGGGGGGTTGGAAGTGTAATTTATTTTATTAATGATGTGTATGTACTTGAAAATGTATGTATTTTGTAGGTGTAATATACTTTTTGGCCACAAGATGGCTTTAGTGAACGCTCATAGGAAGTGTTCACTTTTTCTTTTCTTCACTTTATTTAATTGATACATTTCCTGTTTTTGTGAACGGACGTAGCCGCTGTTCGCAGTCACGTCCATTCACTCCAGGCACTGCGATTGGGTAGAGGACCGTTCGGTCTTCTTCCCCAATCACCCAGCACGGGATCTCGACAGAAACAGCGGCGGTAGCGACGTGCACACGGGGGTAGCAGCGGCGGGAACGCGCGACGTATTAAAACGTCATGTTGCTGTTAATAGCGGTAAGCATGACGTTTTAATATGTTAGGATGTCAGTAAATGGTTAAAAGTAAAATGAAACATAGAAAAAAGTGATTGATGTGGGTCAATAAAAATGTCTAGCAGTGTTGAGAATACCATAAAAAAAAAATTGTCATATAAAATCATTCAGATCGGATTAAATACATCATGATATGAAATAAAAAATTAAATCAAACACACAAAACTAATCCCTCGAGGGCATTCTTTAAAAAAATACCTAAAATCCCTCTGACTTTTATGGGGGAGGAGATCCATGAGGTCAATCAGTTCAAACCATGGCTTCCATGAGATATATTGGAGAAGATGGTTTGAGTGGTTAAGTTTTAATGAAACTCCAGAATATCAAACCTTGATTGCTGATCACTGATGTCTAGTAGGGGCAACACTCCGCAGGTTGATGACCATATTTAAATGGCATTTCATTTTTCCTAAACTTTCCATGGTATATTTCAGTATAGGTTACTGTATAGCTCTGGAGTAAGGAAAAGGTGTAGCGGTGGAAAAGGTGAGTGTAAAGTGACGGGGGAGCAGGAGAGAAATGAGTAAAGACTTCTGCCTCTGACCAGGACCTGTGCTGCAAATTTTCCTAGCATACAGGGAAATATTAGTACTGATTGTACCAACATTAGCTCTTGTGGTCAAAACTCAGTTCGCAGTACTTGGTGCTTAACATCCTCTCAGGTTTCCTTCATCCGAGTTACAAATGTGTCCTACAAGCTCATCTCTCAGATAAGCAAAGATCTGGAAATGAAACGAAGCACAGCAAATTGGGGTCTGGACCAGGGTAGCATTATGTTACAGAATTTCCTTTAACCACCCTGGCGTTCTGATTAAATCGCCAGGGTGGCTGCGGGAGGGTTTTTTTTAAATAAAAAAAAAACTATTTCATGCAGCCAACTGAAAGTTGGCTGCATGAAAGCCCACTAGAGGGCGCTCCGGAGGCGATCTTCCGATCGCCTCCGGCGCCCAGAATAAACAAGGAAGGCCGCAATGAGCGGCCTTCCTTGTTTTGCTTATATCGTCGCCATAGCGACGAGCGGAGTGACGTCATCGACGTCAGCCGACGTCCTGACGTCAGCCGCCTCCGATCCAGCCCTTAGCGCTGGCCGGAACTTTTTGTTCCGGCTGCGCAGGGCTCAGGCGGCTAGGGGGGCCCTCTTTCGCCGCTGCTCGCGGCGAATCGCCGCAGAGCGGCGGCGATCAGGCAGCACACGCGGCTGGCAAAGTGCCGGCTGCGTGTGCTGCACTTTATTTGATAAAAATCGGCCCAGCAGGGCCTGAGCGGCAGCCTCCGGCGGTGATGGACGAGCTGAGCTCGTCCAGACCGCTCAGGAGGTTAAAGGGGAACTGAAGAGAGAGGTATATGGAGGCTGCCATGTTTATTTCCTTTTAAGCAATACCAGTTGCCTGGCAGCCCAGCTGATCCTCTGTCTCTAATACTATTAACTACAGACCCTGAACAAGCATGCAGCAGATCAGGTGTTTTAGACTTTAAAGTCAGATCTGACAAGACTAGCTGCATGCTTGTTTCTGGTGTTATTCAGATACTACTGCAGAGAGAAATAGACCAGCAGGGCTGCCAGGCAACTGGTATTGATTAAAAGAAAATAAATATGGCAGCCTCCGTATACCTCTTACTTCAGTTCCCCTTTAACTGTAGTTGCTTAAACACCATTAGTGCTACAACTCCGTTCTTTGCAGAAACTATGCACAAAATATCTGCACACACTACAATGATGCCCCACTACACTATACCCCCAGGTATGATACAAAAGAACAGTGGGCAAGCATGTTGATCGTAGCTTCTTGGAACAGTATTTTGCAACTAAAAAAAAAATAAGCGACAGTAAACTGCCACACTGCGCAAACAAGGGGTGAACAGAGCAGCAGCACATTAATGGGGGCGGGGGTGGAACATTGTAGCTAAAGCCTGATGGTCTTCATGAGCCCTTGTATCCCCACACAGGCTGTATGGTGATATCTCCTCCCCTGGTGTAATATCCAGTGTTTCTCAACATTTTATTGGTATGTACCCCTTTTAAAACCCTGTACTCACCAAGTACCCCCTAGCATAGTAAACATTATCAGAAGTACCCCTAGACAAATATATAGTTAATTGTAGTTTATGATAATTGGTTCTAAACAATTTCCAAGCATTTACTATTGTTTTTAAATATCTAAAACACTAATTTGATGTTGTTTAAATAAGTTATCATTTTCTAAAAAAACTCTAAATTTGTTATTTTTGGTTAAATATATCAAGCCCAAGTACCCCCTGGAACCATCAGAAGTACCTCCTGGGGTACGCGTACCACACGTTGAGAACCTAGGTAATATACTGTATGTTCCATACTACATTATGCAGAAACTCTAGACATCTTACCTCTTCATGTTTCCTCTTAAGAGCTATTTTCTTCCTTTTTTCTTTACGGGTTTTCTGCTTTGACCAGGACTTGTTCTTAGCAAAATTCTTTCTGCTAACTTCTACGTGCTGCTTTTCCTTTTTCTCTTGCAACATCTTCTGTCGCTGTTTTTCTCGGTTTTTGTCTCGATAGGGGATCGAATCTGTGTCTACAGGACTGGGGACAAAGTCTGAAATATCCTTTCCTCTCAGTTCTGGCATGCGAGGCATTTTTAGCAAAGCAAAGCCACGAGCGAGAGCTGTGAAATCCAGGTCTATAAAGAAAATGTTCAGATGTCAGATAAGCTGGAAAAGCTGGAATACTTATAACATCTTGCTCCCACACAGCCATAGTATTCCATGGCTTGCACTGATGAAGGTCGATTTAGCCAAAAACAGCTGTCTGCAGGTTGGATTGGTATAACCATAGGTTACAGGCACATTGTAGACCAGCAGCTCTGGACTTTTCAGGGACATAAAGGACTGATATTCAGTCACTGAGCAGAAGTGATTTATCCTGGGAGTTCATTCTTGCTCACAAAAAGTTGAATAACCGCAAATACCTTCTCTTTAAAAAAGAAATATATAAAATTAACAAAAGATGTTACAGATTTGATCACGACACAATTTTAAGACATTTTAAGCACACTCTAGAGTAAGTACATCTTGTGCCAGGGTTGCTGAAAGGGACAAGTAGTAACTGGAAATCTCCCCATTCTGGCAGCTAAAAGAAAAAAAAAACTTGATTCTACATGTTTGATTCTTGCTTCTACATTTTTTGTAAGACTAAAAGTTTTAGGCTGTGTTCCCACTTACTTCCGCATCACGTGCAGTCAGCGGGAGTGGATATAGTAGTGTCCGCTCCGATTGTCTGCAGTGATGCGGCTGCAGCCCGGGGCAGATGCACTCCACTATAGGCTTTATGGGGGAACACATCCACCTGGCCCGTGATTATCGTGGACTGTACAGAAGTGCAGCCAGCTTACTGCATTGGATCCCGCGGATCCATTGCAGCGTCACAAGTGTGAACGGCTCCTATGTATAACATAGGAGCCGCTCACTCTCTCCACTTAGCAATTATCGGAGAATGGACAAAAAAAAAAAAAAAAAAGTATGTTCTAGTGGAAACAGAGCCTTAGTGAGAGCTCTGCAGTATGCTGGTTTCGATCAGTGCTAAACTCAGGTCAGTGGAGATTTACATTAGGAGAATTAAGTGTTCATCACTAGCCTGTAACAGCTGTATTAGAGGGGGCAGAGTCATCCTCACAGATCTACCCTCTAACCGGCAAAGCTTATAGTTGAATTAGGCCAAACAAGTAGATTACCTTTCACCCTGAATATTAAGTTGCACTCGTGTTTAGCATAGGCTTGGACATATGACACATAAGCTTTCATGCCTTTCTCAAACATCGCCCGATCCGTCTCAGCCATTGACTTTAGCTTTGGCAGGTGGTCCATCGTACATTTGAACTCAGTCATTTCCTGCATCGGGCACTGTGAATCATAAGGCAAGTTGTTAAAGACAATAAGAACATAAACTGTGTTCAATACTTAACAGTGCACACTGTACTATCGATTAGGCTTCAGTAGAGAAATATGGACATTAGAGGCCCATTCTTTATAAACAGCTACAACAGGAGTTGTTGTATTCTTATCTTTAGTGTTCTGTCTGCCATGGAGATGAACATGAATTACAGCCATCTATGGAGAACCTACAGCCCCTATCTGATTGGTGCCTGGGGAAAGGTAGTCCCCAGTTAACGACTGACATAGGAACTGTAGGTCAGTTCTTAACCTTAATCTGATTATAAGTTGAAACACTGTGCCATCTCTTTCCCTTGTATCTCCTCTGTGCCTCCAGTGTCCCCCTCTGTGTCACCTCTGTTCCCCTGTACTTTCAATGTGCCCCACATCTGCCCTCCCCCATTGTGTTACCTCTCTGTCCGCTGACTCTAGAGTAAGCATTCAGGAGGAAGTGCCAGCACTATAGTGAGCATTCAGGAGGAAATGCCGGCACTAGAGGGAAGGTTCACGTGGAAATGCCGGGACTAGAGTGAGCTTTCAGGGTGAGAGGAGGTTGCTCATCGCTGGAGGTGCCCGGAGCAGGTGATATAAGTGCTGCTTACACTCTGCATATTATGCACTGCAGTATAAACTGGGCTGGGAGAGCACATAACAGGGAACGCACTCCAGGATCACAGATTGCCAAGCCTTTCGTATCAGCAGCTCATTCAAACATTGGCTGTTCATAAGTTGAGGACTCCCTGGACTTGGAAATGGAGTAAAAAAAAGCCTAGTAGCTGAAAGTTAAATTAACCAGCTTCAAGCTAATGTGTCAGCTACTGGGATTGATTGGCTCAGTTTCAAGACATTTGTATCAAAAATGGTTAGCCAAAATGAATCATAACCCCATTAAAAACACTGATTTCTCAGCACAGAAGATGCTGTGGCATTCTTGTTTATGTAAGTTTACCACATTTGCCTCAGCTACAGAATATCTACCTTTTTGGTGTAATTGTAGGCATCAGGATATACAGGATCTTCTCAAAAAATTAGCATATTGTGATAAAGTTCATTATTTTCTGTAATGTACTGATAAACATTAGACTTTCATATATTTTAGATTCAAATACACACAACTGATGTAGTTCAAGCCTTTTATTGTTTTAATATTGATGATTTTGGCATACAGCTCATGAAAACCCCAAATTCCTATCTCAAAAAATTAGCATATTTCATCCGACCAAAAAAAGAAAGTGTTTTTAAAACAAAAAAAGTCAACCTTCAAATAATTATGTTCAGTTATGCACTCAATACTTGGTCGGGAATACTTTTGCAGTAATGACTGCTTCAATGCGGCGTGGCATGGAGGCAATCATCATCATCTCCATAAAGCTTTTCAGCAGATGGAAGCATGAAGTGCTCCAAATTCTCCGGATAGCTAGCTGCATTGACCCTGCCCTTGATAAAACACAGTGGACCAACACCAGCAGCTGACATGGCACCCCAGACCATCACTGACTGTGGGTACTTGACACTGGACTTCAGGCATTTTGGCATTTTCCTCTCCCCAGTCTTCCTCCAGACTCTGGCACCTTGATTTCCGAATGACATGTAAAAGTTGCTTTCATCCGAAAAAAGTACTTTGGACCACTGAGCAACAGTCCAGTGCTGCTTCTCTGTAGCCGAGGTCAGGCGCTTCTGCCGCTGTTTCTGGTTCAAAAGTGAGTTCATGCTTCCATCTGCTGAAAAGCTTTATGGAGATGAAGATTTCCTTTTTCAGAACGACCTGGCACCTGCTCACAGTGCCAAAACCACTGGTAAATGGTTTACTGACCATGGTATTACTGTGCTCAATTGGCCTGCCAACTCTCCTGACCTGAACCCCATAGAGAATCTGTGGGATATTGTGAAGAGAAAGTTGAGAGACGCAAGACCCAACACTCTGGATGAGCTTAAGGCCACTATCGAAGCATCCTGGGCCTCCATAACACCTGAGCAGTGCCACAGGCTGATTGCCTCCATGCCACGCGGCATTGAAGCAGTCATTTCTGCTTAAGGATTTCCGACCAAGTATTGAGTGCATAACTGAACATAATTATTTGAAGGTTGACTTTTTGTTTTGTTTTAAAAACACTTTCTTTTATTGGTCGGATGAAATATGCTAATTTTTTGAGATAGGAATTTGGGGTTTTCATGAGCTGTATGCCAAAATCATCAATATTAAAACAATAAAACGCTTGAACTACATCAGTTGTGTGTATTTGAATCTAAAATGTATGAAAGTCTAATGTTTATCAGTACATTACAGAAAATAATGAACTTTATCACAATATGCTAATTTTTTGAGAAGATCCTGTAGATATACAACTGCACTAATAAGCACAGCAAGTGAGCTAGCATGTGCCTGTGCCCCTTATCCCCTCACCCTAGCTAGGCTAAATAGCAACCCCTCCCTGGGGGACCCTTTGACTGCTAAAGAAATGTATGGAAGATCAGTTGACCACCAGGGAAACTAGACTACCAGAAAAGAATATTGGGGACCACTAGAGAAACATATGGAGGACCTATAGACTACCAGGGAGGCATATGGTGGAGGGGCCACATGACCACCAGTGAAGCGTATGGGGGGAAACCACTAGCTCACCAGTGAAACGTATGGGGGACCACTAGACCGAAAAATGGACCGCTAAAAGAGACAGAAAAGCCATCTTACTATATAATATAAATTTTTGTGTGCCTGGGTTTCAGGGACATAAAGAGATGATTTTCATATTCGGGAGTGATGCATCATGGGAAACCACACTTGCTCACTCAAAGCTGAATTATCACAAATACCTTGTGATAAAATACAAATGTTTTAAGAAGGCAAACTTTAATGCCTAGTGATTTTTCCACTAAAAAGTGGAATATAACGTATTTCATACACTAGCGGTATGCCTCCCAACTCTGCATAGACTACAGTCATTTCCCAATCCTCTACAAAGTATTTTGAAATCAAGATATACCCCGTAGGGGTCACACGGTCTCTGTACACACCGCTAGTCCTGGATGCATGTGCAACCCACCTCCGCTAGCCTGACACAGAGGAGGAGCGACAGTCAATCAAATGCCAATAATTCCAGTTTGCATGCATATTTAATGCAATTGTATATAGCTTGGAACTGGGCCAATAAAATGCACTTACTGTTGATTTTGACTTACAGTCATACAATTTGTATTACATATGTACACAAGCTGAAATTGTATATATCTACAGGGTAGGAATGATCAATGATATGCAAATTTTTCCAAGTTCATGCAACTTTTTATGCAAATATATGCAGCTTCAAAATGGACCAATCAATTTAAACCTGGGTTTAAATTGATTGGTCCATTTTCAAACTTCATATATTTGCATAATATTTTACATAAACTTGAAAAATATGCACATGATCATCCCTTACAGAGCAGCATTTCTAACAGTAGACAAATAGAAGCGATGTAGTAATAATTAAAGCTCACCTTCTGATTAATAGATAGAAAATTAACATAGGATTCTTCCATAGGAAGCAAAAACACAAGAGCGCTGCCATGATGACCAATCCGTGCTGTGCGACCACAACGGTGTACAAAGGCGCTAGAAGAGAAGGGAGGTTAATATAAGGAACTCGAGGAGGAAAAAAAATGATTAGCAGCCATGCAATCAGACTCTCAGACATTGTGGTACCCCTCCATGTCTGCAAAACAATCTTCTGGTTCATGTCCCAGGCCATTATTAACCCTGTGCAAGTGCAATTAAATCAGTGAAAGGGGAAAATTAAGCTTTCTTCTTGTTTGAGACACACACTGAACACAACACGAGATGAGACCAGGGTTAAAATCTTGGCTAGTTCTATTCAGTAAGCCAGTACCTAGTCAGTAAGGAGTCCTTAGGCAAGACTCCCTAACACAGCTACTGCAGCTACTGCCTACTGAGTGCAGCCCAAGTGGCTACAGCTCCTAAGCTATTTGAATCCTACAGGAGAAAAGCGCTATACAAATGTTAGAATTATTATTAACTAATTCAGGGCCGACGTAAAATTACCATAACAACCAGGGCAGTTTTAACATTTTTGCTATGTCTCTAATCAGCAATTACTTTATTCATACTTAAAGCGGACCCAAACCAAACATTTTTTTTAATTCAAAATATTTAGTTGCACCACTGACACATACAAATATAAAATAAACACTTCTTCAAGCCTATGAGCATTTCAGTGCCTGCTTTTCACCCTCCTCTTTGCATAACTAGGGTTATACAGGTGGCAGCCATTAGCAATTCCTCCTTTGCTGGACACCATCTACTCCACCAGTTTGCCGGATTATTTCCCGGCAATATGAAAGGAAGGGAGGGGTTCCTCCAATAAATGCAAAATATTTTATATTTGTCATCATGCAGCTGAAAAAAGGCTGCCATTTATTATTATAATTTAGAAAATAGATTTTATTTCTGAAATCTTGTATTTTTAATTTGGGTCCACTTTAAAGAAACCTTAGCACCTTTTGACTTTTGAGACCACTATGATCACTGGTGATCATAGTGATCACGTGATCAGGAGCCAATCAGCATGGTTACTGATCAGTGCAAGGAGATGACAGCGAATCTCCACCGTCGGGTGCCTGTGAATATAATAATCCGAACATTTATATAGCGCTTTTCTCCTGTTGGACTCAAAGCACTCAAGAGCTGCAGTCACTGGGACACGCTCAAAAGGCCATCTTGCAGTGTTACGGAGTCTTGCCTTGAACTCCTTACTGAATAGGCAATGACCCTAGCCAGGATTCAAATCCTGGTCTATGTCAAAGGCGGTGCCCTTAACCAGTACACTATCCAGCCATGGCAGCAGAGCCATAAATCCTACGTCCTGTCATTTACTATGGGTGGTCCACAGGGAGTTAATAATTCACAGAGTGCCCCTTAGTGATATTATAGCCTGGCGGTATGTATATGGAGACCAGGCAGTGATCACATAGAACAGAAGACAATATTCAAGTCATAGACTCAGATTTGCCTTTGGTAGGTCGCAGAGCCCCAACAGAGCCCAATTTACGTGACAGATGTCCACTGGGCTGCCGCATTCATGTTTGAACCGGATGCAGCACCTGTGCTGGTGTGAATTCACATCCATATCCCTTTGCTGTGCCATGCACATGTGTGGGGATTCAGATGCATGCTGCAGATTGATTACTGATTTCAAATTGCAGTTTTTCAGCTCACACGCAGACAAATCCTGAACTTTGTCTATTCCCTGCACTTAGATGTGTGTTATAGTCACAGAGTTTTTTCAGCTCTACTTATCAGTGAGAACTACACTAATGCCCACTATAGAGAAACTTAGAGCCAGGAGCTCTTATCCCTTACATTAAAGGGAAACTGAAGTAAGAGGTATATAGAGGCTGCTATATTTATTTCCTTTTCAACAATACCAGTTGCCAGGCAGCCCTGCTGGTCTATTTCGCTGTAGTAGTGTCCTGAATAACACCAGAAAACAAGCATGCAACTAATCTTGTCAGATCTGACAATAATGTCAGAAACCCCAGATCTGCTGCATGCTTGTTCAGAGTCTGTGGCTAAAAGTATTAGAGGCAGAGGATCAGCAGGACAGCCAGGCAACTGGTATTGCTTAAAAGGAAATAAATATGGCAGCCTCCATATCCCTCTCGCTTCAGTTGTCCTTTAAGAAAAATAGTCTATTTCTAGAAGATTGGGATTGTACATACACGTTTATCTGATATCACTTAAATATTTAATGCAATACATTATTAGTATTAGAGCTAGAAGCCTTATTAAATACTGTCAGATTTAATGTGTCATTTAGACTGTACAGTCACATGGGCAAAGACTGAATTCCAGTATATTTGCCATGTACCTCCTAGTGGATGTGCTTTGTATTGTGTACTACTCCTCTGCAACATGGTAATTGTATGTATCTATAGTTCACACAACTTTAACTGTACAGCACCAAGCTATAGAAATAATAGTGTGATAATAATAAGGATCATATACACAGTTTAAACTTAAGGTTTAGTTTTGCGTACTGCTCGCATTATTCAGATGTGAAACTGGAAACTTTTTATTGTGGAACCAGGAAATGTAAAATACAGCCATACCATAAGACAGGGTACATACCAGGAACTGCTTGGAGGGTCATACTGAACAACCCAATTTACTTCTGGAATGTCAATACCTCTGGCCATCACATCTGTACACACCAGTATACCACTGAAAAAAGGAGATGCCAGCTGTCATTTAATTAATTCCTACCAAGACGGTGTTATATAAAGCTTGTGAATAAGTGCAAAACTCTTACCTGTCCAACTTGCGGAACTCTGTGAAAATCTTATTACGTTTGTGTTTCATCTTGCCATGAATACTCAAAACTCTGACATTCTTTATAAATGCTTCCAGGGATTTCCCATAATACTCCACACAGGCGCAGGTACTATAATGTATCCAAACAACAGCAAAGTGATGAGCATTGAGGATTTATGCTGCTATACTAATCAAATCTATAGCTTGATTCATTATTACCTAAAGAACACCAGGTGCTTCTCTCGTTTTCTTTGTCGCAGGAAACTCACAAGATAATTGAATTTTTCATCTGCTTTACAGATCTGCTCAACACAAAAGATACAATAAATGTCCTGTTTCCATGAGACTAAAGGTGGCCATACATCAGGCGACTTGGCGGCTGATCGACCATCCGATTCAATCATTATAGTTGGATGAAAATCGGTGCTGCCAAACGCATGCTCGAATGACGGTGCGACCAATTTCACACCGAAATTGGTCGCATATATATTGGACAAGCTGCAAGATGTAGGGATGACATGCTTGATCGGGTGTGCGGCAGCAATGGCGTGTGTTATCAGGACCAGCGGTGCTCCATGCAATTATACTTTACCTGTCCGGTGTCTGCTGCTGGCTCCGTCTCCGCACTGTCTCCCATACACGCGCCCCACGTGGTTCCCAGCCTATACATGGGCATGTGTGACATACACGTGGCCACGTTATGCCGCCAACCATTTGGGCCAAGTGTATGGGAGGCAGTGCGCAGTACGCAGTTTGAGGCTGCGTCCGGGGGCAGGATTTTTTGTATTAAAGTTGGTGTAGCCTTTGTAGCTAGCACTAGGCTAGCTACCATTGTCCCCTTAGTCCCCTCGCACCCTTCTGATCCCCCCGATCGCCGCCACTATACGTTACCTAGCCACGATCCCGCGAGAGCCGCAGCCTCCTCAATGAGCTTCAGTCATCGCTATGGCGACAATCATACATGACATTATCGACATCGTGCGCAATCCCGATCCTCCCCATAGCGAAGCCAGGAGCTGATTGGAGAGGCTGCGCAATCGCGGAACCTGGGGGGGTACGTATAACGGCGATCAGGGGAGATCAAAAAAGAGCGGAGGGACTTGGGGGACAATGGTAGCTAGCGAAATGCTAGCTACAACAACTTTCATTCAAAAAATCCCTCCCGGGGCAGAGAAATCCTCGGCGGCAGCTACTCCGAGTGTAGCTCGGGGTTACCGCCAGGGAGGTTAAGAGATACCCAGTCTTACAAGTGTACAGTGATTGTTTCCATCCATGGTGCAGCCTGGACCTAACCGGATAATCCAACGTAAGGATGCCCACTGTCAGTGTATGCTGCCATTGCATAATTTTTACAGCATACCCCCAATCTATAAGTTCTAAAGGCTAAATATTAAAACAACATATTTTGGCTATACAGGGAGTGCAGAATTATTAGGCAAATGAGTATTTTGACCACATCATCCTCTTTATGCATGTTGTCTTACTCCAAGCTGTATAGGCTCGAAAGCCTACTACCAATTAAGCATATTAGGTGATGTACATCTCTGTAATGAGAAGGGGTGTGGTCTAATGACATCAACACCCTATATCAGGTGTGCATAATTATTAGGCAACTTCCTTTCCTTTGGCAAAATGGGTCAAAAGAAGGACTTGACAGGCTCAGAAAAGTCAAAAATAGTGAGGTATCTTGCAGAGGGATGCAGCACTCTTAAAATTGCAAAGCTTCTGAAGCGTGATCATCGAACAATCAAGCGTTTCATTCAAAATAGTCAACAGGGTCGACAGAAGCGTGTGAAAAAGCCAAGGCGCAAAATAACTGCCCATGAACTGAGAAAAGTCAAGCGTGCAGCTGCCAAGATGCCACTTGCCACCAGTTTGGCCAAATTTCAGAGCTGCAACACCACTGGAGTGCCCAAAAGCACAAGGTGTGCAATACTCAGAGACATGGCCAAGGTAAGAAAGGCTGAAAGACGACCACCACTGAACAGGACACACAAGCTGAAACGTCAAGACTGGGCCAAGAAATATCTCAAGACTGATTTTTCTAAGGTTTTATGGACTGATGAAATGAGAGTGAGTCTTGATGGGCCAGATGGATGGGCCCATGGCTGGATTGGTAAAGGGCAGAGAGCTCCAGTCCGACTCAGACGCCAGCAAGGTGGAGGTGGAGTACTGGTTTGGGCTGGTATCATCAAAGATGAGCTTGTGAGGCCTTTTCGGGTTGAGGATGGAGTCAAGCTCAACTCCCAGTCCTACTGCCACTTTCTGGAAGACACTTTCTTCAAGCAGTGGTACAGGAAGAAGTCTGCATCCTTCAAGAAAAACATGATTTTCATGCAGGACAATGCTCCATCACACACGTCCAAGTACTCCACAGCGTGGCTGGCAAGAAAGGGTATAAAAGAAGACAAACTAATGACATGGCCTCCTTGTTCACCTGATCTGAACCCCGTTGAGAACCTGTGGTCCATAATAAAATGTGAGATTTAGAAGGAGGGAAAACAGTACACCTCTCTGAACAGTGTCTGGGAGGCTGTGGTTGCTGCTGCACGCAATGTTGATGGTGAACAGATCAAAACACTGACAGAATCCATGGATGGCAGGCTTTTGAGTGTCCTTGCAAAGAAAGGTGGCTATATTGATCACTGATTTGTTTTTGTTTTGTTTTCGAATGTCAGAAACGTATATTTGTGAATGTTGAGATGTTATATTGGTTTCACTGGTAAAAATAAATAATTGAAATGGGTATATATTTGTTTTTTGTTAAGTTGCCTAATAATTATGCACAGTAATAGTCACCTGCACACACAGATATCCCCCTAAAATAGCTAAAACTAAAAACAAACTAAAGAACTACTTTCAAAAATATTCAGCTTTGATATTAATGAGTTTTTTGGGTTCATTGAGAACATGGTTGTTGTTCAATAATAAAATTATTCCTCAAAAATACAACTTGCCTAATAATTCTGCACTCCCTGTAAGCATACATTAATATTATAGAAGTATCTGGTCTTACCATATAATAATTTTGTAGCCTGGTTGGTGTTTTCTGGGTGCTGGTAGCTGCCACCCCTTTCTCCTTTACAGTGATTCGGACAGGGTTACGCAATCCAGCCCGAACCAGATTCTCCACCTCCTGCGTCTGTGTAGCTGAAAACAGTCCTGTTCTCCTCTGCTTGGGTAAGTAGCCTAATATGGTATTTATGCTAACATAAAAAAACTACAGTTACTGAAGCAAATAATGGACAAAAAGGTAAATTACTGTATGAAGTGTAATATTATTAAAGCTGACCTCTGGTGAAAACTGCACATTCCACAGGTCCTCTAGTAATGAGAAGTTTTGTTTACCTGCTGTGCCTTCTCCCTTGAAGAAAAACATCATTGTGGTTTTTTTTTTACTTGACAGAGAAAATACAATAGCAGTTTTCTGCAAGGGGTAAAGCTACACGCCAGAAGCAGGTAGATACAGGCTCAGGGACGGATTTGGGAGAGAAGACATAGCAGGTAATTATAACTTCCCATTACAAGAGTACTTGTGGAATGTGCAATTTTCACTGGAGGTCAGCTTTAACAGAATGATATATGAAGGCTTCTATAAAGGGTTATTCCCCATCTATGAGGGTGAAAAAGATAAAAAATTAAGAAGAGCATATCTGGAAAATCCTTTACAGAGACATGAAGAAATGAATCCTTCCACCTCCACTTCCCCATGAACACACTGCCATTTATTCTCTTTATGAAAATGCATTGCTCCCAATCAAGTATCAATTTACGGTACATTAAATTGCTTGTGTAAAAGTATCCTTAAATGGTATACTTCTATCATTAACAACACAGTTTTATTTATTAACTAGAAAATGTACTTGTCATCTTGTCAGAAATACACTTTCTATAAAATGAAATTACCTGGCTTCAAAACCCATATCCAGAAGTCTGTCAGCCTCATCCAAAACAAGAACATCCAGTGTCTTCACACAGGTGACCAAATCAAGGCCGTCTGCCTGCCGACGGAACATGTCTTCCAGCCGACCGGGAGTGGCCACAATGATGTTTCCGCTGTTTAATGGAAATGGTATGTAATAAGTGACACAGTTTAAAGCACAACTTCAGAACAAGCAGCTTTCATTGTGGTTTTAGACAGCGTGGCGAGAACCAGTGGCGTAGCTAAGGAGCTATGGGCCCCAATGCAAGGTTTACATTGGGCCCCCCCAAGCGCACTATATATATAACAATTGATACGGCACACCAAAACCTGCCAAGGACAACCACAGTGTAAGAGCTGCAAGGAGGGGAGGGGGAACAGTTTGGTAATGATTACTACTTATAAAAGCACTTATATTATTGATTATTACCAGCATAGGACCAATAGAGAGCTAATACTGTGGTAGAGGGTGGGTCCCTTGGGGCCCCTCTGGCCCAAGGGCCCCGATGCGGTCGCTACCTCTGCACCCCCTATTGCTACGCCACTGGCGAGAACCTCTTGTTTTTCTTATTCCTGTTCAGTTTCCCCATCTTTGAAAATTTCCCCTATTAGTTTCCAACCCCTTTCCATAAAAAAAAAAAAAAAAAAAAAAAAAAAAAAAAGACACCTAGCTGCACAAATTGAAATGAATACACAGAAAAAACAGCGACAACCCACTCAGTGATACAACACCACTGGCTAGCACAGTGGATAAGTACTTGGCATCATCACCTTGAGGATCTAACATTTGTAGGTTCTCCCCATGTCTCCACGGGTATTGTATGACATGGGACATAGACTAAAAAGTCTCCATGCATTTCTGACATGGCACAAAACAAAAACAAGAAAAAACACAACAATGTATGGGTAAACAAATCAAATACTTCCCTGAAATACAGAAATAAAGACCTACCCCTGTTCCTTAACCTTCTTCACATCTTCAGCTGGATTGCTACCCCCAATAAGGAGAATTTGACTAAAAAAAGAAGAATGGCTATACCAGTTAAGGAAGATCAAGTAACAAAACTTTGTACCAGAGCACCGGGATGTCTTCAATTTTACTATAAAGGAAAAATCTAAGAGTAACACAGACATTAGAGGCAACTTAAGCAGACATTCCAAATACTGTATCCATGCAACACAATTTTTAAATGTAAAGTACCAGGTTAAGACGCTGTAAAAAACAAAAACAAACAAGAGGACTGAAGCCTTACCTGAACTGCGGGAAGTGCTTTGTGAAGTGTGAAAGCACCTCATCGATTTGAACAGCAAGCTCACGTGTCGGGGTGATGATTATAGCACCAACCTGTACAATTGTGTTAAACAAAAAAAAATTACTTTCCTGTCTTATTTTTATATTCATATATAAAATGAACATTTCAAAGTGTTCCTAAAAGAAAAACGATAAATAAGTGATTCAGCCTGCTTAAGTGATGGATTAGGGATACATTTAGAACAGCCGTGGCTTTTTTTGGGGTCCAAGATATTATATCGGTATTATAAGTGCAAGGATGGATATCCACTTGCGATTGCTAAATCACTCAAAACGCTGAAGGTGATGTGGGAACTTAAAAATAAGCGATTCCGGAACGATTTAGAGGAAAGAGATTTTGGACTATTACTAACACTTTGTGGGTACCATTAACTTTGGTTAGTCTTTAACTTTTGGAATCTCCAGCGATTCCAAAGCCTAGCTAAAAGCGCTCTAGTGAGCCATAGTTCTATGTGTATGGGTCCCTTAACAGGCGTTGCTCCCGTTAGTACTGAGAGATTTGCCATGCTCTGCCTGCGCACAACAAATTTACCAGCCTTTTGTGCATCAGGCCCCATATCAGTTCATGGTAGTATGCTTTATGAGATGTAAATCATTTCCTCTTGCATGTAAATTTCATGTAAATGTTCTGCAGCTTGAGCTTGCACCAATAAAAATTGACAGGAAGTTATTCTGATTAGTTCAATTTTTAAGATGCATGTAATTAACATGAAAGTTGAATGCAAAGAGAAATTCTTTGCCTTTCATTGAACATCCTTGGTTAGGAATCTGTCCTTCATATTCACATCCACCTGGTTGTGAAATTACTCCAGCAAACACCACCGAGATCACTAATCATGTGACCGCATTGAACAAAATGGTAGCGTAGAGGGAACCAAATCTACCCTCCTCAGCAGTCCTACAATGGTATGTGCGAACTGACCTACAATGTTCTGTAAGGCTGCTCCAAATCAGGAGTTATCCTTTGAAAAAATAACTTACTGTAAAGACTTTGTTGAAGCCTGGACCTATATTTGCTGTTTACTCAATGCACTCAGGACAGCAGCACACAACGCAATGGAACTAACAGGTAGCTCAAAGAGATGGTACTTATGGGTAAAAACCCTTGAATGAGTTGTTCCCTGTCTTAGCAGCAGTGTTACAGAAGTCACTCCACATATCAACACAACATAAGTTACCATAATGATATAGATTTTGTGAAGAAAAACACCAGTTTTTCCTATTGAAGTATTACGAAATCAGAATCAATTTATTTTCGCCAAGTTTGCACCTACAAGGAATTTGTCTTGTCAGTTGCTTAACAAACACAAACAAAAACAATACAAGGACAGACAGTGTGAATATTACAAGTTAAGGACATTATAAGTATAGTGGCAGTAAGCAATGTGAGAATTGTTCATTTACAGTTCTGTGCTGATTACTATCAAGTCCTAGCAGCTCTAACGTGGTTCAGCATTAAATATGGCTACTGCTTGAGGAAAAAAGCTGTTCCTGTGTCTTGAGGTTTTGGTAGCGATTGACCGGAATCTTACTCCTGAAGGCATGCGCTGGAAGATGGAGTGAGCTGGGTGAGAGGGGTCAGAGGCCATTTTGGTTGCTCTCTTTTTGCACCTGCTAGCGTAAAGATCCTGCAGGGAAGGTAAGCTACAGCCAATTATCCTTTCCGCTGATCGGATGATGCTCTGCAGCCTCCCCTTTTCTAATGCTGAGCAGGAGCCGAACCATACAGTCATAGATGATGTTATGGTGGATTCGATGATTGCAGTGTAGAACTGCACCATTAGATTTTGAGGTAGGCCAAACTTTTTCATCTGCCGTAGATGGTACATTCTCTGTTGCGCTTTCTTGACAATAGTGGCAGTGTTGTTGTCCCATTTTAAGTTGTTTTCGAGATCATGGACCGAAGAAACTTGAATGACTCTACCTGGGTTATTGTGGATCCATTTATGGTTAAGGGGAGGTGCTGGGGGGGGGGGGGGATCTCCTAAAGTCTATTATCATCTGCATAGTTTTGAGAGCATTTAGTTCCAAGTTGTTGCTGCTGCACCAGGAGGAAAGCTGTCCCACCACATGCCTGTATGCAGACTCATCCCCGTTTTGTACGAGACCAACTACTATTGTGTCATCTGCAAACTTCAGAACCTTAACAGATGGATCTGTGGAGATGCAGTCATTGGTGTAAAGTGAGTACAGCAGTGGGGAAAGCACACAGCCCTGGGGTGCACCAGTACTGACTGTCAGAGAGCTTGATGTGTGTTTACCAAGTCTAACCCGCTGTCTTCTGTCGGTTAAGAAGTCGGTTATCCATTTGCAGATGGATACAGGTATGTGTAGCTGGGAGAGCTTGCTGTGTAGCAGAGATGGCATTATGGTATTAAATGCAGAGCTGTAATCTATAAATAAAATCCTGGTGTAGGTTCCTGGGGTGTCTAGATGCTGTAATACATAATGCATACACATGTTCACGGCATCATCTGCGGATCTATTAGGCCTGTAAGCAAATTGCAGAGAGTCCACATTAATGTGTGGTCAGTTATAGTACTGATGAAATTGTTATACTACCTATAAGTATCAGATTACTCTGTTTACCCAAAAATAAAACATCCCCTGAAAGTAAGCCCTAGCAGGAATTTCAAGCTTGCTGGAAATAAAAGCCCTACCCTGAAAGTAAGCCCTAGCTGCAGTAAGGGGTAAAAGTACAGCAACTTGTGTTTCTACTGGAGCCGATGGTCTCGCGGGCAGGACCATGGTTCCATCATTGGGCCAATCACTGCACTCAGCGACCATCGGCTTCAGTAGAAATACAAGTTGCCGTACTTCTTCATCATAGGCTGAAGCTCAGGGACACAGAGGCATGAAGCTAGGGAAAAGAGAAGGATGCAGGGGGGCATTAGAGGACACTGGGGATAGTGCAGTATAGAGCTGGGGGTAAGGGGAGAACACAGTGGAACATCAGAGAACACGGGGGACACTAGGAGGATAGGGGATAGAAGAGGACATGGGTACAGAAGGGGACACCAGGAGGACACTAAAGTTACAAGGGGGACACCAGGGGGACACAAGAGGTGGATGCAGCAGAGGAAGAGATCGCACAGTGGGGAAGGCAGGACGACACACAGCACAGGAACTTGTGTGTTCATAAAAATATAAGACATCCCCTGAATAAGTCTCAGCACATTTTTTTTTTAGAGAAAAAATGAATAAGACACTGTCTCATTTTCAAGGAAACACAGCAATCACAGGATTCCAATTATTGTAGAGCAATACAATGTTCTAGTCTTCCTGGTACACACCTGGTTTTTCTTCAGTTTTACCTCCCTCCTCAGTAATATCTCTAAAAGTGGGATGACAAAGGCCAGAGTCTTACCGCTTCCAGTTATCTATAAAGGAACATAACAGAAGAGAATGGAAGAAAACTCGGAACATTGGTTCTCCTTTATTTTATATGCATACTTCAGTAAGGCATGGTTTAGAAAAGCCACCATATGCTTACCGCTTCTGCAGCAATGTCTTTGTTGCCCATAAACAGAGGAATGGTTGCCGACTATAAAACAAGAGCATACCAAGGATTCATTTTTAATACTTTACCAGATTTTAAACAACATAATCACACTGATACTATTTTGAAACTACAATTTTAGCGAATGGAAAATTAATTCCATTTAGATGTGCAAAATAAATACACCATGAAAAGCAGCATGGCATATTACAATACGAGATTAGGTTGCGAGGCGGTCCCTAGCACATATAGCAGTGCTGCTGTTGGAAATAATCGATTCGACCCGATGGGAAATTGCATGATGTGTACCAGGCAGAAGACTCATTCACACTGGTGTTTGAAACATATGGCTATTATTAGAAGTGCTTTATAGTGCCATCATCTTCTTTGGTGCTGTACAAGTAAACAGATGACATATAAGTACACAGTTTATGCATAGAGGGGACATTAATTGTAAAGACAAACAAACAGCACATCCTCTAAACCATACATGTCAAACTCCAGCCTGCAGGCTAAATCTGGCCCTTGGAGTTTTCCTACTTTGCATTATGTTTGGCCCACTGTAGACCAGGGAAGCTATAATGGAGGGTAAGCCCTAGATCACCAGGGAAGCCATATGGGGAAGGGGCAGCACTAGATAGCAGGGAACTGTATAGGAGAGGGAGGGGGCCACTAGATACCAGGAAACTGGATAGGGGAGGGAGAGAGTACAACTAAACATCAGAGAATTGTATACGAGAGGAAGATCCACTAAACACCAGGTAACTGTATAGAGGAGAGCAGAGGGCCACTAGACATCAGGGAACCGTATAGGGGAAGAAAGGGGCTATTAGACACCAGGGAACTTTATAAGGGAGGGGCCAAAATTGGGCTCTGGGACCAAGTCACATGCCAACCTTATTTTCTAATGGCCACCTCTCTCCCGTATCAAGTTCCCTGGTGTCTAATAGCCCCCTCCATCCACTATACAGTGCCCTGGTGTCCAGCGCCCCCTTCCCTCCCCTATACAGTTCCCTGGTGTTTAGTGGTCCTCCCTCATCTATACAGTTCCCTGATGTTTAGTGGCTTTCCATCCCTCATACAGTTTCCTAGTGTCTAGTGGCCCCCTCCTTCCCATATGCAGTTCCCTGGTGTCTAGTGCTTTTCTCCACACCTTATGGCTCCCCAGGTGATCTAGGGATAACCCTCTAGTATAGCTTCTCTGGTGGTGTAGAGTAAGGGCTGGTTCAGATGGACGTTTGTAGGCGTCGCGTTCGTTGGCGTTGCGTTCGTGATGCGTTCAGGCTTTCAGCAGCGTTCGCATTGCGTTCGGATGCGGTCGCGGTTTTTTCTTCCCCTAGAGGGACATTACCCGTCACGGTTAACCGCCCCTGGAAGCAACATGTAGCTTCCAGGGGCTCCTTGAACGCCAGTGAAAATCGGGACCCGAACGCCGCGTTTGTGCAAACGCGCGTAAAAGCTTGGTACAAACGCTCCCATTCACTTGAATGGGAGCGTTTAACGCCAAGCCCCGAACGCTGGCAGTAAACGCTCTGCAAACGTCCGTCTGAACCAGCCCTAAAGGTGGGTACACACATCAGATAAAAGTCAGATATGGAGTTCAGCTCCATAGAATAGACTGTGTAGAGTATGGCTCTCATACTACATGAAAGGGGGTAAAATTGGTCTGTGATCTTTCATTTTCCAAAGACTTTTATCTGACTTGTGTACCCACCTTTAGCCAAACATAATGCAAAGTGGGGAAACCACCTGAGAGATAAATCTGACGGCTCCATGGGACAGATTTGGCCCACGGGCTGGAATTTCACATGTATGCTGTAGGACAACCTGTTCTATTGAAAATAAAAAGGTGGGACACGTTAAAAGGTACCCCACCTTGCACAACAGTACTAGGACGACAAGGATTTCTCACACTAGTCTAGTTTAGGGGACCCAGCAGGAAACCTCATAGGGAACAGTTCTCCAATCACCTTCTTATAGCACAAAGCATTGTGATTGACTGAATAGTGTGGGAGTAGTTTACTACAACCTATTTAAATTTCCCTATGAGGTTTCCTGCTGGGTCCCCTAAACTAGACTAGCGCCTTTTTAGGATTCTTTATTCTAGTATATAATTGTCTAGAGGTTTACATATTGTATTTGTTTCACTATATAATTATACAGAGTGTTGCTTGTTAATTCTCGTTTAGTTGAGCCCCTATACATTCTAATTATCGTGCAAAACATAACAAGTGCCTAGTTGAATTGGACACTCAGGTAAAGAAGTATAATAATGACTGTACCATTTTCCTAAATAAGTCCCTAAGAACAGTTACAACTCTGGGTTTTCTGAACGAATTTTACAATTCAGTACTGCAGCTTTTCCTTCAATTTATTAACTACAGATTTAAAAATAAATAAAATAAATTGCTGAATGTTTGTTTTCCTTGCATAGGGGGAGATATACCAGTCTAATCACTAGAGAATGTTTCCGGCACAGCCCTGCCTCCCCCCGCACGGACACTCGGTACCTGCACCGGAGTCATGTGACTGAAGTTCAGTTCCCGGAGCGTCTCTCGGATAGTGTCATGTAATCTCTGCGGTAGAGTGTCCCACGTTCCCTCAGTAACGTCCTCCATCTTCCTATAGCCTGAAGTACCCACACGTGTGTTTTGTGCCCTGTGTAAAGCGTCCCGCAGAAACGTTAACATAAGTTCCTAGTTCCAGATAGCATAATTAGGAATTGTATTTGTGGTTGTTCAGGGTACAGTAGTCGAGTTCAATTCTAGATTTAGAAACACCGAATAGGTGTAAGAAAAATATAGGATTATACAAGCCATATAAATCTGTAAAGTCTCATATAACCTTTGGTTCAGCACATAGGGCATACTATAGGGTAGAAAAACAGCAATAGGTTTGGAAGAAATGATATTGCTGCAGAACCCCAGAAACAAAAGCCCAAAGCCCTGTACTCGCTGAAGTACTGTCACCAACAGGGATGTGGATGCAATCAGTTTAGGACGGAGTATCCGAAATGGAACACTAGGCAAGACAGCAGTTTTTGCTGGTATACAATTTGCCATAACTACTTCCTGTGGCAATGCATTCCACATCTTAATCACTCTTAGGCCTGGAACCCACTGAAATCCGCAAACGCAAAACGCAACCGCTAGCGTTTTGCATGAGCGGTTTGCAAGCGCATTCATGCGAGTTTTCGGTCGCGTTTTGCAACAGTGTATTTTTTTCCTCAGCGGTTGTGTAGCGTTTTGCGTTTCGCGTTTTTATCCTGATTGGTCCTGTGAATTATTTTTAATTTTGTTACAGTGTGCTGAACCGCAAAACGCTAGCAAAACCGCTCAGTTTAGGTTTTGCTGAGCGTTTCTGCTAGCGTTTCAATACTTTACATTGAAGCGCTAACGCTCCCAAAATGCTGCAGGTCCTGCGTTTGCGTTTCTGGGAAACGCAAACGCTCCTGTGGAAGTTGCCCCATCCATTAACATCAGCTGAGCGTTTTGGCAAAATGCTAGCGTATCGCAGCGCTGCCAAAATGCTCAAAAAACCGCTCTTGTGGGTTCCAGCCCTTACTGTAAAGAACCCTTTCCTAAATAAATGGCTAAAAAGTTTTTCCTCCATGCACAGATCAGGTCCTCTAGTCCTTTGAGAAGGCCTAGGGACAAAAAGCTCATCCGCCAAGCTTTTATATTGCCCTCTGACGTATTTATACATGGTAATTAGATCCCCTCTAAAGGCTCATACACACATCAGACTATAGTCTTTTGAAAATGAAAGATCACAGACCAATTTTACCCCCTTCCATGTAGTGTGAGAGCCATACCTACACAGTCTTTTCTATGGAGCTGAACTCCCCATCAGATAGAAATCTTTGCAAGATGCTGCACACACAGACTGCTGTACAGACACAAAAGATCAGTATCTGCAAAAGATCTGTTCCTGCCAAAGATCCGTTCCTGCAAATTGCAATGATAGTCTATGAGATCTGCAGATCATCATACACACATGATTTAACTAACATTCATCTGCAGATCAGATCCACCAGGATGGATTTTCAGATCTGCAGATGATTGCTTGATCTGCAGATGAATGTCAGTTAAATCATGTGTGTATGATGATCTGCAGATCTCATAGACTATCATTGCAATTTGTAGGAATGGATTTTTGGCAGGAACAGATCTTTTGCAGATACTGATCTTTTGTGTCTGTACAGCATCTGTGTGTGCAGCATCTTGCAAAGATTTTTTTCTGATGGGGAGTTCAGCTCCATAGAAAAGACTGTGAAGGTATGGCTCTCATACTACATGAAGGGTGGTAAGATTGGTCTGTGATCTTTCATTTTACAAAGACTATAGTCTGATGTGTGTATGAGCCTTTAGGCATCTTTTCTCTAGACTAAATAAACCCAGTTTATCTAACCTTTCTTGGTAATTGAGACCTTCCATCCCACGTATGAATTTTGTTGCTCGTCTCTGCACCTGCTCGAAAACTACAATATCTTTCCTGTAATGTGGTGCCCAGAACTGAATTCCATATTCCAGATGTGGCCTTACTAGAGAGTTAAACTGGGGCAATATTATGCTAGCATCTCAAGTTTTTATTTCCCTTTTAATGCATCCCAAAATTTTGTTAGCTTTAGCTGTAGCGGCTTGGCATTGAGTACGATTATTTAACTTGTTGTCAGGGCCGGCCCTAGACTTTTTGCCGCCTGAGGCAAAATTAGAAAAAAATCCCCCCCCCCCCCCCCCCGGCCTTAGAGTATGCGGGCCCTGGGGCGAGTGTCATATGCAGGGCCTAGAGGCATAAGTGAAGGCCATGTACCGTACCACCACAGTCACGGGCTTGTCCACCTCTAAAGCAGTATGCCTTATTATTGTTTATAAACTTGGTAAAGACCCCTAAGCCAACCAATACAGGAACAATTACAATAAGTAATGTAATCAAACTGTGCCTGACTGTCCCTAGCTCCCCAGCCAGCCTCTACCTATCCCTAGCTCCCCATGAAACCTAGCATCAATCCCAGCCAGTCTGGAAGCTCCAGCCTGAGCCCCCTCTAGCTCCAGTCCATGCTTGACTGACCTAAATGCCCCTGGGGCCCTCAGGCTGAGGCTCTTGCACATTACCTTAATCTGACATTTGGCAAGCTTCATGTCAGTGCAGAAATTAATTACAAAAATGCAAACGGCATAGTACAGTAAAGCATGCTGAAGACGAAAACCTAAGCAATAAAAGTGTGTGTGTGTGTGTGTGTGTGGGGGGGGGGGGGGGGGGGGGGGCGGTGCAAAATATAAGGTGTGTAAAACAAAATAGGAAAATCTGAGTATTTGTAAATGACACACTGCTCAGAACACAAACAGCTAGACTTCTGTAGACCTCTTACAATACAGTGGGCGGCGTTGCAGGAAGTGACGTCAGTGGAGCGCACGCTGGAACGCGGAAAAGGTGAGTGATCCCCGCCCGTTGCCTCTTAATCATAGAGCTGGTACTTCACTTTTTAAAGCTGGAGGGGAGCCCAGATCGGGGGACCCAGGCGAGGGAGGGTGGGGTCTAACCCCCCTCCCCACCGCTAGGCCCAATACCCCCTTTCTGCCCACTACCCCTCCAGCTCGGCGGGCGGCCCCCCGCACCCATAGACAGGCGGATGCCGCCCCCCCAGAAATGCCGCCTAAGGCAAATGTTTCACCCTGCCTCATGAGCGGGCCGGCCCTAGAGGCAGTACAAGGTTGATGCTCAGGTAAGTTCTAGCCTGACAGCTCTAGGTCATTGGTTGGAATCCCAGCCAGGGCACTACATGCAAGGAGATCTCCCGAAGACTTCCTAAGCCTCCCTTCGGCGGTGGAGACAGCAGCATTTGATCAAATTGGTTAAATGTTGCTACAGGGGAGCCAGGGCTGTAACGCATTGGGGAGTGGGAGAGGAGAGGGAAGGCTTGTTAGGACCCAGAGCCTTTCCTCTCCTTAGGTAAGTATCTGGCTTTTTTTATTGCCGATTCCCAGTGAATTTAAATTCAAAAGTATGTGGTCCAAGTTTTGTGACTGTAGCTTCAGAACTGTTTATCTACCTCAAGACCCCGTCACGCCAATGGGTGTGATTGCGTCGGCCAGGCTCGGACTGAGCCACCGAACCACCGATGGTCCCATCGGTGGGCCCTGACTGCCCCTCCTCCTGGGGGCCCCAGAGCTAAGAGGGAGGGGGGCACAGCTTGAAAGGGGGGGAATTGGGCACAGAGCGGCGGTCACCTAGGGCCCCCCCCTTCCGCGCACCCCCCTCCTCCAGAAGTGCAGCCAGCAGCGAGCGGAGAATAGCTTACCGTCCGAGCTTCAGATGATGCTATCTCCGCTCCGAGTCCGCATGCCGCTGCTCTGCTGGTCTCTGTCTGCTGTAGTGACGCTGTCCAATCACGCTCTCGCAGTACTTCCTGCGAGAGCGTGATTGGACAGGGTCACTACAGGAGACAGAGACCAGCAGGGCAGCAGCGGCATGTGGAGCGGAGCGGAGATAGCATCATCTGAAGCTCGGACGGTAAGCTATTCTCCCCTCGCTGCTGGCTGCGCTTCTGGAGGAGGGGGGTGCGCGGAAGGGGGGGGCCCTAGGTGAGGTAGAGGGAGGGGGGAGGCTTCCCCTCTGATCTGTGCCCGCTGCTCTGTGCCCTCTGCCCCCCCTTCCAAGCTGGGGGAGGGACTTGCATTGTGTGGGGGTATCTCTGCCACCAACCTGATTGCATTGTGTGGGGGTATCTCTGCCACCAACCTGATTGCATTGTGTGGGGGTATCTGCAGCCAACCTGATTGCATTGTGTGGGGGTATCTCTGCCACCAACCTGATTGCATTGTGTGGGGGTATCTGCAGCCAACCTGATTGCATTGTGTGGGGGTATCTGCAGCCAACCTGATTGCATTGTGTGGGGGTATCTCTGCCACCAACCTGATTGCATTGTTTGGGGGTATCTGCAGGTAACCTGATTGCATTGTGTGGGGGTATCTGCAGCCAACCTGATTGCATTGTGTGGGGGTATCGGCAGCCAACCTGATTGCATTGTGTGGGGGTATCTGCAGCCAACCTGATTGCATTGAGTGGGGGTATCTGCAGCCAACCTGATAGCATTGTGTGGGGTATCTGCAGCCAACCTGATTACATTGTGTGGGGGTATCTGCAGCCAACCTGTTTGCATTTTGTGGGGGTATCTGCAGCCAACCTGTTTGCATTTTGTGGGTGTATCTGCAGCCAACCTGATTGCATTTTGTGGGTGTATCTGCCACCAACCTGATTGCATTGTGTGGGGGTATCTGCCGTCAACCTGATTGCATTGTGTGGGGTATCTGCAGCCAACCTGATTGCATTTTGTGGGGGTATCTGCCACCAACCTGATTGCATTTTGTGGGGGCATCTGTCGGCAACCTGATTGCATTTTGTGGGGGTATCTGCTGCCATTTGACTACTTGATGAATCATCATGAGGCATGTAACTACTTGAATATTTTATCTAAAATGTATCTGGTCAGACCTAATCTCTGTGAATAACACCGCTACTTATTTTTGTTTTGTATTTTTTTTTAAGTCTTCCCATGACTCATCATGACCACGCCGATGTTCCAGTGCGTGGTGACACCCATTTAGTTTCGCTGCGCGCCGCATTTAGACATATCCCTATTGGAGACTGTCCTCAGAATTGCTCACAATCTATTCCCTAACATAAAGTCATGCAAAATTTCTAGAGTACATGTGTATGTGAGCCCAAAATGGGGGGAGGGGGGGGAGGGAGGAGGAGGAGAGGGGGGTGGGCCCCAGGCTGAAACTTCCTTAGTGGGCCCTTGGTGTCCCAGTCCGACCCTGGCGTCGGCTGCCCCAGGACTGCCGAACGCCAATTGGGGCCAGCAACTGCAGTAGATTGCGCGCAGGCTGTGCGCGCATCTCCTGCTTGGTAGGTGGAGCTCTGACCCGCCTTAAGTCTCCGAGCGGCTATCGATCGATTTTGATTAGCTGTTTTAGACTCCTTGGGTTTACCCCCAAAATTTTCATTTTAATTTGGATTGACTCCCAGTAACTTCAAAACTGTATGAGTGGCAGTAACTGGAAAATAGCTAATTTTTGACTGGCTGTTTTAGGCTCCACCCAAATCTACATTTTATTTGGGTTGTCTCCCAAAATATTTGGTTCAATTGTATTGTACCGTGCAGCTTCAAAACTGTATGAGTGGCAATGATAGGAAAATAGCTCATTTGTTATTGGTTGTTTTAGGCTCCACCCACTATGGGGTAACCCCCTCAAATGTGTGCTTGTTTGGTGGGGGACATTTCTTGGACAGTGATAGGAAGATAGCTCATTTGATTGTCTGTTTTAGGCTTCACCAACTTTGGGATAAACCCACAAAATTTACATTTTAATTCAGGTTGACTCTCAAAATATTTGGTCCAAATTTGGTGACTGTAGCTTCAAAACGTATAAGCGGCAGTGATAAGAATATAGCTACATTTTGATTGGCTGCGGGGGAGGGGGGATTGTGGTGGGGGATGAGTGTGCTTGCTCTGTTGGTGACATGTCTTAAAAATGTTCCAGAATTTTCTGTGGGGGATAAGTCTGAGGTTTTTCCGTTGTTGTTGTTGTCTGGTAAAGTTGGCCACGCCCCCTCTGATGTCATAGTACTGCCCCTGCTGATGTCATAGTACTCTTCACACTATAAGTAAATGAGGTACTTGTAACATTTGACACAGTGTAGCCAGCAGTGGCAGCATGAGGCAGCACAGGGCTGATGCTTAGGTAAGTTCTGGCCTGGCAGCTCTAGATCTCTGGTTGGAATCCCAGCCAGGGCACTACATGCAGGAGATGTGTGTGTTTTCCCCTTGTCTGTGTGGGTTTTCTCTGCACACTCCAAAATTCACATTTCAATTTAATTTAACTGCCATAATATTTAGTCTAAGTTTGGAGACTGTAGATTCAAAACTGAATAAGTGGCTGTGATTATATAGCTACATTTTGATTGGCTGCGAGGGAGGGGAGTTTGGGGTAGGGGAGTGAGTGTGCTTGTTTTGTGGGGACATGTCTGGGAAACGTTCCAGAATTTTCTGTGTGGGATAAGTCTGGGGTTTTTCCGTTGTTGTCTGGTAAAGTTGGCCACGCCCCCTCTGATGTCATAGTACTGGCCCTGCTGATGTCATAGTACATCTTCACTCTATAAGTAAATGAGTTACTTGTAACATTTGACACAGTGCAGCCAGCAGTGGCAGCATGAGGCAGCACGAGGCTGATGCTTAGGTAAGTTCAGGCCTGGCAGCTCTAGATCTCTGGTTGGAATCCCAGCCAGGGCACTATATGCAGGAGATTTGTGTGTTTTCCCCTTGTCTGTGTGGGTTTTCTCTGCACACTCCAAACTCCACATTTTAGTTCGGTTTAACTGCCAAAATATTTTGTCTACGTTTGGTGACTGTAGTTTCAAAACTGTATAAGTGGCAGTGATTGAGAAATAGTTTATTTTTGATTGACTGTTTTAGGCACCACCCACCTTGGGGCTTGTCACTGTAGCTTCAAAACAGTATGAGTGGCAGTGATAGGAAAATAGCTCATTTGTGATTGGTTATTTTAGGCTCCACCCACTTTGGGGTAACCCCCTCAAATGTACATTTTAATTAAGTTGGACTCTCAAAATATTTGGCCCAAGTTTAGTATCTGTAGCTTCAAAGCTGTATGAGGGCCAGTGATCGGAAAATAGCTCATTTTTGTTTGGACGTTTTAGGCTCCACCCATTTTGGGGTAAGCCCTCAAAATTCACATTTTTTTTATTGGGTTTGACTCCCAGAATATTTGTTTGAAGATTAGTGGCTGTAGCTTCAAACCTGTAATAGTGGCAGTAATTGCAAAATAATTGGAAAAAAGCTAATTTTTAATTGGTTGTTTTAGACTCCACCCACATTGGGGTAAACCCACAAAATTTACATGTTTAATTCACGTTGACTCCCAAAATATGTGGTCCAAGTTTGGTGACTGTAGATTTAAAACTGTACAAGCGGCAGCAATAGGAATATAACTACATTTTAATTGGCTGCGGGTGGGTGCTTGGGCTGGCGGATGAGTGTGCTTGCTCTGTCTGGGACATGTCTTGAAAATGTTCCAGAATTTTCCTTAGGGGATAAGTCTGGGGTTTTTTCGTTGTTGTCTGGTAAAGTTGGCCACGCCCCCTCTGATGTCATAGTACTGCCCCTGCTGATGTCATAGTACTCTTCACACTATAAGTAAATGAGGTACTTGTAACATTTGGCACAGTGCAGCCAGCAGTGGCAGCACGAGGCAGCACAAGGCTGATGCTCAGGTAAGTTCTGGCCTGGGAGCTCTAGATCTCTTGTTGGAATGCCAGCCAGGGCACTACATGCAGGAGATTTGTGTGTTTTCCCCTAGTCTGTGTGGGTTTTCTCTGCACACTCCAAAATTCACATTTCAATTTAATTTAACTGCCATAATAATTAGTCTAAGTTTGGAGACTGTAGATTCAAAACGGAATAAGTGGCTGTGATTATATAGCTACATTTTTATTGGCTGCGAGAGAGGGTGGGGGGTTTGGGGTAGGGGGGTGAGTGTGCTTGTTTTGTGGGGACAGGTCTGGGGAACGTTCCAGAATTTTCTGTGTGGGATAAGTCTGGGGTTTTTCTGTTGTTGTCTGGTAAAGTTGGCCACGCCCCCTCTGATGTCATAGTACTGGCCCTGCTGATGTCATAGTACTCTTCACTCTATAAGTAAATGAGTTACTTGTAACATTTGACACAGTGCAGCCAGCAGTGGCAGCATGAGGCAGCACGAGACTGATGCTTAGGTAAGTTCTGGCCTGGCAGCTCTAGATCTCTGGTTGGAATCCCAGCCAGGGCACTATATGCAGGAGATTTGTGTTTTCCCCTTGTCTGTGTGGGTTTTCTCTGCACACTCCAAACTCCACATTTTAATTCGGTTTAACTGCCAAAATATTTAGTCTAAGGCAGGGAACACACTTGACTTTCAGTTTTCCGCGCGTGTTTTTCTGCATACTTTTTCTGCACACCAAGTGTGTTTTCATGCAGGAAAACACACGCGTTTTTTCACAGCAGCTGATGTAGTTGATAGACAAAACTGCCAAAATGTGCTGAGTCATCATGCAGAATGTCAGTTTTTTTTCTGCGTGCGAACAGCACAGTAAGTGTGCACTAGCACATTGATCAACATGAGTTCTCAGTTTTTCTGTGCAGAAAACGCGTACGAAAACTGTCAAGTGTGTTCCCTGCCTAAGTTTGGTGACTGTAGTTTCAAAACTGTATAAGTGGCAGTGATTGAGAAATAGTTCATTTTTGATTGGCTGTTTTAGGCACCACCCACCTTGGTGCTTGTCACTGTAGCTTCAAAACAGTATGAGTGGCAGTGATAGGAAAATAGCTCATTTGTGATTGGTTATTTTAGGCTCCACCCACTTTGGGGTAACCCCCTCAAATGTACATTTTAATTAAGTTTGACTCTCAAAATATTTGGCCCAAGTTTAGTAACTGTAGCTTCAAAGCTGTATGAGGGCCAGTGATTGGAAAATAGCTCATTTTTGTTTGGACGTTTTAGGCTCCACCCATTTTGGGGTAAGCCCTCAAAATTCACATTTTTTTTATTGGGTTTGACTCCCAGAATATTTGTTTGAAGATTAGTGGCTGTAGCTTCAAACCTGTAATAGTGGCAGTAATTGCAAAATAATTGGAAGAAAGCTAATTTTTAATTGGTTGTTTTAGGCTCCACCCACATTGGGGTAAACCCACAAAATTTACATGTTAATTCAGGTTGACTCCCAAAATATGTGGTCCAAGTTTGGTGACTGTAGATTTAAAACTG
This sequence comes from Hyperolius riggenbachi, assembly GCF_040937935.1. Lineage (NCBI taxonomy): Eukaryota > Metazoa > Chordata > Amphibia > Anura > Hyperoliidae > Hyperolius > Hyperolius riggenbachi. Next base: position 516,753,529 of record NC_090646.1, on the reverse strand, counting down.
CATAAGCGGCAGCAATAGGAATATAGCTACATTTTAATTGGCTGCAGGGGGGCTGCTTGGGCTGGCGGATGAGTGTGCGTGCTCTGTATGGGACATGTCTTAAAAATGTTCCAGAATTTTCCGTAGGGGATAAGTCTGGGGTTTTTTCGTTGTTGTTGTCTGGTAAAGTTGGCCACGCCCCCTCTTGTGTCATAGTACTGCCCCTGCTGATGTCATAGTACTCTTCACACTATAAGTAAATGAGGTACTTGTAACATTTGGCACAGTGCAGCCAGCAGTGGCAGCATGAGGCAGCACAAGGCTGATGCTCAGGTAAGTTCTGGCCTGGGAGCTCTAGATCTCTGGTTGGAATGCCAGCCAGGGCACTACATGCAGGAGATTTGTGTTTTCCCCTAGTCTGTGTGGGTTTTCTCTGCACACTCCAAAATTCACATTTCAATTTAATTTAACTGCCATAATATTTAGTCTAAGTTTGGAGACTGTAGATTCAAAACTGAATAAGTGGCTGTGATTATATAGCTACATTTTGATTGGCTGCGAGGGAGGGGAGTTTGGGGTAGGGGGGTGAGTGTGCTTGTTTTGTGGGGACATGTCTGGGGAACGTTCCAGAATGTTCTGTGTGGGATAAGTCTGGGGTTTTTCCGTTGTTGTCTGGTAAAGTTGGCCACGCCCCCTCTGATGTCATAGTACTGGCCCTGCTGATGTCATAGTACTCTTCACTCTATAAGTAAATGAGTTACTTGTAACATTTGACACAGTGCAGCCAGCAGTGGCAGCATAAGGCAGCACGAGGCTGATGCTTAGGTAAGTTCTGGCCTGGCAGCTCTAGATCTCTGGTTGGAATCCCAGCCAGGGCACTATATGCAGGAGATTTGTGTGTTTTCCTCTAGTCTGTGTGGGTTTTCTCTGCACACTCCAAACTCCACATTTTAATTCGGTTTAACTGCCAAAATATTTAGTCTAAGGCAGGGAACACACTTGAATTTCAGTTTTCCGCGCGTGTTTTTCTGCATACTTTTTCTGCACACCAAGTGTGTTTCCATGCAGGAAAACGCGCGCGTTTTTTCACAGCAGCTGATGTAGTTGATAGACAAAACTGCCAAAATGTGCTGAGTCATCATGCAGAATGTCAGTTTTTTTTCTGCGTGCGAACAGCACAGTAAGTGTGCACTAGCACATTGATCAACATGAGTTCTCAGTTTTTCTGTGCAGAAACCGCGTACGAAAACTGCCAAGTGTGTTCCCTGCCTAAGTTTGGTGACTGTAGTTTCAAAACTGTATAAGTGGCAGTGATTGAGAAATAGTTCATTTTTTATTGGCTGTTTTAGGCACCACCCACCTTGGTGCTTGTCACTGTAGCTTCAAAACAGTATGAGTGGCAGTGATAGGAAAATAGCTCATTTGTGATTGGTTATTTTAGGCTCCACCCACTTTGGGGTAACCCCCTCAAATGTACATTTTAATTAAGTTTGACTCTCAAAATATTTGGCCCAAGTTTAGTAACTGTAGCTTCAAAGCTGTATGAGGGCCAGTGATTGGAAAATAGCTCATTTTTGTTTGGACATTTTAGGCTCCACCCATTTTGGGGTAAGCCCTCAAAATTCACATTTTTTTTATTGGGTTTGACTCCCAGAATATTTGTTTGAAGATTAGTGGCTGTAGCTTCAAACCTGTAATAGTGGCAGTAATTGCAAAATAATTGGAAGAAAGCTAATTTTTAATTGGTTGTTTTAGGCTCCACCCACATTGGGGTAAACCCACAAAATTTACATGTTAATTCAGGTTGACTCCCAAAATATGTGGTCCAAGTTTGGTGACTGTAGATTTAAAACTGCATAAGCGGCAGCAATAGGAATATAGCTACATTTTAATTGGCTGCAGGGGGGCTGCTTGGGCTGGCGGATGAGTGTGCGTGCTCTGTATGGGACATGTCTTAAAAATGTTCCAGAATTTTCCGTAGGGGATAAGTCTGGGGTTTTTTCGTTGTTGTTGTCTGGTAAAGTTGGCCACGCCCCCTCTGGTGTCATAGTACTGCCCCTGCTGATGTCATAGTACTCTTCACACTATAAGTAAATGAGGTACTTGTAACATTTGGCACAGTGCAGCCAGCAGTGGCAGCATGAGGCAGCACGAGGCTGATGCTCAGGTAAGTTCTGGCCTGGGAGCTCTAGATCTCTGGTTGGAATCCCAGCCAGGGCACTACATGCAGGAGATTTGTGTGTTTTTCCCTTGTCTGTGTGGGTTTTCTCTGCACACTCCAAAATTCACATTTCAATTTAATTTAACTGCCATAATATTTAGTCTAAGTTTGGAGACTGTAGATTCAAAACTGAATAAGTGGCTGTGATTATATAGCTACATTTTGATTGGCTGCGAGGGAGGGGAGTTTGGGGTAGGGGGGTGAGTGTGCTTGTTTTGTGGGGACATGTCTGGGGAACGTTCCAGAATGTTCTGTGTGGGATAAGTCTGGGGTTTTTCCGTTGTTGTCTGGTAAAGTTGGCCACGCCCCCTCTGATGTCATAGTACTGGCCCTGCTGATGTCATAGTACTCTTCACTCTATAAGTAAATGAGTTACTTGTAACATTTGACACAGTGCAGCCAGCAGTGGCAGCATAAGGCAGCACGAGGCTGATGCTTAGGTAAGTTCTGGCCTGGCAGCTCTAGATCTCTGGTTGGAATCCCAGCCAGGGCACTATATGCAGGAGATTTGTGTTTTCCCCTTGTCTGTGTGGGTTTTCTCTGCACACTCCAAACTCCACATTTTAATTCGGTTTAACTGCCAAAATATTTAGTCTAAGGCAGGGAACACACTTGACTTTCAGTTTTCCGCGCGTGTTTTTCTGCATACTTTTTCTGCACACCAAGTGTGTTTCCATGCAGGAAAACGCGCGCGTTTTTTCACAGGAGCTGATGTAGTTGATAGACAAAACTGCCAAAATGTGCTGTGTCATCATGCAGAATGTCAGTTTTTTTTCTGCGTGCGAACAGCACAGTAAGTGTGCACTAGCACATTGATCAACATGAGTTCTCAGTTTTTCTGTGCAGAAACCGCGTACGAAAACTGTCAAGTGTGTTCCCTGCCTAAGTTTGGTGACTGTAGTTTCAAAACTGTATAAGTGGCAGTGATTGAGAAATAGTTCATTTTTGATTGGCTGTTTTAGGCACCACCCACCTTGGGGCTTGTCACTGTAGCTTCAAAACAGTATGAGTGGCAGTGATAGGAAAATAGCTCATTTGTGATTGGTTATTTTAGGCTCCACCCACTTTGGAGTAACCCCCTCAAATGTACATTTTAATTAAGTTTGACTCTCAAAATATTTGGCCCAAGTTTAGTAACTGTAGCTTCAAAGCTGTATGAGGGCCAGTGATTGGAAAATAGCTCATTTTTGTTTGGACGTTTTAGGCTCCACCCATTTTGGGGTGAGCCCTCAAAATTAACATTTTTTTTTTATTGGGTCTGACTCCCAGAATATTTGTTTGAAGATTAGTGGCTGTAGCTTCAAACCTGTAATAGTGGCAGTAATTGCAAAATAATTGGAAGAAAGCTAATTTTTAATTGGTTGTTTTAGGCTCCACCCACATTGGGGTAAACCCATAAAATGTACATGTTAATTCAGGTTGACTCCCAAAATATGTGGTCCAAGTTTGGTGACTGTAGATTTAAAACTGTATAAGCGGCAGCAATAGGAATATAACTACATTTTAATTGGCTGCGGGGGGGGGGGGGGGGGGGGGGAAGGGGGGGGGGTGCTTGGGCTGGCGGATGAGTGTGCTTGCTCTGTTGTCATAGTACTCTTCACACTATAAGTAAATGAGGTACTTGTAACATTTGGCACAGTGCAGCCAGCAGTGGCAGCATGAGGCAGCACGAGACTGATGCTCAGGTAAGTTCTGGCCTGGGAGCTCTAGATCTCTGGTTGGAATCCCAGCCAGGGCACTACATGCAGGAGATTTGTGTGTTTTCCCCTAGTCTGTGTGGGTTTTCTCTGCACACTCCAAAATTCACATTTCAATTTAATTTAACTGCCATAATATTTAGTCTAAGTTTGGAGACTGTAGATTCAAAACTGAATAAGTGGCTGTGATTATATAGCTACATTTTGATTGGCTGCGAGGGAGGGGAGTTTGGGGTAGGGGAGTGAGTGTGCTTGTTTTGTGGGGACATGTCTGGGAAACGTTCCAGAATTTTCTGTGTGGGATAAGTCTGGGGTTTTTCCGTTGTTGTCTGGTAAAGTTGGCCACGCCCCCTCTGATGTCATAGTACTGCCCCTGCTGATGTCATAGTACTCTTCACACTATAAGTAAATGAGGTACTTGTAACATTTGGCACAGTGCAGCCAGCAGTGCCAGCATGAGGCAGCACGAGGCTGATGCTCAGGTAAGTTCTGGCCTGGCAGCTCTAGATCTCTGGTTGGAATCCCAGCCAGGGCACTATATGCAGGAGATTTTTGTGTTTTCCCCTTGTCTGTGTGGGTTTTCTCTGCACACTCCAAACTCCACATTTTAATTCGGTTTAACTGCCAAAATATTTAGTCTAAGTTTGGTGACTGTAGTTTCAAAACTGTATAAGTGGCAGTGATTGAGAAATAGTTCATTTTTGATTGGCTGTTTTAGGCACCACCCACCTTGGTGCTTGTCACTGTAGCTTCAAAACAGTATGAGTGGCAGTGATAGGAAAATAGCTCATTTGTGATTGGTTATTTTAGGCTCCACCCACTTTGGGGTAACCCCCTCAAATGTACATTTTAATTAAGTTGGACTCTCAAAATATCTGGCCCAAGTTTAGTATCTGTAGCTGCAAAGCTGTATGAGGGCCAGTGATTGGAAAATAGCTCATTTTTGTTTGGACGTTTTAGGCTCCACCCATTTTGGGGTAAGCCCTCAAAATTCACATTTTTTTTATTGGGTTTGACTCCCAGAATATTTGTTTTAAGATTAGTGGCTGTATCTTCAAACCTGTAATAGTGGCAGTAATTGCAAAATAATTGGAAGAAAGCTAATTTTTAATTGGTTGTTTTAGGCTCCACCTACATTGGGGTAAAGCCACAAAATTTTCATGTTTAATTCAGGTTGACTCCCAAAATATGTGGTCCAAGTTTGGTGACTGTAGATTTAAAACTGTATAAGCGGCAGCAATAGGAATATAACTACATTTTAATTGGCTGCGGGGGTGGGGGGGGGGGTGCTTGGGCTGGCGGATGAGTGTGCTTGCTCTGTCTGGGACATGTCTTGAAAATGTTCCAGAATTTTCCTTAGGGGATAAGTCTGGGGTTTTTTCGTAGTTGTTGTTTGGTAAAGTTGGCCACGCCCCCTCTGGTGTCATAGTACTGCCCCTGCTGATGTCATAGTACTCTTCACACTATAAGTAAATGAGGTACTTGTAACATTTGGCACAGTGCAGCCAGCAGTGGCAGCATGAGGCAGCACAAGGCTGATGCTTAGGTAAGTTCTGGCCTGGGAGCTCTAGATCTCTGGTTGGAATGCCAGCCAGGGCACTACATGCAGGAGATTTGTGTGTTTTTCCCTTGTCTGTGTGGGTTTTCTCTGCACACTCCAAAATTCACATTTCAATTTAATTTAACTGCCATAATATTTAGTCTAAGTTTGGAGACTGTAGATTCAAAACTGAATAAGTGGCTGTGATTATATAGCTACATTTTGATTGGCTGCGAGAGAGGGATGTTTGGGGTAGGGGCGTGAGTGTGCTTGTTTTGTGGGGACATGTCTGGGGAACGTTCCAGAATGTTCTGTGTGGGATAAGTCTGTGGTATTTTCCTTTGTTGTCTGGTAAAGTTGGCCACGCCCCCTCTGATGTCATAGTACTGGCCCTGCTGATGTCATAGTACTCTTCACTCTATTAGTAAATGAGTTACTTGTAACATTTGACACAGTGCAGCCAGCAGTGGTAGCATGAGGCAGCATGAGGCTGATGCTTAGGTAAGTTCTGGCCTGGCAGCTCTAGATCTCTGATTGGAATCCCAGCCAGGGCACTATATGCAGGAGATTTGTGTGTTTTCCCCTTGTCTGTGTGGGTTTTCTCTGCACACTCCAAAAGTCACATTTTAATTTGATTTAACTGCCATGATATTTAGTCTAAGTTTGGTGATTGTAGCTTCGAAACTGTATAAGTACCGGTGATTGAGAAATAGCTCATTTTTTATATGCTGTTTTAGGCTCCACCCACCTTAGGGCTTGCAACTGTAGCTTCAAAACAGCATGAGGGGCAGTGATAGGAAAATAGCTCATTTGTGATTGGTTGTTTTAGGCTCCACCCACTTTGGGGTAACCCCACTAAAATAGACATTTTAATTAAGGTTGACTCTCAAAATATTTGGCCCAAGTTTAGTAACTGTAGTTTCAAAGCTGTGTGAGGGCCAGTGTTTGGAAAATAGCTGATTTTTGATTGGATGTTTTAGGCTCCACCCATTTTAGGGTAAGACCCCAAAATTCGAATTTTTTATTGGGTTTGGGTTTATTGGCGTGATACTCTGCAGGTTACCACGGTTGTCGAGGATTAGAATGTCTGTAGGGGAGGAGGAGGCCATACTTAGTCAGCATAATTGAATCATTTTATATAAGCCCCGGCATGGTACTCTTCAGGTGTCCACGATTGGCGAGAATTGGCATGGCTGTAAGAGAAGAGGAGGCCATACTTAGGCGGCATATTTATATCATTTTAAAAATGCCCAGGCATGGTACACTGCAGGTTGCCACAATTGGTGAGGATTGCCATAGCTGTAGGGGAGAAGTAGACCATACTTCGATGGCAGATTTAAATAATTTTAAATATGTCCCGGAGTGGCATTCTGCAGGTTGCCACAATTGGCAAGGATTGGCATGGCTGTAGGGAAGGAGGATGCCATACTTCGGTGGCATATTTAAATCCTTTTTTTTTTAATATGCCTGGAGTGGTACTCTGCAGGTTGCTACATCTGGTGAGGATTGGCATGGCTGTAGGGGAGAAGTAGTTGATACTTCAATGGCATATTTAAATAATTTTAAATATGCCCCGGAGTGGTATTCTGCAGGTTGCCACAATTGGCAAGGATTGGCATGGCTGTAGGGAAGGAGGAAGCCATACTTAGGCGGCATATTTAAATCATTTTAAATATGTCCCAGTCCCCCGGAGTGGTACACTGCAGGTTGCAACGCTTGGCAAGGATTGACATGGCTGTAGGGGAGGAGGATGCCATACTTCGGTGGCATATTTAAATCCTTTTTTTAAATATGCTTGGAGTGGTACTCTGCAGGTTGCCACATTTGGTGAGGAGGGGCATGGCTGTAGGGAAGGAGGAGGCAGTATTTCGGTGGCATCTTTAAAAAAAGGATTTAAATATGCCGGCTGAGTGGGACTCTAGAGGTTGCCACGATTGGCGAGGATTGGAATGGCTGTAGGGTAGGAGGAGGCCATATTTCAGTGGCATTTTAAATATGCCCGAAGTGGTAATCTGCAAGTTGCCACATTTGGTGAGGATTGGCATGGCTGTAGAGGATGAGGCCATACTTAGGCGGCATATTTAAATCCTTTTTTTCAATATGCCCGGAGTGGTATTCTGCAGGTTGCCACGATTGGCGAGGATTGGCATGGCTGTAGGGGAGGAGGAGGCCATACTTCGGTGGCATATTTAAATCATTTTAAATATGCCCCGCAGTGGTACTCTACAGATTGCCACATTTGGTGAGGATTGGCATGGCTGTAGGGGAGGAGGAGGCCATACTTCGGTGGCATATTTAAATTATTTTAAATATGCCCCGCAGTGGTATTCTGCAGGTTGCCATACTTAGGCGGCATATTTAAATTTTCTTTCGTTAAATATGCCCCAGAGTGGTACTCTGCAGGTTGCCACAATTGGTGAGGATTGGCATGGCTGTAGGTGAGGAGGAGGCCATACTTAGGCGGCATGATTAAACCTTTTTTAAATTTGCCCCGGAGTGGTACTCTGCAGGTTGCCACATTTGGTGAGGATTGGCATGGCTGTAGGGGAGGAGGAGGCCATACTTCGGTGGCATATTTAAATCATTTTAAATATGCCCCGCAGTGGTACTCTGCAGGTTGCCACATTTGGTGAAGATTAGCATGGCTGTAGGGGAGGAGGAGGCCATACTTCGGTGGCATATTTAAATCATTTAAAATATGCCCCGCAGTGGTACTCTGCAGGTTGCCACATTTGGTGAGGATTGGCATGGCTGTAGGGGAGGAGGTGGCCATACTTCGGTGGCATATTTAAATCATTTTAAATATGTCCCGCAGTGGTACTCTGCAGGTTGCCACATTTGGTGAGGATTGGCATGGCTGTAGGGGAGGAGGAGGCCATACTTTGGTGGCATATTTAGATTTTTTTAAATATGCCCAGAGTGGTACTCTGCAGGTTGCCACATTTGGTGAAGATTGGCATGGCTGTAGGTTAGGAGGAGGCCATACTTCGGTGGCATTTTTAAATTATTTTAAATATGCCCCAGAGTGGTACTCTTCAGGTGTCCACGATTGGCGAGAATTGGCATGGCTGTAAGAGAAGAGGAGGCCATACTTAGGCGGCATATTTATATCATTTTAAAAATGCCCAGGCATGGTACACTGCAGGTTGCCACAATTGGTGAGGATTGCCATAGCTGTAGGGGAGAAGTAGACCATACTTCGATGGCAGATTTAAATAATTTTAAATATGTCCCGGAGTGGCATTCTGCAGGTTGCCACAATTGGCAAGGATTGGCATGGCTGTAGGGAAGGAGGATGCCATACTTCGGTGGCATATTTAAATCCTTTTTTTTAATATGCCTGGAGTGGTACTCTGCAGGTTGCTACATCTGGTGAGGATTGGCATGGCTGTAGGGGAGAAGTAGTCGATACTTCAATGGCATATTTAAATAATTTTAAATATGCCCCGGAGTGGTATTCTGCAGGTTGCCACAATTGGCAAGGATTGGCATGGCTGTAGGGAAGGAGGAAGCCATACTTAGGCGGCATATTTAAATCATTTTAAATATGTCCCAGTCCCCCGGAGTGGTACACTGCAGGTTGCAACGCTTGGCAAGGATTGACATGGCTGTAGGGGAGGAGGATGCCATACTTCGGTGGCATATTTAAATCCTTTTTTTAAATATGCTTGGAGTGGTACTCTGCAGGTTGCCACATTTGGTGAGGAGGGGCATGGCTGTAGGGAAGGAGGAGGCAGTATTTCGGTGGCATCTTTAAAAAAAGGATTTAAATATGCCGGCTGAGTGGGACTCTAGAGGTTGCCACGATTGGCGAGGATTGGAATGGCTGTAGGGTAGGAGGAGGCCATATTTCAGTGGCATTTTAAATATGCCCGAAGTGGTAATCTGCAAGTTGCCACATTTGGTGAGGATTGGCATGGCTGTAGAGGATGAGGCCATACTTAGGCGGCATATTTAAATCCTTTTTTTCAATATGCCCGGAGTGGTATTCTGCAGGTTGCCACGATTGGCGAGGATTGGCATGGCTGTAGGGGAGGAGGAGGCCATACTTCGGTGGCATATTTAAATCATTTTAAATATGCCCCGCAGTGGTACTCTACAGATTGCCACATTTGGTGAGGATTGGCATGGCTGTAGGGGAGGAGGAGGCCATACTTCGGTGGCATATTTAAATTATTTTAAATATGCCCCGCAGTGGTATTCTGCAGGTTGCCATACTTAGGCGGCATATTTAAATTTTCTTTCGTTAAATATGCCCCAGAGTGGTACTCTGCAGGTTGCCACAATTGGTGAGGATTGGCATGGCTGTAGGTGAGGAGGAGGCCATACTTAGGCGGCATGATTAAACCTTTTTTAAATTTGCCCCGGAGTGGTACTCTGCAGGTTGCCACATTTGGTGAGGATTGGCATGGCTGTAGGGGAGGAGGAGGCCATACTTCGGTGGCATATTTAAATCATTTTAAATATGCCCCGCAGTGGTACTCTGCAGGTTGCCACATTTGGTGAAGATTAGCATGGCTGTAGGGGAGGAGGAGGCCATACTTCGGTGGCATATTTAAATCATTTAAAATATGCCCCGCAGTGGTACTCTGCAGGTTGCCACATTTGGTGAGGATTGGCATGGCTGTAGGGGAGGAGGTGGCCATACTTCGGTGGCATATTTAAATCATTTTAAATATGTCCCGCAGTGGTACTCTGCAGGTTGCCACATTTGGTGAGGATTGGCATGGCTGTAGGGGAGGAGGAGGCCATACTTTGGTGGCATATTTAGATTTTTTTAAATATGCCCAGAGTGGTACTCTGCAGGTTGCCACATTTGGTGAGGATTGGCATGGCTGTAGGTTAGGAGGAGGCCATACTTCGGTGGCATTTTTAAATTATTTTAAATATGCCCCAGAGTGGTACTCTGCAGGTTGCCACATTTGGTGAGGATTGGCATGGCTGTAGGGGAGGAGGAGGCCATACTTGGGTGCCATATTTAAATCATTTTAAATATGCCCCAGAGTGGTAGTCTGCAGGTTGCCACATTTGGTGAGGATTGGCATGGCTGTAGGGGAGGAGGAGGCCATACTTCGGTGGCATATTTAAATCATTTTAAATATGCCCCGCAGTGGTACTCTGCAGGTTGCCACATTTGGTGAGGATTGGCATGGCTGTAGGGGAGGAGGTGGCCATACTTCGGTGGCATATTTAAATCATTTTAAATATGCCCCAGAGTGGTTCTCTGCAGGTTGCCACATTTGGTGAGGATTGGCATGGCTGTAGGGGAGGAGGAGGCCATACATCGGTGGCATATTTAAATCATTTTAAATATGCCCCAGAGTGGTACTTTGCAGGTTGCCACATTTGGTGAGGATTGGCATGGCTGTAGGGGAGGAGGAGGCCATACTTCGGTGGCATATTTAAATTATTTTAAATTTGCCCCGCAGTGGTACTCTGCAGGTTGCCAGATTTGGGAAGGATTGGCATGGCTGTAGGGGAGGAGGAGGCCATACTTCGGTGGCATATTTGAATCATTTTAAACATGCCCCGCAGTGGTACTCTGCAGGTTGCCACATTTGGTGAGGATTGTCATGGCTGTAGGGGAGGAGGTGGCCATACTTCGGTGGCATATTTAAATCATTTTATATATGCCCCAGAGTGGTGCTCTGCAGGTTGCCACTTTTGGTGAGGATTGGCATGGCTGTAGGGGAGGAGGAGGCCATACTTCGGTGGCATATTTAAATCATTTAAAATATGCCCCGCAGTGGTACTCTGCAGGTTGCCACATTTGGTGAGGATTGGCATGGCTGTAGGGGAGGAGGAGGCTATACTTCGGTGGCATATTTAAATCATTTTATATATGCCCCAGAGTGGTACTCTGCAGGTTGCCACTTTTGGTGAGGATTGGCATGGCTGTAGGGGAGGAGGAGGCCATACTTCGGTGGCATATTTAAATCATTTTAAATATGCCCCGCAGTGGTACTCTGCAGGTTGCCACATTTGGTGAGGATTGGCATGGCTGTAGGGGAGGAGGAGGCTATACTTCGGTGGCATATTTAAATCATTTTAAATTTGCCCCAGTGTTGTACTCTGCAGTTTGCCACAGTTGGTGAGGATTGGCATGGCTGTAGGGGAGGAGGAGGCCATACTTCGGTGGCATATTTAAATGATTTTAAATATGCCCCGCAGTGGTATTCTGCAGGTTGCCACATTTGGTGAGGATTGGCATGGCTGTAGGGGATGAGGAGGCCATACTTCGGTGGCATATTTAAATTATTTTAAATATTCCCCAGAGTGGTACTCTGCAGGTTGCCACATTTGGTGAGGATTGGCATGGCTGTAGGGGAGGAGGAGGCCATACTTCGGTGGCATATTAAAATCATTTTAAATATGCCCCGCAGTGGTACTCTGTAGGTTGCCACATTTGGTGAGGATTGGCATGGCTGTAGGGGAGGAGGAGGCCACACTTCGTGGCATATTTAAATTATTTTAAATATGCCCGCAGTGGTACTCTGCAGGTTGCCACATTTGGTAAGGATTGGCATGGCTGTAGGGGAGGAGGAGGCCATACTTTGGTGGCATATTTAAATCATTTTAAATATGCCCCGCAGTGGTACTCTGCAGGTTGCCACATTTGGTGAGGATTGGCATGGCTGTAGGGGAGAAGGAGGCCATACTTCGGTGGCATATTTAAATCATTTTAAATATGCCCCAGAGTGGTACTCTGCAGGTTGCCACATTTGGTGAGGATTGGCATGGCTGTAGGGGAGGAGGAGGCCATACTTCGGTGGCATATTTAAATCATTTTAAATATGCCCCGCAGTGGTACTCTGCAGGTTGCCACATTTGGTGAGGATTGGCATGGCTGTAGCGGAGGAGGAGGCCATTCTTCGGTGGCATATTTAAATCCTTTTAAATATTCCCAGAGTGGTACTCTGCAGGTTGCCACATTTGGTGAGGATTGGCATGGCTGTAGGGGAGGAGGAGGCCATATTTCGGTGGTCTATTTAAATCATTTTAAATATGCCCCGCAGTGGTACTCTGCAGGTTGCCATATTTGGTGATGATTGGCATGGCTGTAGGGGAGGAGGTGGCCATACTTCGGTGGCATATTTAAATCATTTTAAATATGCCCCAGAGTGGTACTCTGCAGGTTGCCACATTTGGTGAGGATTGGCATGGCTGTAGGGAAGGAGGAGGCCATTCTTCAGTGGCATATTTAAATCATTTTAAATATGCCCCAGAGTGGTACTCTGCAGGTTGCCACATTTGGTGAGGATTGGCATGGCTGTAGGGGAGGAGGAGGCCATACTTTGGTGGCATATTTAAATCATTTTAAATGTGCCCTGCAGTGGTACTCTGCAGGTTGCCACATTTGGTGAGGATTGGCATGGCTGTAGGGGAGGAGGAGGCCATACGTCGGTGGCATATTTAAATCATTTTAAATATTCCCAGAGTGGTACTCTGCAGGTTGCCACATTTGGTGAGGATTGGCATGGCTGTAGGGGAGGAGGAGGCCATATTTCGGTGGTCTATTTAAATCATTTTAAATATGCCCCGCAGTGGTACTCTGCAGGTTGCCACATTTGGTGAGGATTGGCATGGCTGTAGGGGAAGAGGAGGCCATACTTCAGTGGCATATTTAAATCATTTTAAATATGCCACGCAGTGGTACTCTGCAGGTTGCCACATTTGGCGAGGATTGGCATGGCTGTAGGGGAGGAGGTGGCCATACTTCGGTGGCATATTTAAATCATTTTAAATATGCCCCAGAGTGGTACTCTGCAGGTTGCCACATTTGGTGAGGATTGGGATGGCTGTAGGGGAGGAGGAGGCCATACTTCGGTGGAATATTTAGAGTGGTACTCTGCAGGTTGCCACATTTGGTGAGGATTGGCATGGCTGTAGGGGAGGAGGAGGCCATATTTCGGTGGTATATTTAAATCACTTTAAATATGCCCAGAGTGGTACTCTGCAGGTTGCCACATTTGGTGAGGATTGGCATGGCTGTAGGGGAGGAGGAGGCAATACTTCAGTGGCATATTTAAATCATTTTAAATATGCCACGCAGTGGTACTCTGCAGGTTGCCACATTTGGCGAGGATTGGCATGGCTGTAGGGGAGGAGGTGGCCATACTTCGGTGGCATATTTAAATCATTTTAAATATGCCCCAGAGTGGTACTCTGCAGGTTGCCACATTTGGTGAGGATTGGCATGGCTGTAGGGGAGGAGGAGGCCATACTTCGGTGGCATATTTAAATCATTTTAATTATGCCCCGCAGTGGTACTCTGCAGGTTGCCACATTCGGTGAGGATTGGCTTGGCTGTAGCGGAGGAGGAGGCCATACTTCGTGGCATATTTAAATCATTTTAAATATGCACCAGAGTGGTACTCTGCAGGTTGCCACATTTGGTGAGGATTGGCATGGCTGTAGGGGAAAAGGAGGCCATACTTCGGTGGCATATTTAAATCATTTTAAATATGCCCCAGAGTGGTACTCTGATGGTTGTCACATTTGGTGAGGATTGGCATGGCTGTAGGGGAGGAGGAGGACATATTTCGGTGGCATATTTAAATCATTTTAAATATGCCCCGCAGTGGTACTCTGCAGGTTGCCAGATTTGGGAAGGATTGGCATGGCTGTAGGGGAGGAGGAGGCCATACTTCGGTGGCATATTTGAATCATTTTAAACATGCCCCGCAGTGGTACTCTGCAGGTTGCCACATTTGCTGAGGATTGTCATGGCTGTAGGGGAGGAGGAGGCCATACTTTGGTGGCATATTTAGATTTTTTTAAATATGCCCAGAGTGGTACTCTGCAGGTTGCCTTATTTGGTGAGGATTGGCATGGCTGTAGGTTAGGAGGAGGCCATACTTCGGTGGCATTTTTAAATCATTTTAAATATGCCCCAGAGTGGTACTCTGCAGGTTGCCACATTTGGTGAGGATTGGCATGGCTGTAGGGGAGGAGGAGGCCATACTTGGGTGGCATATTTAAATCATTTTAAATATGCCCCAGAGTGGTAGTCTGCAGGTTGCCACATTTGGTGAGGATTGGCATGGCTGTAGGGGAGGAGGAGGCCATACTTCGGTGGCATATTTAAATCATTTTAAATATGCCCCGCAGTGGTACTCTGCAGGTTGCCACATTTGGTGAGGATTGGCATGGCTGTAGGGGAGGAGGTGGCCATACTTCTGTGGCATATTTAAATCATTTTAAATATGCCCCAGAGTGGTACTCTGCAGGTTGCCACATTTGGTGAGGATTGCCATGGCTGTAGGGGAGGAGGAGGCCATACTTCGGTGGCATATTTAAATCATTTTAAATATGTCCCGCAGTGGTACTCTGCAGGTTGCCACATTTGGTGAGGATTGGCATGGCTGTAGGGGAGGAGGAGGCCATACTTTGGTGGCATATTTAGATCATTTTAAATATGCCCCAGAGTGGTACTCTGCAGGTTGCCACATTTGGTGAGGATTGGCATGGCTGTAGGTTAGAAGGAGGCCATACTTCGGTGGCATTTTTAAATTATTTTAAATATGCCCCAGAGTGGTACTCTGCAGGTTGCCACATTTGGTGAGGATTGGCATGGCTGTAGGGGAGGAGGAGGCCATACTTCGGTGGCATATTTAAATCATTTTAAATATGCCCCGCAGTGGTACTCTGCAGGTTGCCACATTTGGTGAGGATTGGCATGGCTGTAGGGGAGGAGGAGGCCATACATCGGTGGCATATTTAAATCATTTTAAATATGCCCCAGAGTGGTACTTTGCAGGTTGCCACATTTGGTGAGGATTGGCATGGCTGTAGGGGAGGAGGAGGCCATACTTCGGTGGCATATTTAAATTATTTTAAATTTGCCCCGCAGTGGTACTCTGCAGGTTGCCAGATTTGGGAAGGATTGGCATGGCTGTAGGGGAGGAGGAGGCCATACTTCGGTGGCATATTTGAATCATTTTAAACATGCCCCGCAGTGGTACTCTGCAGGTTGCCACATTTGCTGAGGATTGTCATGGCTGTAGGGGAGGAGGTGGCCATACTTCGGTGGCATATTTAAATCATTTTATATATGCCCCAGAGTGGTGCTCTGCAGGTTGCCACTTTTGGTGAGGATTGGCATGGCTGTAGGGGAGGAGGAGGCCATACTTCGGTGGCATATTTAAATCATTTTAAATATGCCCCGCAGTGGTACTCTGCAGGTTGCCACATTTGGTGAGGATTGGCATGGCTGTAGGGGAGGAGGAGGCTATACTTCGGTGGCATATTTAAATCATTTTATATATATCCCCCAGAGTGGTACTCTGCAGGTTGCCACTTTTGGTGAGGATTGGCATGGCTGTAGGGGAGGAGGAGGCCATACTTCGGTGGCATATTTAAATCATTTTAAATATGCCCCGCAGTGGTACTCTGCAGGTTGCCACATTTGGTGAGGATTGGCATGGCTGTAGGGGAGGAGGAGGCCATACTTCGGTGGCATATTTAAATCATTTTAAATTTGCCCCAGTGTTGTACTCTGCAGTTTGCCACAGTTGGTGAGGATTGGCATGGCTGTAGGGGAGGAGGAGGCCTTACTTCGGTGGCATATTTAAATGATTTTAAATATGCCCCGCAGTGGTATTCTGCAGGTTGCCACATTTGGTGAGGATTGGCATGGCTGTAGGGGATGAGGAGGCCATACTTCGGTGGCATATTTAAATCATTTTATATATGCCCCAGAGTGGTGCTCTGCAGGTTGCCACTTTTGGTGAGGATTGGCATGGCTGTAGGGGAGGAGGAGGCCATACTTCGGTGGCATATTTAAATCATTTTAAATATGCCCCGCAGTGGTACTCTGCAGGTTGCCACATTTGGTGAGGATTGGCATGGCTGTAGGGGAGGAGGAGGCCATACTTCGGTGGCATATTTAAATCATTTTAAATATGCCCCGCAGTGGTACTCTGCAGGTTGCCACATTTGGTGAGGATTGGCATGGCTGTAGGGGAGGAGGAGGCTATACTTCGGTGGCATATTTAAATCATTTTATATATATCCCCCAGAGTGGTACTCTGCAGGTTGCCACTTTTGGTGAGGATTGGCATGGCTGTAGGGGAGGAGGAGGCCATACTTCGGTGGCATATTTAAATCATTTTAAATATGCCCCGCAGTGGTACTCTGCAGGTTGCCACATTTGGTGAGGATTGGCATGGCTGTAGGGGAGGAGGAGGCCATACTTCGGTGGCATATTTAAATCATTTTAAATTTGCCCCAGTGTTGTACTCTGCAGTTTGCCACAGTTGGTGAGGATTGGCATGGCTGTAGGGGAGGAGGAGGCCTTACTTCGGTGGCATATTTAAATGATTTTAAATATGCCCCGCAGTGGTATTCTGCAGGTTGCCACATTTGGTGAGGATTGGCATGGCTGTAGGGGATGAGGAGGCCATACTTCGGTGGCATATTTAAATTATTTTAAATATTCCCCAGAGTGGTACTCTGCAGGTTGCCACATTTGGTGAGGATTGGCATGGCTGTAGGGGAGGAGGAGGCCATACTTCGGTGGCATATTAAAATCATTTTAAATATGCCCCGCAGTGGTACTCTGTAGGTTGCCACATTTGGTGAGGATTGGCATGGCTGTAGGGGAGGAGGAGGCCACACTTCGTGGCATATTTAAATTATTTTAAATATGCCCGCAGTGGTACTCTGCAGGTTGCCACATTTGGTAAGGATTGGCATGGCTGTAGGGGAGGAGGAGGCCATACTTTGGTGGCATATTTAAATCATTTTAAATATGCCTCGCAGTGGTACTCTGCAGGTTGCCACATTTGGTGAGGATTGGCATGGCTGTAGGGGAGAAGGAGGCCATACTTCGGTGGCATATTTAAATCATTTTAAATATGCCCCAGAGTGGAACTCTGCAGGTTGCCACATTTGGTGAGGATTGGCATGGCTGTAGGGGAGGAAGAGGCCATACTTCGGTGGCATATTTAAATAATTTTAAATTTGCCCCGCAGTGGTACTCTGCAGGTTGCCACATTTGGTGAGGATTGGCATGGCTGTAGCGGAGGAGGAGGCCATTCTTCGGTGGCATATTTAAATCCTTTTAAATATTCCCAGAGTGGTACTCTGCAGGTTGCCACATTTGGTGAGGATTGGCATGGCTGTAGGGGAGGAGGAGGCCATATTTCGGTGGTCTATTTAAATCATTTTAAATATGCCCCGCAGTGGTACTCTGCAGGTTGCCATATTTGGTGAGGATTGGCATGGCTGTAGGGGAGGAGGTGGCCATACTTCGGTGGCATATTTAAATCATTTTAAATATGCCCCAGAGTGGTACTCTGCAGGTTGCCACATTTGGTGAGGATTGGCATGGCTGTAGGGAAGGAGGAGGCCATTCTTCAGTGGCATATTTAAATCATTTTAAATATGCCCCAGAGTGGTACTCTGCAGGTTGCCACATTTGGTGAGGATTGGCATGGCTGTAGGGGAGGAGGAGGCCATACTTTGGTGGCATATTTAAATCATTTTAAATGTGCCCTGCAGTGGTACTCTGCAGGTTGCCACATTTGGTGAGGATTGGCATGGCTGTAGGGGAGGAGGAGGCCATACGTCGGTGGCATATTTAAATAATTTTAAATATTCCCAGAGTGGTACTCTGCAGGTTGCCACATTTGGTGAGGATTGGCATGGCTGTAGGGGAGGAGGAGGCCATATTTCGGTGGTCTATTTAAATCATTTTAAATATGCCCCGCAGTGGTACTCTGCAGGTTGCCACATTTGGTGAGGATTGGCATGGCTGTAGGGGAGGAGGAGGCAATACTTCAGTGGCATATTTAAATCATTTTAAATATGCCACGCAGTGGTACTCTGCAGGTTGCCACATTTGGCGAGGATTGGCATGGCTGTAGGGGAGGAGGTGGCCATACTTCGGTGGCATATTTAAATCATTTTAAATATGCCCCAGAGTGGTACTCTGCAGGTTGCCACATTTGGTGAGGATTGGGATGGCTGTAGGGGAGGAGGAGGCCATACTTCGGTGGAATATTTAGAGTGGTACTCTGCAGGTTGCCACATTTGGTGAGGATTGGCATGGCTGTAGGGGAGGAGGAGGCCATATTTCGGTGGTATATTTAAATCACTTTAAATATGCCCAGAGTGGTACTCTGCAGGTTGCCACATTTGGTGAGGATTGGCATGGCTGTAGGGGAGGAGGAGGCAATACTTCAGTGGCATATTTAAATCATTTTAAATATGCCACGCAGTGGTACTCTGCAGGTTGCCACATTTGGCGAGGATTGGCATGGCTGTAGGGGAGGAGGTGGCCATACTTCGGTGGCATATTTAAATCATTTTAAATATGCCCCAGAGTGGTACTCTGCAGGTTGCCACATTTGGTGAGGATTGGCATGGCTGTAGGGGAGGAGGAGGCCATACTTCGGTGGCATATTTAAATCATTTTAAATATGCCCCGCAGTGGTACTCTGCAGGTTGCCACATTCGGTGAGGATTGGCTTGGCTGTAGCGGAGGAGGAGGCCATACTTCGTGGCATATTTAAATCATTTTAAATATGCCCCAGAGTGGTACTCTGCAGGTTGCCACATTTGGTGAGGATTGGCATGGCTGTAGGGGAAAAGGAGGCCATACTTCGGTGGCATATTTAAATCATTTTAAATATGCCCCAGAGTGGTACTCTGATGGTTGTCACATTTGGTGAGGATTGGCATGGCTGTGGGGGAGGAGGAGGACATATTTCGGTGGCATATTTAAATCATTTTAAATATGCCCCGCAGTGGTACTCTGCAGGTTGCCACATTTGGTGAGGATTGGCATGGCTGTAGCGGAGGAGGAGGCCATACTTCGGTGGCATATTTAAATCATTTTAATTATGCCCCGCAGTGGTACTCTGCAGGTTGCCACATTTGGTGAGGATTGGCATGGCTGTAGGGGAGAAGTAGACCATACTTCGATGGCAGATTTAAATAATTTTAAAGAGGAGCTGTTAGGTATAAGGTCTCAGAGAAAATAAACACATATATCAGTAGCTAAAGATTGGCTGTACTTACATTACATATGCATTTCACTGTCCACGTTTGGATTTCACAGAATTTGTATATAGTATATGCAGAGATAGATGCTCCTGACAGCTTATGGCAGGCTCCATGTTTTTCTGTCAAATGTGTCGTCATGTCCTGCCTGCTTCCTGATCACAGATAAGCTGGTACTAAATAACACAGTGTGCAGTGAATATTAATGAGCCATGTGGCTAGGAACAATAGCTGACTCCTGCAGTGTACTCTGCCCGAGATTTATCAGTGCTACGCGATTACAAGCTGCTGTAACGTCTCATTAGCAGCCGAGGGGAGAGCCCCAGAATGCTTTGCAGTATGGTATGCGGCTTGCGTCTTCTTAAGAATAACAGACTTGCTGATAAGCACACATCAAAGGTAACTGAGATTTTTATCTTCACTAATTGCTTTTGGGCTTCCTTCTAAACTGTTTAACACAGGAGAATAGAGGTTTAAATTAGCTTCTGCAGCCTGACAGTTACTCTTTAAATATGTCCCGGAGTGGCATTCTGCAGGTTGCCACAATTGGCAAGGATTGGCATGGCTGTAGGGAAGGAGGATGCCATACTTCGGTGGCATATTTAAATCCTTTTTTTTAATATGCCTGGAGTGGTACTCTGCAGGTTGCTACATCTGGTGAGGATTGGCATGGCTGTAGGGGAGAAGTAGACGATACTTCAATGGCATATTTAAATAATTTTAAATATGCCCCGGAGTGGTATTCTGCAGGTTGCCACAATTGGCAAGGATTGGCATGGCTGTAGGGAAGGAGGAAGCCATACTTAGGCGGCATATTTAAATCATTTTAAATATGTCCCAGTCCCCCGGAGTGGTACACTGCAGGTTGCAACGCTTGGCAAGGATTGACATGGCTGTAGGGGAGGAGGATGCCATACTTCGGTGGCATATTTAAATCCTTTTTTTAAATATGCTTGGAGTGGTACTCTGCAGGTTGCCACATTTGGTGAGGAGTGGCATGGCTGTAAGGAAGGAGGAGGCAGTACTTCAGTGGCATCTTTAAAAAAAGGATTTAAATATGCCGGCTGAGTGGGACTCTAGAGGTTGCCACGATTGGCGAGGATTGGAATGGCTGTAGGGTAGGAGGAGGCCATATTTCAGTGGCATTTTAAATATGCCCGAAGTGGTAATCTGCAAGTTGCCACATTTGGTGAGGATTGGCATGGCTGTAGAGGATGAGGCCCTACTTAGGCGGCATATTTAAATCCTTTTTTTCAATATGCCCGGAGTGGTATTCTGCAGGTTGCCATGATTGGCGAGGATTGGCATGGCTGTAGGGGAGGAGGAGGCCATACTTCGGTGGCATATTTAAATCATTTAAAATATGCCCCGCAGTGGTACTCTGCAGGTTGCCACATTTGGTGAGGATTGGCATGGCTGTAGGGGAGGAGGTGGCCATACTTCGGTGGCATATTTAAATCATTTTAAATATGCCCCAGAGTGGTACTCTGCAGGTTGCCACATTTGGTGAGGATTGGCATGGCTGTAGGGGAGGAGGAGGCCATACTTCGGTGGCATATTTAAATCATTTTAAATATGTCCCGCAGTGGTACTCTGCAGGTTGCCACATTTGGTGAGGATTGGCATGGCTGTAGGGGAGGAGGAGGCCATACTTTGGTGGCATATTTAGATTTTTTTAAATATGCCCAGAGTGGTACTCTGCAGGTTGCCACATTTGGTGAGGATTGGCATGGCTGTAGGTTAGGAGGAGGCCATACTTCGGTGGCATTTTTAAATCATTTTAAATATGCCCCAGAGTGGTACTCTGCAGGTTGCCACATTTGGTGAGGATTGGCATGGCTGTAGGGGAGGAGGAGGCCATACTTGGGTGGCATATTTAAATCATTTTAAATATGCCCCAGAGTGGTAGTCTGCAGGTTGCCACATTTGGTGAGGATTGGCATGGCTGTAGGGGAGGAGGAGGCCATACTTCGGTGGCATATTTAAATCATTTTAAATATGCCCCGCAGTGGTACTCTGCAGGTTGCCACATTTGGTGAGGATTGGCATGGCTGTAGGGGAGGAGGTGGCCATACTTCGGTGGCATATTTAAATCATTTTAAATATGCCCCAGAGTGGTACTCTGCAGGTTGCCACATTTGGTGAGGATTGGCATGGCTGTAGGGGAGGAGGAGGCCATACTTCGGTGGCATATTTAAATCATTTTAAATATGTCCCGCAGTGGTACTCTGCAGGTTGCCACATTTGGTGAGGATTGGCATGGCTGTAGGGGAGGAGGAGGCCATACTTTGGTGGCATATTTAGATCATTTTAAATATGCCCCAGAGTGGTACTCTGCAGGTTGCCACATTTGGTGAGGATTGGCATGGCTGTAGGTTAGAAGGAGGCCATACTTCGGTGGCATTTTTAAATTATTTTAAATATGCCCCAGAGTGGTACTCTGCAGGTTGCCACATTTGGTGAGGATTGGCATGGCTGTAGGGGAGGAGGAGGCCATACTTGGGTGGCATATTTAAATCATTTTAAATATGCCCCAGAGTGGTAGTCTGCAGGTTGCCACATTTGGTGAGGATTGGCATGGCTGTAGGGGAGGAGGAGGCCATACTTCGGTGGCATATTTAAATCATTTTAAATATGCCCCGCAGTGGTACTCTGCAGGTTGCCACATTTGGTGAGGATTGGCATGGCTGTAGGGGAGGAGGAGGCCATACATCGGAGGCATATTTAAATCATTTTAAATATGCCCCAGAGTGGTACTTTGCAGGTTGCCACATTTGGTGAGGATTGGCATGGCTGTAGGGGAGGAGGAGGCCATACTTCGGTGGCATATTTAAATTATTTTAAATTTGCCCCGCAGTGGTACTCTGCAGGTTGCCAGATTTGGGAAGGATTGGCATGGCTGTAGGGGAGGAGGAGGCCATACTTCGGTGGCATATTTGAATCATTTTAAACATGCCCCGCAGTGGTACTCTGCAGGTTGCCACATTTGGTGAGGATTGTCATGGCTGTAGGGGAGGAGGTGGCCATACTTCGGTGGCATATTAAATCATTTTATATATGCCCCAGAGTGGTGCTCTGCAGGTTGCCACTTTTGGTGAGGATTGGCATGGCTGTAGGGGAGGAGGAGGCCATACTTCGGTGGCATATTTAAATCATTTTAAATATGCCCCGCAGTGGTACTCTGCAGGTTGCCACATTTGGTGAGGATTGGCATGGCTGTAGGGGAGGAGGAGGCTATACTTCGGTGGCATATTTAAATCATTTTATATATGCCCCAGAGTGGTACTCTGCAGGTTGCCACTTTTGGTGAGGATTGGCATGGCTGTAGGGGAGGAGGAGGCCATACTTCGGTGGCATATTTAAATCATTTTAAATATGCCCCGCAGTGGTACTCTGCAGGTTGCCACATTTGGTGAGGATTGGCATGGCTGTAGGGGAGGAGGAGGCTATACTTCGGTGGCATATTTAAATCATTTTAAATTTGCCCCAGTGTTGTACTCTGCAGTTTGCCACAGTTGGTGAGGATTGGCATGGCTGTAGGGGAGGAGGAGGCCATACTTCGGTGGCATATTTAAATGATTTTAAATATGCCCCGCAGTGGTATTCTGCAGGTTGCCACATTTGGTGAGGATTGGCATGGCTGTAGGGGATGAGGAGGCCATACTTCGGTGGCATATTTAAATTATTTTAAATATTCCCCAGAGTGGTACTCTGCAGGTTGCCACATTTGGTGAGGATTGGCATGGCTGTAGGGGAGGAGGAGGCCATACTTCGGTGGCATATTAAAATCATTTTAAATATGCCCCGCAGTGGTACTCTGTAGGTTGCCACATTTGGTGAGGATTGGCATGGCTGTAGGGGAGGAGGAGGCCACACTTCGTGGCATATTTAAATTATTTTAAATATGCCCGCAGTGGTACTCTGCAGGTTGCCACATTTGGTAAGGATTGGCATGGCTGTAGGGGAGGAGGAGGCCAAACTTTGGTGGCATATTTAAATCATTTTAAATATGCCCCGCAGTGGTACTCTGCAGGTTGCCACATTTGGTGAGGATTGGCATGGCTGTAGGGGAGAAGGAGGCCATACTTCGGTGGCATATTTAAATCATTTTAAATATGCCCCAGAGTGGTACTCTGCAGGTTGCCACATTTGGTGAGGATTGGCATGGCTGTAGGGGAGGAGGAGGCCATACTTCGGTGGCATATTTAAATCATTTTAAATATGCCCCGCAGTGGTACTCTGCAGGTTGCCACATTTGGTGAGGATTGGCATGGCTGTAGCGGAGGAGGAGGCCATTCTTCGGTGGCATATTTAAATCCTTTTAAATATTCCCAGAGTGGTACTCTGCAGGTTGCCACATTTGGTGAGGATTGGCATGGCTGTAGGGGAGGAGGAGGCCATATTTCGGTGGTCTATTTAAATCATTTTAAATATGCCCCGCAGTGGTACTCTGCAGGTTGCCATATTTGGTGATGATTGGCATGGCTGTAGGGGAGGAGGTGGCCATACTTCGGTGGCATATTTAAATCATTTTAAATATGCCCCAGAGTGGTACTCTGCAGGTTGCCACATTTGGTGAGGATTGGCATGGCTGTAGGGAAGGAGGAGGCCATTCTTCAGTGGCATATTTAAATCATTTTAAATATGCCCCAGAGTGGTACTCTGCAGGTTGCCACATTTGGTGAGGATTGGCATGGCTGTAGGGGAGGAGGAGGCCATACTTTGGTGGCATATTTAAATCATTTTAAATGTGCCCTGCAGTGGTACTCTGCAGGTTGCCACATTTGGTGAGGATTGGCATGGCTGTAGGGGAGGAGGAGGCCATACGTCGGTGGCATATTTAAATCATTTGAAATATTCCCAGAGTGGTACTCTGCAGGTTGCCACATTTGGTGAGGATTGGCATGGCTGTAGGGGAGGAGGAGGCCATATTTCGGTGGTCTATTTAAATCATTTTAAATATGCCCCGCAGTGGTACTCGGCAGGTTGCCACATTTGGTGAGGATTGGCATGGCTGTAGGGGAGGAGGAGGCAATACTTCAGTGGCATATTTAAATCATTTTAAATATGCCACGCAGTGGTACTCTGCAGGTTGCCACATTTGGCGAGGATTGGCATGGCTGTAGGGGAGGAGGTGGCCATACTTCGGTGGCATATTTAAATCATTTTAAATATGCCCCAGAGTGGTACTCTGCAGGTTGCCACATTTGGTGAGGATTGGGATGGCTGTAGGGGAGGAGGAGGCCATACTTCGGTGGAATATTTAGAGTGGTACTCTGCAGGTTGCCACATTTGGTGAGGATTGGCATGGCTGTAGGGGAGGAGGAGGCCATATTTCGGTGGTATATTTAAATCACTTTAAATATGCCCAGAGTGGTACTCTGCAGGTTGCCACATTTGGTGAGGATTGGCATGGCTGTAGGGGAGGAGGAGGCAATACTTCAGTGGCATATTTAAATCATTTTAAATATGCCACGCAGTGGTACTCTGCAGGTTGCCACATTTGGCGAGGATTGGCATGGCTGTAGGGGAGGAGGTGGCCATACTTCGGTGGCATATTTAAATCATTTTAAATATGCCCCAGAGTGGTACTCTGCAGGTTGCCACATTTGGTGAGGATTGGCATGGCTGTAGGGGAGGAGGAGGCCATACTTCGGTGGCATATTTAAATCATTTTAATTATGCCCCGCAGTGGTACTCTGCAGGTTGCCACATTTGGTGAGGATTGGCTTGGCTGTAGCGGAGGAGGAGGCCATACTTCGTGGCATATTTAAATCATTTTAAATATGCCCCAGAGTGGTACTCTGCAGGTTGCCACATTTGGTGAGGATTGGCATGGCTGTAGGGGAAAAGGAGGCCATACTTCGGTGGCATATTTAAATCATTTTAAATATGCCCCAGAGTGGTACTCTGATGGTTGTCACATTTGGTGAGGATTGGCATGGCTGTAGGGGAGGAGGAGGACATATTTCGGTGGCATATTTAAATCATTTTAAATATGCCCCGCAGTGGTACTCTGCAGGTTGCCACATTTGGTGAGGATTGGCATGGCTGTAGGGGAGGAGGAGGCCATACTTCGGTGGCATATTTAAATCATTTTAATTATGCCCCGCAGTGGTACTCTGCAGGTTGCCACATTTGGTGAGGATTGGCATGGCTGTAGGGGAGAAGTAGACCATACTTCGATGGCAGATTTAAATAATTTTAAAGAGGAGCTGTTAGGTATAAGGTCTCAGAGAAAATAAACACATATATCAGTAGCTAAAGATTGGCTGTACTTACATTACATATGCATTTCACTGTCCACGTTTGGATTTCACAGAATTTGTATATAGTATATGCAGAGATAGATGCTCCTGACAGCTCATGGCAGGCTCCATGTTTTTCTGTCAAATGTGTCGTCATGTCCTGCCTGCTTCCTGATCACAGATAAGCTGGTACTAAATAACACAGTGTGCAGTGAATATTAATGAGCCATGTGGCTAGGAACAATAGCTGACTCCTGCAGTGTACTCTGCCCGAGATTTATCAGTGCTACGCGATTACAAGCTGCTGTAACGTCTCATTAGCAGCCGAGGGGAGAGCCCCAGAATGCTTTGCAGTATGGTATGCGGCTTGCGTCTTCTTAAGAATAACAGACTTGCTGATAAGCACACATCAAAGGTAACTGAGATTTTTATCTTCACTAATTGCTTTTGGGCTTCCTTCTAAACTGTTTAACACAGGAGAATAGAGGTTTAAATTAGCTTCTGCAGCCTGACAGTTACTCTTTAAATATGTCCCGGAGTGGCATTCTGCAGGTTGCCACAATTGGCAAGGATTGGCATGGCTGTAGGGAAGGAGGATGCCATACTTCGGTGGCATATTTAAATCCTTTTTTTTAATATGCCTGGAGTGGTACTCTGCAGGTTGCTACATCTGGTGAGGATTGGCATGGCTGTAGGGGAGAAGTAGACGATACTTCAATGGCATATTTAAATAATTTTAAATATGTCCCGGAGTGGTATTCTGCAGGTTGCCACAATTGGCAAGGATTGGCATGGCTGTAGGGAAGGAGGAAGCCATACTTAGGCGGCATATTTAAATCATTTTAAATATGTCCCAGTCCCCCGGAGTGGTACACTGCAGGTTGCAACGCTTGGCAAGGATTGACATGGCTGTAGGGGAGGAGGATGCCATACTTCGGTGGCATATTTAAATCCTTTTTTTAAATATGCTTGGAGTGGTACTCTGCAGGTTGCCACATTTGGTGAGGAGTGGCATGGCTGTAAGGAAGGAGGAGGCAGTACTTCAGTGGCATCTTTAAAAAAAGGATTTAAATATGCCGGCTGAGTGGGACTCTAGAGGTTGCCTCGACTGGCGAGGATTGGAATGGCTGTAGGGTAGGAGGAGGCCATATTTCAGTGGCATTTTAAATATGCCCGAAGTGGTAATCTGCAAGTTGCCACATTTGGTGAGGATTGGCATGGCTGTAGAGGATGAGGCCCTACTTAGGCGGCATATTTAAATCCTTTTTTTCAATATGCCCGGAGTGGTATTCTGCAGGTTGCCATGATTGGCGAGGATTGGCATGGCTGTAGGGGAGGAGGAGGCCATACTTCGGTGGCATATTTAAATCATTTTAAATATGCCCCGCAGTGGTACTCTACAGATTGCCACATTTGGTGAGGATTGGCATGGCTGTAGGGGAGGAGGAGGCCATACTTCGGTGGCATATTTAAATTATTTTAAATATGCCCCGCAGTGGTACTCTGCAGGTTGCCATACTTAGGCGGCATATTTAAATTTTCTTTCGTTAAATATGCCCCAGAGTGGTACTCTGCAGGTTGCCACAATTGGTGAGGATTGGCATGGCTGTAGGTGAGGAGGAGGCCATACTTAGGTTGCATGATTAAACCTTTTTTTAAATTTGCCCCGGAGTGGTACTCTGCAGGTTGCCACATTTGGTGAGGATTGGCATGGCTGTAGGGGAGGAGGAGGCCATACTTCGGTGGCATATTTAAATCATTTTAAATATGCCCCGCAGTGGTACTCTGCAGGTTGCCACATTTGGTGAAGATTAGCATGGCTGTAGGGGAGGAGGAGGCCATACTTCGGTGACATATTTAAATCATTTTAAATATGCCCCGCAGTGGTACTCTGCAGGTTGCCACATTTGGTGAGGATTGGCATGGCTGTAGGGGAGGAGGAGGCCATACTTCGGTGGCATATTTAAATCATTTTAAATATGCCCCGCAGTGGTACTCTGCAGGTTGCCACATTTGGTGAGGATTGGCATGGCTGTAGGGGAGGAGGAGGCCATACTTTGGTGGCATATTTAGATCATTTTAAATATGCCCCAGAGTGGTACTCTGCAGGTTGCCACATTTGGTGAGGATTGGCATGGCTGTAGGGGAGGAGGAGGCCATACTTTGGTGTCATATTTAAATCATTTTAAATATGCCCCAGAGTGGTAGTCTGCAGGTTGCCACATTTGGTGAGGATTGGCATGGCTGTAGGAGAGGAGGAGGCCATACTTCGGTGGCATATTTAAATCATTTTAAATATGCCCCGCAGTGGTACTCTGCAGGTTGCCACATTTGGTGAGGATTGGCATGGCTGTAGGGGAGGAGGAGGCCATACTTCGGTGGCATATTTAAATCATTTTAAATATGCCCCAGAGTGGTACTTTGCAGGTTGCCACATTTGGTGAGGATTGGCATGGCTGTAGTGGAGGAGGAGGCCATACTTCGGTGGCATATTTAAATTATTTTAAATATGCCCGCAGTGGTACTCTGCAGGTTGCCAGATTTGGTAAGGATTGGCATGGCTGTAGGGGAGGAGGAGGCCAAACTTCGGTGGCATATTTTAATCATTTTAAACATGCCCTGCAGTGGTGCTCTGCAGGTTGCCACTTTTGGTGAGAATTGGCATGGCTGTAGGGGAGGAGGAGGCCATACTTCGGTGGCATATTTAAATCATTTTATATATGCCCCAGAGTGGTACTCTGCAGTTTGCCACTTTTGGTGAGGATTGGCATGGCTGTAGGGGAGGAGGAGGCCATACTTCGGTGGCATATTTAAATCATTTTAAATATGCCCCGCAGTGGTACTCTGCAGGTTGCCACATTTGGTGAGGATTGGCATGGCTGTAGGGGAGGAGGAGGCTATACTTCGGTGGCATATTTAAATCATTTTAAATATGCCCCAGAGTGGTACTCTGCAGGTTGCCACATTTGGTGAGGATTGGGATGGCTGTAGGGGAGGAGGAGGCCATACTTCGGTGGAATATTTAGAGTGGTACTCTGCAGGTTGCCACATTTGGTGAGGATTGGCATGGCTGTAGGGGAGGAGGAGGCCATATTTCGGTGGTATATTTAAATCACTTTAAATATGCCCAGAGTGGTACTCTGCAGGTTGCCACAATTGGTGAGGATTGGCATGGCTGTAGGGGAGGAGGAGGCAATACTTCAGTGGCATATTTAAATCATTTTAAATATGCCACGCAGTGGTACTCTGCAGGTTGCCACATTTGGCGAGGATTGGCATGGCTGTAGGGGAGGAGGTGGCCATACTTCGGTGGCATATTTAAATCATTTTAAATATGCCCCAGAGTGGTACTCTGCAGGTTGCCACATTTGGTGAGGATTGGCATGGCTGTAGGGGAGGAGGAGGCCATACTTCGGTGGCATATTTAAATCATTTTAATTATGCCCCGCAGTGGTACTCTGCAGGTTGCCACATTCGGTGAGGATTGGCTTGGCTGTAGCGGAGGAGGAGGCCATACTTCGTGGCATATTTAAATCATTTTAAATATGCCCCAGAGTGGTACTCTGCAGGTTGCCACATTTGGTGAGGATTGGCATGGCTGTAGGGGAAAAGGAGGCCATACTTCGGTGGCATATTTAAATCATTTTAAATATGCCCCAGAGTGGTACTCTGATGGTTGTCACATTTGGTGAGGATTGGCATGGCTGTAGGGGAGGAGGAGGACATATTTCGGTGGCATATTTAAATCATTTTAAATATGCCCCGCAGTGGTACTCTGCAGGTTGCCACATTTGGTGAGGATTGGCATGGCTGTAGGGGAGGAGGAGGCCATACTTCGGTGGCATATTTAAATCATTTTAATTATGCCCCGCAGTGGTACTCTGCAGGTTGCCACATTTGGTGAGGATTGGCATGGCTGTAGGGGAGAAGTAGACCATACTTCGATGGCAGATTTAAATAATTTTAAAGAGGAGCTGTTAGGTATAAGGTCTCAGAGAAAATAAACACATATATCAGTAGCTAAAGATTGTCTGTACTTACATTACATATGCATTTCACTGTCCACGTTTGGATTTCACAGAATTTGTATATAGTATATGCAGAGATAGATGCTCCTGACAGCTCATGGCAGGCTCCATGTTTTTCTGTCAATTGTGTCGTCATGTCCTGCCTGCTTCCTGATCACAGATAAGCTGGTACTAAATAACACAGTGTGCAGTGAATATTAATGAGCCATGTGGCTAGGAACAATAGCTGACTCCTGCAGTGTACTCTGCCCGAGATTTATCAGTGCTACGCGATTACAAGCTGCTGTAACGTCTCATTAGCAGCCGAGGGGAGAGCCCCAGAATGCTTTGCAGTATGGTATGCGGCTTGCGTCTTCTTAAGAATAACAGACTTGCTGATAAGCACACATCAAAGGTAACTGAGATTTTTATCTTCACTAATTGCTTTTGGGCTTCCTTCTAAACTGTTTAACACAGGAGAATAGAGGTTTAAATTAGCTTCTGCAGCCTGACAGTTACTCTTTAAATATGTCCCGGAGTGGCATTCTGCAGGTTGCCACAATTGGCAAGGATTGGCATGGCTGTAGGGAAGGAGGATGCCATACTTCGGTGGCATATTTAAATCCTTTTTTTTAATATGCCTGGAGTGGTACTCTGCAGGTTGCTACATCTGGTGAGGATTGGCATGGCTGTAGGGGAGAAGTAGACGATACTTCAATGGCATATTTAAATAATTTTAAATATGCCCCGGAGTGGTATTCTGCAGGTTGCCACAATTGGCAAGGATTGGCATGGCTGTAGGGAAGGAGGAAGCCATACTTAGGCGGCATATTTAAATCATTTTAAATATGTCCCAGTCCCCCGGAGTGGTACACTGCAGGTTGCAACGCTTGGCAAGGATTGACATGGCTGTAGGGGAGGAGGATGCCATACTTCGGTGGCATATTTAAATCCTTTTTTTAAATATGCTTGGAGTGGTACTCTGCAGGTTGCCACATTTGGTGAGGAGTGGCATGGCTGTAAGGAAGGAGGAGGCAGTACTTCAGTGGCATCTTTAAAAAAAGGATTTAAATATGCCGGCTGAGTGGGACTCTAGAGGTTGCCACGATTGGCGAGGATTGGAATGGCTGTAGGGTAGGAGGAGGCCATATTTCAGTGGCATTTTAAATATGCCCGAAGTGGTAATCTGCAAGTTGCCACATTTGGTGAGGATTGGCATGGCTGTAGAGGATGAGGCCCTACTTAGGCGGCATATTTAAATCCTTTTTTTCAATATGCCCGGAGTGGTATTCTGCAGGTTGCCATGATTGGCGAGGATTGGCATGGCTGTAGGGGAGGAGGAGGCCATACTTCGGTGGCATATTTAAATCATTTTAAATATGCCCCGCAGTGGTACTCTACAGATTGCCACATTTGGTGAGGATTGGCATGGCTGTAGGGGAGGAGGAGGCCATACTTCGGTGGCATATTTAAATTATTTTAAATATGCCCCGCAGTGGTACTCTGCAGGTTGCCATACTTAGGCGGCATATTTAAATTTTCTTTCGTTAAATATGCCCCAGAGTGGTACTCAGCAGGTTGCCACAATTGGTGAGGATTGGCATGGCTGTAGGTGAGGAGGAGGCCATACTTAGGCGGCATGATTAAACCTTTTTTTTAAATTTGCCCCGGAGTGGTACTCTGCAGGTTGCCACATTTGGTGAGGATTGGCATGGCTGTAGGGGAGGAGGAGGCCATACTTCGGTGGCATATTTAAATCATTTTAAATATGCCCCGCAGTAGTACTCTGCAGGTTGCCACATTTGGTGAAGATTAGCATGGCTGTAGGGGAGGAGGAGGCCATACTTCGGTGGCATATTTAAATCATTTTAAATATGCCCCGCAGTGGTACTCTGCAGGTTGCCACATTTGGTGAGGATTGGCATGGCTGTAGGGGAGGAGGAGGCCATACTTCGGTGGCATATTTAAATCATTTTAAATATGCCCCGCAGTGGTACTCTGCAGGTTGCCACATTTGGTGAGGATTGGCATGGCTGTAGGGGAGGAGGAGGCCATACTTTGGTGGCATATTTAGATCATTTTAAATATGCCCCAGAGTGGTACTCTGCAGGTTGCCACATTTGGTGAGGATTGGCATGGCTGTAGGGGAGGAGGAGGCCATACTTTGGTGTCATATTTAAATCATTTTAAATATGCCCCAGAGTGGTAGTCTGCAGGTTGCCACATTTGGTGAGGATTGGCATGGCTGTAGGAGAGGAGGAGGCCATACTTCGGTGGCATATTTAAATCATTTTAAATATGCCCCGCAGTGGTACTCTGCAGGTTGCCACATTTGGTGAGGATTGGCATGGCTGTAGGGGAGGAGGAGGCCATACTTCGGTGGCATATTTAAATCATTTTAAATATGCCCCAGAGTGGTACTTTGCAGGTTGCCACATTTGGTGAGGATTGGCATGGCTGTAGGGGAGGAGGAGGCCATACTTCGGTGGCATATTTAAATTATTTTAAATATGCCCGCAGTGGTACTCTGCAGGTTGCCAGATTTGGTAAGGATTGGCATGGCTGTAGGGGAGGAGGAGGCCAAACTTCGGTGGCATATTTTAATCATTTTAAACATGCCCCGCAGTGGTGCTCTGCAGGTTGCCACTTTTGGTGAGAATTGGCATGGCTGTAGGGGAGGAGGAGGCTATACTTCGGTGGCATATTTAAATCATTTTATATATGCCCCAGAGTGGTACTCTGCAGGTTGCCACTTTTGGTGAGGATTGGCATGGCTGTAGGGGAGGAGGAGGCCATACTTCGGTGGCATATTTAAATCATTTTAAATATGCCCCGCAGTGGTACTCTACAGGTTGCCACATTTGGTGAGGATTGGCATGGCTGTAGGGGAGGAGGAGGCTATACTTCGGTGGCATATTTAAATCATTTTAAATTTGCCCCAGTGTTGTACTCTGCAGTTTGCCACAGTTGGTGAGGATTGGCATGGCTGTAGGGGAGGAGGAGGCCATACTTCGGTGGCATATTTAAATGATTTTAAATATGCCCCGCAGTGGTATTCTGCAGGTTGCCACATTTGGTGAGGATTGGCATGGCTGTAGGGGATGAGGAGGCCATACTTCGGTGGCATATTTAAATTATTTTAAATATTCCCCAGAGTGGTACTCTGCAGGTTGCCACATTTGGTGAGGATTGGCATGGCTGTAGGGGAGGAGGAGGCCATACTTCGGTGGCATATTAAAATCATTTTAAATATGCCCCGCAGTGGTACTCTGTAGGTTGCCACATTTGGTGAGGATTGGCATGGCTGTAGGGGAGGAGGAGGCCACACTTCGTGGCATATTTAAATTATTTTAAATATGCCCGCAGTGGTACTCTGCAGGTTGCCACATTTGGTAAGGATTGGCATGGCTGTAGGGGAGGAGGAGGCCATACTTTGGTGGCATATTTAAATCATTTTAAATATGCCCCGCAGTGGTACTCTGCAGGTTGCCACATTTGGTGAGGATTGGCATGGCTGTAGGGGAGAAGGAGGCCATACTTCGGTGGCATATTTAAATCATTTTAAATATGCCCCAGAGTGGTACTCTGCAGGTTGCCACATTTGGTGAGGATTGGCATGGCTGTAGGGGAGGAGGAGGCCATACTTCGGTGGCATATTTAAATAATTTTAAATATGCCCCGCAGTGGTACTCTGCAGGTTGCCACATTTGGTGAGGATTGGCATGGCTGTAGCGGAGGAGGAGGCCATTCTTCGGTGGCATATTTAAATCCTTTTAAATATTCCCAGAGTGGTACTCTGCAGGTTGCCACATTTGGTGAGGATTGGCATGGCTGTAGGGGAGGAGGAGGCCAAATTTCGGTGGTCTATTTAAATCATTTTAAATATGCCCCGCAGTGGTACTCTGCAGGTTGCCATATTTGGTGATGATTGGCATGGCTGTAGGGGAGGAGGTGGCCATACTTCGGTGGCATATTTAAATCATTTTAAATATGCCCCAGAGTGGTACTCTGCAGGTTGCCACATTTGGTGAGGATTGGCATGGCTGTAGGGAAGGAGGAGGCCATTCTTCAGTGGCATATTTAAATCATTTTAAATATGCCCCAGAGTGGTACTCTGCAGGTTGCCACATTTGGTGAGGATTGGCATGGCTGCAGGGGAGGAGGAGGCCATACTTTGGTGGCATATTTAAATCATTTTAAATGTGCCCTGCAGTGGTACTCTGCAGGTTGCCACATTTGGTGAGGATTGGCATGGCTGTAGGGGAGGAGGAGGCCATACGTCGGTGGCATATTTAAATCATTTTAAATATTCCCAGAGTGGTACTCTGCAGGTTGCCACATTTGGTGAGGATTGGCATGGCTGTAGGGGAGGAGGAGGCCATATTTCGGTGGTCTATTTAAATCATTTTAAATATGCCCCGCAGTGGTACTCTGCAGGTTGCCACATTTGGTGAGGATTGGCATGGCTGTAGGGGAGGAGGAGGCAATACTTCAGTGGCATATTTAAATCATTTTAAATATGCCACGCAGTGGTACTCTGCAGGTTGCCACATTTGGCGAGGATTGGCATGGCTGTAGGGGAGGAGGTGGCCATACTTCGGTGGCATATTTAAATCATTTTAAATATGCCCCAGAGTGGTACTCTGCAGGTTGCCACATTTGGTGAGGATTGGGATGGCTGTACAGGAGCAGGAGGCCATACTTCGGTGGAATATTTAGAGTGGTACTCTGCAGGTTGCCACATTTGGTGAGGATTGGCATGGCTGTAGGGGAGGAGGAGGCCATATTTCGGTGGTATATTTAAATCACTTTAAATATGCCCAGAGTGGTACTCTGCAGGTTGCCACATTTGGTGAGGATTGGCATGGCTGTAGGGGAGGAGGAGGCAATACTTCAGTGGCATATTTAAATCATTTTAAATATGCCACGCAGTGGTACTCTGCAGGTTGCCACATTTG
Source organism: Hyperolius riggenbachi (assembly GCF_040937935.1). Taxonomy (NCBI): domain Eukaryota; kingdom Metazoa; phylum Chordata; class Amphibia; order Anura; family Hyperoliidae; genus Hyperolius; species Hyperolius riggenbachi. The sequence goes on along the minus strand of NC_090646.1, from coordinate 516,718,872 downwards.
GCGAGGATTGGCATGGCTGTAGGGGAGGAGGTGGCCATACTTCGGTGGCATATTTAAATCATTTTAAATATGCCCCAGAGTGGTACTCTGCAGGTTGCCACATTTGGTGAGGATTGGCATGGCTGTAGGGGAGGAGGAGGCCATACTTCGGTGGCATATTTAAATCATTTTAATTATGCCCCGCAGTGGTACTCTGCAGGTTGCCACATTCGGTGAGGATTGGCTTGGCTGTAGCGGAGGAGGAGGCCATACTTCGTGGCATATTTAAATCATTTTAAATATGCCCCAGAGTGGTACTCTGCAGGTTGCCACATTTGGTGAGGATTGGCATGGCTGTAGGGGAAAAGGAGGCCATACTTCGGTGGCATATTTAAATCATTTTAAATATGCCCCAGAGTGGTACTCTGATGGTTGTCACATTTGGTGAGGATTGGCATGGCTGTAGGGGAGGAGGAGGACATATTTCGGTGGCATATTTATATCATTTTAAATATGCCCCGCAGTGGTACTCTGCAGGTTGCCACATTTGGTGAGGATTGGCATGGCTGTAGGGGAGGAGGAGGCCATACTTCGGTGGCATATTTAAATCATTTTAATTATGCCCCGCAGTGGTACTCTGCAGGTTGCCACATTTGGTGAGGATTGGCATGGCTGTAGGGGAGAAGTAGACCATACTTCGATGGCAGATTTAAATAATTTTAAAGAGGAGCTGTTAGGTATAAGGTCTCAGAGAAAATAAACACATATATCAGTAGCTAAAGATTGGCTGTACTTACATTACATATGCATTTCACTGTCCACGTTTGGATTTCACAGAATTTGTATATAGTATATGCAGAGATAGATGCTCCTGACAGCTCATGGCAGGCTCCATGTTTTTCTGTCAAATGTGTCGTCATGTCCTGCCTGCTTCCTGATCACAGATAAGCTGGTACTAAATAACACAGTGTGCAGTGAATATTAATGAGCCATGTGGCTAGGAACAATAGCTGACTCCTGCAGTGTACTCTGCCCGAGATTTATCAGTGCTACGCGATTACAAGCTGCTGTAACGTCTCATTAGCAGCCGAGGGGAGAGCCCCAGAATGCTTTGCAGTATGGTATGCGGCTTGCGTCTTCTTAAGAATAACAGACTTGCTGATAAGCACACATCAAAGGTAACTGAGATTTTTATCTTCACTAATTGCTTTTGGGCTTCCTTCTAAACTGTTTAACACAGGAGAATAGAGGTTTAAATTAGCTTCTGCAGCCTGACAGTTACTCTTTAAATATGTCCCGGAGTGGCATTCTGCAGGTTGCCACAATTGGCAAGGATTGGCATGGCTGTAGGGAAGGAGGATGCCATACTTCGGTGGCATATTTAAATCCTTTTTTTTAATATGCCTGGAGTGGTACTCTGCAGGTTGCTACATCTGGTGAGGATTGGCATGGCTGTAGGGGAGAAGTAGACGATACTTCAATGGCATATTTAAATAATTTTAAATATGCCCCGGAGTGGTATTCTGCAGGTTGCCACAATTGGCAAGGATTGGCATGGCTGTAGGGAAGGAGGAAGCCATACTTAGGCGGCATATTTAAATCATTTTAAATATGTCCCAGTCCCCCGGAGTGGTACACTGCAGGTTGCAACGCCTGGGAAGGATTGACATGGCTGTAGGGGAGGAGGATGCCATACTTCGGTGGCATATTTAAATCCTTTTTTTAAATATGCTTGGAGTGGTACTCTGCAGGTTGCCACATTTGGTGAGGAGTGGCATGGCTGTAAGGAAGGAGGAGGCAGTACTTCAGTGGCATCTTTAAAAAAAGGATTTAAATATGCCGGCTGAGTGGGACTCTAGAGGTTGCCACGATTGGCGAGGATTGGAATGGCTGTAGGGTAGGAGGAGGCCATATTTCAGTGGCATTTTAAATATGCCCGAAGTGGTAATCTGCAAGTTGCCACATTTGGTGAGGATTGGCATGGCTGTAGAGGATGAGGCCCTACTTAGGCGGCATATTTAAATCCTTTTTTTCAATATGCCCGGAGTGGTATTCTGCAGGTTGCCATGATTGGCGAGGATTGGCATGGCTGTAGGGGAGGAGGAGGCCATACTTCGGTGGCATATTTAAATCATTTTAAATATGCCCCGCAGTGGTACTCTGCAGGTTGCCATACTTAGGCGGCATATTTAAATTTTCTTTCGTTAAATATGCCCCAGAGTGGTACTCTGCAGGTTGCCACAATTGGTGAGGATTGGCATGGCTGTAGGTGAGGAGGAGGCCATACTTAGGCGGCATGATTAAACCTTTTTTTAAATTTGCCCCGGAGTGGTACTCTGCAGGTTGCCACATTTGGTGAGGATTGGCATGGCTGTAGGGGAGGAGGAGGCCATACTTTGGTGGCATATTTAGATTTTTTTAAATATGCCCCGCAGTGGTACTCTGCAGGTTGCCACATTTGGTGAAGATTAGCATGGCTGTAGGGGAGGAGGAGGCCATACTTCGGTGGCATATTTAAATCATTTTAAATATGCCCCGCAGTGGTACTCTGCAGGTTGCCACATTTGGTGAGGATTGGCATGGCTGTAGGGGAGGAGGAGGCCATACTTCGGTGGCATATTTAAATCATTTTAAATATGCCCCGCAGTGGTACTCTGCAGGTTGCCACATTTGGTGAGGATTGGCATGGCTGTAGGGGAGGAGGAGGCCATACTTTGGTGGCATATTTAGATCATTTTAAATATGCCCCAGAGTGGTACTCTGCAGGTTGCCACATTTGGTGAGGATTGGCATGGCTGTAGGGGAGGAGGAGGCCATACTTTGGTGTCATATTTAAATCATTTTAAATATGCCCCAGAGTGGTAGTCTGCAGGTTGCCACATTTGGTGAGGATTGGCATGGCTGTAGGAGAGGAGGAGGCCATACTTCGGTGGCATATTTAAATCATTTTAAATATGCCCCGCAGTGGTACTCTGCAGGTTGCCACATTTGGTGAGGATTGGCATGGCTGTAGGGGAGGAGGAGGCCATACTTCGGTGGCATATTTAAATTATTTTAAATATGCCCCGCAGTGGTACTCTGCAGGTTGCCATACTTAGGCGGCATATTTAAATTTTCTTTCGTTAAATATGCCCCAGAGTGGTACTCTGCAGGTTGCCACAATTGGTGAGGATTGGCATGGCTGTAGGTGAGGAGGAGGCCATACTTAGGCGGCATGATTAAACCTTTTTTTAAATTTGCCCCGGAGTGGTACTCTGCAGGTTGCCACATTTGGTGAGGATTGGCATGGCTGTAGGGGAGGAGGAGGCCATACTTCGGTGGCATATTTAAATCATTTTAAATATGCCCCGCAGTGGTACTCTGCAGGTTGCCACATTTGGTGAAGATTAGCATGGCTGTAGGGGAGGAGGAGGCCATACTTCGGTGGCATATTTAAATCATTTTAAATATGCCCCGCAGTGGTACTCTGCAGGTTGCCACATTTGGTGAGGATTGGCATGGCTGTAGGGGAGGAGGAGGCCATACTTCGGTGGCATATTTAAATCATTTTAAATATGCCCCGCAGTGGTACTCTGCAGGTTGCCACATTTGGTGAGGATTGGCATGGCTGTAGGGGAGGAGGAGGCCATACTTTGGTGGCATATTTAGATCATTTTAAATATGCCCCAGAGTGGTACTCTGCAGGTTGCCACATTTGGTGAGGATTGGCATGGCTGTAGGGGAGGAGGAGGCCATACTTTGGTGTCATATTTAAATCATTTTAAATATGCCCCAGAGTGGTAGTCTGCAGGTTGCCACATTTGGTGAGGATTGGCATGGCTGTAGGAGAGGAGGAGGCCATACTTCGGTGGCATATTTAAATCATTTTAAATATGCCCCAGAGTGGTACTCTGATGGTTGTCACATTTGGTGAGGATTGGCATGGCTATAGGGGAGGAGGAGGACATATTTCGGTGGCATATTTAAATCATTTTAAATATGCCCCGCAGTGGTACTCTGCAGGTTGCCACATTTGGTGAGGATTGGCATGGCTGTAGGGGAGGAGGAGGCCATACTTCGGTGGCATATTTAAATCATTTTAAATATGCCCCAGAGTGGTACTTTGCAGGTTGCCACATTTGGTGAGGATTGGCATGGCTGTAGGGGAGGAGGAGGCCATACTTCGGTGGCATATTTAAATTATTTTAAATATGCCCCGCAGTGGTACTCTGCAGGTTGCCAGATTTGGTAAGGATTGGCATGGCTGTAGGGGAGGAGGAGGCCAAACTTCGGTGGCATATTTTAATCATTTTAAATATGCCCCAGAGTGGTACTCTGCAGGTTGCCACATTTGGTGAGGATTGGCATGGCTGTAGGGGAGGAGGAGGCCATACTTTGGTGTCATATTTAAATCATTTTAAATATGCCCCAGAGTGGTAGTCTGCAGGTTGCCACATTTGGTGAGGATTGGCATGGCTGTAGGGGAGGAGGAGGCTATACTTCGGTGGCATATTTAAATCATTTTATATATGCCCCAGAGTGGTACTCTGCAGGTTGCCACTTTTGGTGAGGATTGGCATGGCTGTAGGGGAGGAGGAGGCCATACTTCGGTGGCATATTTAAATCATTTTAAATATGCCCCGCAGTGGTACTCTGCAGGTTGCCACATTTGGTGAGGATTGGCATGGCTGTAGGGGAGGAGGAGGCTATACTTCGGTGGCATATTTAAATCATTTTAAATATGCCCCAGTGTTGTACTCTGCAGTTTGCCACAGTTGGTGAGGATTGGCATGGCTGTAGGGGAGGAGGAGGCCATACTTCGGTGGCATATTTAAATGATTTTAAATATGCCCCGCAGTGGTATTCTGCAGGTTGCCACATTTGGTGAGGATTGGCATGGCTGTAGGGGATGAGGAGGCCATACTTCGGTGGCATATTTAAATCATTTTAAATATGCCCCAGAGTGGTACTCTGCAGGTTGCCACATTTGGTGAGGATTGGCATGGCTGTAGGGGAGGAGGAGATCATACTTCGGTGGCATATTAAAATCATTTTAAATATGCCCCGCAGTGGTACTCTGCAGGTTGCCACATTTGGTGAGGATTGGCATGGCTGTAGGGGAGGAGGAGGCCATACTTCGTGGCATATTTAAATTATTTTAAATATGCCCGCAGTGGTACTCTGCAGGTTGCCACATTTGGTAAGGATTGGCATGGCTGTAGGGGAGGAGGAGGCCATACTTCGGTGGCATATTTAAATCATTTTAAATATGCCCCAGAGTGGTACTCTGCAGGTTGCCACATTTGTGAGGATTGGCATGGCTGTAGGGGAGGAGGAGGCCACATTTCGGTGGCATATTTAAATCATTTTAAATATGCCCCGCAGTGGTACTCTGCAGGTTGCCACATTTGGTGAGGATTGGCATGGCTGTAGGGGAGGAGGAGGCCATACTTCGGTGGCATATTTAAATAATTTTAAATATGCCCCAGAGTGGTACTCTGCAGGTTGCCATATTTGGTGAGGATTGGCATGGCTGTAGGGGAGGAGGAGGCCACATTTCGGTGGCATATTTAAATCATTTTAAATATGCCCGAAGTGGTAATCTGCAAGTTGCCACATTTGGTGAGGATTGGCATGGCTGTAGAGGATGAGGCCCTACTTAGGCGGCATATTTAAATCCTTTTTTTCAATATGCCCGGAGTGGTATTCTGCAGGTTGCCATGATTGGCGAGGATTGGCATGGCTGTAGGGGAGGAGGAGGCCATACTTCGGTGGCATATTTAAATCATTTTAAATATGCCCCGCAGTGGTACTCTACAGATTGCCACATTTGGTGAGGATTGGCATGGCTGTAGGGGAGGAGGAGGCCATACTTCGGTGGCATGTTTAAATTATTTTAAATATGCCCCGCAGTGGTACTCTGCAGGTTGCCATACTTAGGCGGCATATTTAAATTTTCTTTCGTTAAATATGCCCCAGAGTGGTACTCTGCAGGTTGCCACAATTGGTGAGGATTGGCATGGCTGTAGGTGAGGAGGAGGCCATACTTAGGCGGCATGATTAAACCTTTTTTTAAATTTGCCCCGGAGTGGTACTCTGCAGGTTGCCACATTTGGTGAGGATTGGCATGGCTGTAGGGGAGGAGGAGGCCATACTTCGGTGGCATATTTAAATCATTTTAAATATGCCCCGCAGTGGTACTCTGCAGGTTGCCACATTTGGTGAGGATTGGCATGGCTGTAGGGGAGGAGGAGGCCATACTTCGGTGGCATATTTAAATCATTTTAAATATGCCCCGCAGTGGTACTCTGCAGGTTGCCACATTTGGTGAGGATTGGCATGGCTGTAGGGGAGGAGGAGGCCATACTTCGGTGGCATATTTAAATCATTTTAAATATGCCCCGCAGTGGTACTCTTCAGGTTGCCACATTTGGTGAGGATTGGCATGGCTGTAGGGGAGGAGGAGGCCATACTTTGGTGGCATATTTAGATCATTTTAAATATGCCCCAGAGTGGTACTCTGCAGGTTGCCACATTTGGTGAGGATTGGCATGGCTGTAGGGGAGGAGGAGGCCATACTTGGGTGGCATATTTAAATCATTTTAAATATGCCCCAGAGTGGTAGTCTGCAGGTTGCCACATTTGGTGAGGATTGGAATGGCTGTAGGGGAGGAGGAGGCCATACTTCGGTGGCATATTTAAATCATTTTAAATATGCCCCAGAGTGGTAGTCTGCAGGTTGCCACATTTGGTGAGGATTGGCATGGCTGTAGGGGAGGAGGAGGCCATACTTCGGTGGCATATTTAAATCATTTTAAATATGCCCCGCAGTGGTACTTTGCAGGTTGCCACATTTGGTGAGGATTGGCATGGCTGTAGGGGAGGAGGACGCCATACTTCGGTGGCATATTTAAATTATTTTAAATATGCCCCGCAGTGGTACTCTGCAGGTTGCCAGATTTGGTAAGGATTGGCATGACTGTAGGGGAGGAGGAGGCCAAACTTCGGTGGCATATTTTAATCATTTTAAACATGCCCCGCAGCGGTACTCTGCAGGTTGCCACATTTGGTGAGGATTGTCATGGCTGTAGGGGAGGAGGTGGCCATACTTCGGTGGCATATTTAAATCATTTTATATATGCCCCAGAGTGGTGCTCTGCAGGTTGCCACTTTTGGTGAGGATTGGCATGGCTGTAGGGGAGGAGGAGGCTATACTTCGGTGGCATATTTAAATCATTTTATATATGCCCCAGAGTGGTACTCTGCAGTTTGCCACTTTTGGTGAGGATTGGCATGGCTGTAGGGGAGGAGGAGGCCATACTTCGGTGGCATATTTAAATCATTTTAAATATGCCCCGCAGTGGTACTCTGCAGGTTGCCACATTTGGTGAGGATTGGCATGGCTGTAGGGGAGGAGGAGGCTATACTTCGGTGGCATATTTAAATCATTTTAAATATGCCCCAGTGTTGTACTCTGCAGTTTGCCACAGTTGGTGAGGATTGGCATGGCTGTAGGGGAGGAGGAGGCCATACTTCGGTGGCATATTTAAATGATTTTAAATATGCCCCGCAGTGGTATTCTGCAGGTTGCCACATTTGGTGAGGATTGGCATGGCTGTAGGGGATGAGGAGGCCATACTTCGGTGGCATATTTAAATCATTTTAAATATGCCCCAGAGTGGTAGTCTGCAGGTTGCCACATTTGGTGAGGATTGGCATGGCTGTAGGGGAGGAGGAGGCCATACTTCGGTGGCATATTTAAATCATTTTAAATATGCCCCAGAGTGGTACTCTGCAGGTTGCCACATTTGGTGAGGATTGGCATGGCTGTAGGGGAGGAGGAGGCCATACTTCGGTGGCATATTTAAATCATTTTAATTATGCCCCGCAGTGGTACTCTGCAGGTTGCCACATTCGGTGAGGATTGGCTTGGCTGTAGCGGAGGAGGAGGCCATACTTCGTGGCATATTTAAATCATTTTAAATATGCCCCAGAGTGGTACTCTGCAGGTTGCCACATTTGGTGAGGATTGGCATGGCTGTAGGGGAAAAGGAGGCCATACTTCGGTGGCATATTTAAATCATTTTAAATATGCCCCAGAGTGGTACTCTGATGGTTGTCACATTTGGTGAGGATTGGCATGGCTGTAGGGGAGGAGGAGGACATATTTCGGTGGCATATTTATATCATTTTAAATATGCCCCGCAGTGGTACTCTGCAGGTTGCCACATTTGGTGAGGATTGGCATGGCTGTAGGGGAGGAGGAGGCCATACTTCGGTGGCATATTTAAATCATTTTAATTATGCCCCGCAGTGGTACTCTGCAGGTTGCCACATTTGGTGAGGATTGGCATGGCTGTAGGGGAGAAGTAGACCATACTTCGATGGCAGATTTAAATAATTTTAAAGAGGAGCTGTTAGGTATAAGGTCTCAGAGAAAATAAACACATATATCAGTAGCTAAAGATTGGCTGTACTTACATTACATATGCATTTCACTGTCCACGTTTGGATTTCACAGAATTTGTATATAGTATATGCAGAGATAGATGCTCCTGACAGCTCATGGCAGGCTCCATGTTTTTCTGTCAAATGTGTCGTCATGTCCTGCCTGCTTCCTGATCACAGATAAGCTGGTACTAAATAACACAGTGTGCAGTGAATATTAATGAGCCATGTGGCTAGGAACAATAGCTGACTCCTGCAGTGTACTCTGCCCGAGATTTATCAGTGCTACGCGATTACAAGCTGCTGTAACGTCTCATTAGCAGCCGAGGGGAGAGCCCCAGAATGCTTTGCAGTATGGTATGCGGCTTGCGTCTTCTTAAGAATAACAGACTTGCTGATAAGCACACATCAAAGGTAACTGAGATTTTTATCTTCACTAATTGCTTTTGGGCTTCCTTCTAAACTGTTTAACACAGGAGAATAGAGGTTTAAATTAGCTTCTGCAGCCTGACAGTTACTCTTTAAATATGTCCCGGAGTGGCATTCTGCAGGTTGCCACAATTGGCAAGGATTGGCATGGCTGTAGGGAAGGAGGATGCCATACTTCGGTGGCATATTTAAATCCTTTTTTTTAATATGCCTGGAGTGGTACTCTGCAGGTTGCTACATCTGGTGAGGATTGGCATGGCTGTAGGGGAGAAGTAGACGATACTTCAATGGCATATTTAAATAATTTTAAATATGCCCCGGAGTGGTATTCTGCAGGTTGCCACAATTGGCAAGGATTGGCATGGCTGTAGGGAAGGAGGAAGCCATACTTAGGCGGCATATTTAAATCATTTTAAATATGTCCCAGTCCCCCGGAGTGGTACACTGCAGGTTGCAACGCCTGGGAAGGATTGACATGGCTGTAGGGGAGGAGGATGCCATACTTCGGTGGCATATTTAAATCCTTTTTTTAAATATGCTTGGAGTGGTACTCTGCAGGTTGCCACATTTGGTGAGGAGTGGCATGGCTGTAAGGAAGGAGGAGGCAGTACTTCAGTGGCATCTTTAAAAAAAGGATTTAAATATGCCGGCTGAGTGGGACTCTAGAGGTTGCCACGATTGGCGAGGATTGGAATGGCTGTAGGGTAGGAGGAGGCCATATTTCAGTGGCATTTTAAATATGCCCGAAGTGGTAATCTGCAAGTTGCCACATTTGGTGAGGATTGGCATGGCTGTAGAGGATGAGGCCCTACTTAGGCGGCATATTTAAATCCTTTTTTTCAATATGCCCGGAGTGGTATTCTGCAGGTTGCCATGATTGGCGAGGATTGGCATGGCTGTAGGGGAGGAGGAGGCCATACTTCGGTGGCATATTTAAATCATTTTAAATATGCCCCGCAGTGGTACTCTGCAGGTTGCCATACTTAGGCGGCATATTTAAATTTTCTTTCGTTAAATATGCCCCAGAGTGGTACTCTGCAGGTTGCCACAATTGGTGAGGATTGGCATGGCTGTAGGTGAGGAGGAGGCCATACTTAGGCGGCATGATTAAACCTTTTTTTAAATTTGCCCCGGAGTGGTACTCTGCAGGTTGCCACATTTGGTGAGGATTGGCATGGCTGTAGGGGAGGAGGAGGCCATACTTTGGTGGCATATTTAGATTTTTTTAAATATGCCCCGCAGTGGTACTCTGCAGGTTGCCACATTTGGTGAAGATTAGCATGGCTGTAGGGGAGGAGGAGGCCATACTTCGGTGGCATATTTAAATCATTTTAAATATGCCCCGCAGTGGTACTCTGCAGGTTGCCACATTTGGTGAGGATTGGCATGGCTGTAGGGGAGGAGGAGGCCATACTTCGGTGGCATATTTAAATCATTTTAAATATGCCCCGCAGTGGTACTCTGCAGGTTGCCACATTTGGTGAGGATTGGCATGGCTGTAGGGGAGGAGGAGGCCATACTTTGGTGGCATATTTAGATCATTTTAAATATGCCCCAGACTGGTACTCTGCAGGTTGCCACATTTGGTGAGGATTGGCATGGCTGTAGGGGAGGAGGAGGCCATACTTTGGTGTCATATTTAAATCATTTTAAATATGCCCCAGAGTGGTAGTCTGCAGGTTGCCACATTTGGTGAGGATTGGCATGGCTGTAGGAGAGGAGGAGGCCATACTTCGGTGGCATATTTAAATCATTTTAAATATGCCCCGCAGTGGTACTCTGCAGGTTGCCACATTTGGTGAGGATTGGCATGGCTGTAGGGGAGGAGGAGGCCATACTTCGGTGGCATATTTAAATTATTTTAAATATGCCCCGCAGTGGTACTCTGCAGGTTGCCATACTTAGGCGGCATATTTAAATTTTCTTTCGTTAAATATGCCCCAGAGTGGTACTCTGCAGGTTGCCACAATTGGTGAGGATTGGCATGGCTGTAGGTGAGGAGGAGGCCATACTTAGGCGGCATGATTAAACCTTTTTTTAAATTTGCCCCGGAGTGGTACTCTGCAGGTTGCCACATTTGGTGAGGATTGGCATGGCTGTAGGGGAGGAGGAGGCCATACTTTGGTGGCATATTTAAATCATTTTAAATATGCCCCGCAGTGGTACTCTGCAGGTTGCCACATTTGGTGAAGATTAGCATGGCTGTAGGGGAGGAGGAGGCCATACTTCGGTGGCATATTTAAATCATTTTAAATATGCCCCGCAGTGGTACTCTGCAGGTTGCCACATTTGGTGAGGATTGGCATGGCTGTAGGGGAGGAGGAGGCCATACTTCGGTGGCATATTTAAATCATTTTAAATATGCCCCGCAGTGGTACTCTGCAGGTTGCCACATTTGGTGAGGATTGGCATGGCTGTAGGGGAGGAGGAGGCCATACTTTGGTGGCATATTTAGATCATTTTAAATATGCCCCAGAGTGGTACTCTGCAGGTTGCCACATTTGGTGAGGATTGGCATGGCTGTAGGGGAGGAGGAGGCCATACTTTGGTGTCATATTTAAATCATTTTAAATATGCCCCAGAGTGGTAGTCTGCAGGTTGCCACATTTGGTGAGGATTGGCATGGCTGTAGGAGAGGAGGAGGCCATACTTCGGTGGCATATTTAAATCATTTTAAATATGCCCCAGAGTGGTACTCTGATGGTTGTCACATTTGGTGAGGATTGGCATGGCTATAGGGGAGGAGGAGGACATATTTCGGTGGCATATTTAAATCATTTTAAATATGCCCCGCAGTGGTACTCTGCAGGTTGCCACATTTGGTGAGGATTGGCATGGCTGTAGGGGAGGAGGAGGCCATACTTCGGTGGCATATTTAAATCATTTTAAATATGCCCCAGAGTGGTACTTTGCAGGTTGCCACATTTGGTGAGGATTGGCATGGCTGTAGGGGAGGAGGAGGCCATACTTCGGTGGCATATTTAAATTATTTTAAATATGCCCCGCAGTGGTACTCTGCAGGTTGCCAGATTTGGTAAGGATTGGCATGGCTGTAGGGGAGGAGGAGGCCAAACTTCGGTGGCATATTTTAATCATTTTAAATATGCCCCAGAGTGGTACTCTGCAGGTTGCCACATTTGGTGAGGATTGGCATGGCTGTAGGGGAGGAGGAGGCCATACTTTGGTGTCATATTTAAATCATTTTAAATATGCCCCAGAGTGGTAGTCTGCAGGTTGCCACATTTGGTGAGGATTGGCATGGCTGTAGGGGAGGAGGAGGCTATACTTCGGTGGCATATTTAAATCATTTTATATATTCCCCAGAGTGGTACTCTGCAGGTTGCCACTTTTGGTGAGGATTGGCATGGCTGTAGGGGAGGAGGAGGCCATACTTCGGTGGCATATTTAAATCATTTTAAATATGCCCCGCAGTGGTACTCTGCAGGTTGCCACATTTGGTGAGGATTGGCATGGCTGTAGGGGAGGAGGAGGCTATACTTCGGTGGCATATTTAAATCATTTTAAATATGCCCCAGTGTTGTACTCTGCAGTTTGCCACAGTTGGTGAGGATTGGCATGGCTGTAGGGGAGGAGGAGGCCATACTTCGGTGGCATATTTAAATGATTTTAAATATGCCCCGCAGTGGTATTCTGCAGGTTGCCACATTTGGTGAGGATTGGCATGGCTGTAGGGGATGAGGAGGCCATACTTCGGTGGCATATTTAAATCATTTTAAATATGCCCCAGAGTGGTACTCTGCAGGTTGCCACATTTGGTGAGGATTGGCATGGCTGTAGGGGAGGAGGAGATCATACTTCGGTGGCATATTAAAATCATTTTAAATATGCCCCGCAGTGGTACTCTGCAGGTTGCCACATTTGGTGAGGATTGGCATGGCTGTAGGGGAGGAGGAGGCCATACTTCGTGGCATATTTAAATTATTTTAAATATGCCCGCAGTGGTACTCTGCAGGTTGCCACATTTGGTAAGGATTGGCATGGCTGTAGGGGAGGAGGAGGCCATACTTCGGTGGCATATTTAAATCATTTTAAATATGCCCCGCAGTGGTACTCTGCAGGTTGCCACATTTGGTGAGGATTGGCATGGCTGTAGGGGAGAAGGAGGCCATACTTCGGTGGCATATTTAAATCATTTTAAATATGCCCCAGAGTGACACTCTGCAGGTTGCCACATTTGTGAGGATTGGCATGGCTGTAGGGGAGGAGGAGGCCACATTTCGGTGGCATATTTAAATCATTTTAAATATGCCCCGCAGTGGTACTCTGCAGGTTGCCACATTTGGTGAGGATTGGCATGGCTGTAGGGGAGGAGGAGGCCATACTTCGGTGGCATATTTAAATCATTTTAAATATGCCCCAGAGTGGTACTCTGCAGGTTGCCATATTTGGTGAGGATTGGCATGGCTGTAGGGGAGGAGGAGGCCACATTTCGGTGGCATATTTAAATCATTTTAAATATGCCCGAAGTGGTAATCTGCAAGTTGCCACATTTGGTGAGGATTGGCATGGCTGTAGAGGATGAGGCCCTACTTAGGCGGCATATTTAAATCCTTTTTTTCAATATGCCCGGAGTGGTATTCTGCAGGTTGCCATGATTGGCGAGGATTGGCATGGCTGTAGGGGAGGAGGAGGCCATACTTAGGTGGCATATTTAAATCATTTTAAATATGCCCCGCAGTGGTACTCTACAGATTGCCACATTTGGTGAGGATTGGCATGGCTGTAGGGGAGGAGGAGGCCATACTTCGGTGGCATGTTTAAATTATTTTAAATATGCCCCGCAGTGGTACTCTGCAGGTTGCCATACTTAGGCGGCATATTTAAATTTTCTTTCGTTAAATATGCCCCAGAGTGGTACTCTGCAGGTTGCCACAATTGGTGAGGATTGGCATGGCTGTAGGTGAGGAGGAGGCCATACTTAGGCGGCATGATTAAACCTTTTTTTAAATTTGCCCCGGAGTGGTACTCTGCAGGTTGCCACATTTGGTGAGGATTGGCATGGCTGTAGGGGAGGAGGAGGCCATACTTCGGTGGCATATTTAAATCATTTTAAATATGCCCCGCAGTGGTACTCTGCAGGTTGCCACATTTGGTGAGGATTGGCATGGCTGTAGGGGAGGAGGAGGCCATACTTCGGTGGCATATTTAAATCATTTTAAATATGCCCCGCAGTGGTACTCTGCAGGTTGCCACATTTGGTGAGGATTGGCATGGCTGTAGGGGAGGAGGAGGCCATACTTTGGTGGCATATTTAGATCATTTTAAATATGCCCCAGAGTGGTACTCTGCAGGTTGCCACATTTGGTGAGGATTGGCATGGCTGTAGGGGAGGAGGAGGCCATACTTCGGTGGCATATTAAAATCATTTTAAATATGCCCCGCAGTGGTACTCTGCAGGTTGCCACATTTGGTGAGGATTGGCATGGCTGTAGGGGAGGAGGAGGCCATACTTCGTGGCATATTTAAATTATTTTAAATATGCCCGCAGTGGTACTCTGCAGGTTGCCACATTTGGTAAGGATTGGCATGGCTGTAGGGGAGGAGGAGGCCATACTTCGGTGGCATATTTTAATCATTTTAAATATGCCCCAGAGTGGTACTCTGCAGGTTGCCACATTTGTGAGGATTGGCATGGCTGTAGGGGAGGAGGAGGCCACATTTCGGTGGCATATTTAAATCATTTTAAATATGCCCCGCAGTGGTACTCTGCAGGTTGCCACATTTGGTGAGGATTGGCATGGCTGTAGGGGAGGAGGAGGCCATACTTCGGTGGCATATTTAAATAATTTTAAATATGCCCCAGTGTGGTACTCTGCAGGTTGCCATATTTGGTGAGGATTGGCATGGCTGTAGGGGAGGAGGAGGCCACATTTCGGTGGCATATTTAAATCATTTTAAATATGCCCGAAGTGGTAATCTGCAAGTTGCCACATTTGGTGAGGATTGGCATGGCTGTAGAGGATGAGGCCCTACTTAGGCGGCATATTTAAATCCTTTTTTTCAATATGCCCGGAGTGGTATTCTGCAGGTTGCCATGATTGGCGAGGATTGGCATGGCTGTAGGGGAGGAGGAGGCCATACTTCGGTGGCATATTTAAATCATTTTAAATATGCCCCGCAGTGGTACTCTACAGATTGCCACATTTGGTGAGGATTGGCATGGCTGTAGGGGAGGAGGAGGCCATACTTCGGTGGCATGTTTAAATTATTTTAAATATGCCCCGCAGTGGTACTCTGCAGGTTGCCATACTTAGGCGGCATATTTAAATTTTCTTTCGTTAAATATGCCCCAGAGTGGTACTCTGCAGGTTGCCACAATTGGTGAGGATTGGCATGGCTGTAGGTGAGGAGGAGGCCATACTTAGGCGGCATGATTAAACCTTTTTTTAAATTTGCCCCGGAGTGGTACTCTGCAGGTTGCCACATTTGGTGAGGATTGGCATGGCTGTAGGGGAGGAGGAGGCCATACTTCGGTGGCATATTTAAATCATTTTAAATATGCCCCGCAGTGGTACTCTGCAGGTTGCCACATTTGGTGAGGATTGGCATGGCTGTAGGGGAGGAGGAGGCCATACTTCGGTGGCATATTTAAATCATTTTAAATATGCCCCGCAGTGGTACTCTGCAGGTTGCCACATTTGGTGAGGATTGGCATGGCTGTAGGGGAGGAGGAGGCCATACTTTGGTGGCATATTTAGATCATTTTAAATATGCCCCAGAGTGGTACTCTGCAGGTTGCCACATTTGGTGAGGATTGGCATGGCTGTAGGGGAGGAGGAGGCCATACTTCGGTGGCATATTTAAATCATTTTAAATATGCCCCGCAGTGGTACTCTGCAGGTTGCCACATTTGGTGGAGATTAGCATGGCTGTAGGGGAGGAGGAGGCCATACTTCGGTGGCATATTTAAATCATTTTAAATATGCCCCGCAGTGGTACTCTGCAGGTTGCCACATTTGGTGAGGATTGGCATGGCTGTAGGGGAGGAGGAGGCCATACTTCGGTGGCATATTTAAATCATTTTAAATATGCCCCGCAGTGGTACTCTGCAGGTTGCCACATTTGGTGAAGATTAGCATGGCTGTAGGGGAGGAGGAGGCCATACTTCGGTGGCATATTTAAATCATTTTAAATATGCCCCGCAGTGGTACTCTGCAGGTTGCCACATTTGGTGAGGATTGGCATGGCTGTAGGGGAGGAGGAGGCCATACTTCGGTGGCATATTTAAATCATTTTAAATATGCCCCGCAGTGGTACTCTTCAGGTTGCCACATTTGGTGAGGATTGGCATGGCTGTAGGGGAGGAGGAGGCCATACTTTGGTGGCATATTTAGATCATTTTAAATATGCCCCAGAGTGGTACTCTGCAGGTTGCCACATTTGGTGAGGATTGGCATGGCTGTAGGGGAGGAGGAGGCCATACTTGGGTGGCATATTTAAATCATTTTAAATATGCCCCAGAGTGGTAGTCTGCAGGTTGCCACATTTGGTGAGGATTGGAATGGCTGTAGGGGAGGAGGAGGCCATACTTCGGTGGCATATTTAAATCATTTTAAATATGCCCCAGAGTGGTAGTCTGCAGGTTGCCACATTTGGTGAGGATTGGCATGGCTGTAGGGGAGGAGGAGGCCATACTTCGGTGGCATATTTAAATCATTTTAAATATGCCCCGCAGTGGTACTTTGCAGGTTGCCACATTTGGTGAGGATTGGCATGGCTGTAGGGGAGGAGGACGCCATACTTCGGTGGCATATTTAAATTATTTTAAATATGCCCCGCAGTGGTACTCTGCAGGTTGCCAGATTTGGTAAGGATTGGCATGACTGTAGGGGAGGAGGAGGCCAAACTTCGGTGGCATATTTTAATCATTTTAAACATGCCCCGCAGCGGTACTCTGCAGGTTGCCACATTTGGTGAGGATTGTCATGGCTGTAGGGGAGGAGGTGGCCATACTTCGGTGGCATATTTAAATCATTTTATATATGCCCCAGAGTGGTGCTCTGCAGGTTGCCACTTTTGGTGAGGATTGGCATGGCTGTAGGGGAGGAGGAGGCTATACTTCGGTGGCATATTTAAATCATTTTATATATGCCCCAGAGTGGTACTCTGCAGTTTGCCACTTTTGGTGAGGATTGGCATGGCTGTAGGGGAGGAGGAGGCCATACTTCGGTGGCATATTTAAATCATTTTAAATATGCCCCGCAGTGGTACTCTGCAGGTTGCCACATTTGGTGAGGATTGGCATGGCTGTAGGGGAGGAGGAGGCTATACTTCGGTGGCATATTTAAATCATTTTAAATATGCCCCAGTGTTGTACTCTGCAGTTTGCCACAGTTGGTGAGGATTGGCATGGCTGTAGGGGAGGAGGAGGCCATACTTCGGTGGCATATTTAAATGATTTTAAATATGCCCCGCAGTGGTATTCTGCAGGTTGCCACATTTGGTGAGGATTGGCATGGCTGTAGGGGATGAGGAGGCCATACTTCGGTGGCATATTTAAATCATTTTAAATATGCCCCAGAGTGGTAGTCTGCAGGTTGCCACATTTGGTGAGGATTGGCATGGCTGTAGGGGAGGAGGAGGCCATACTTCGGTGGCATATTTAAATCATTTTAAATATGCCCCAGAGTGGTACTCTGCAGGTTGCCACATTTGGTGAGGATTGGCATGGCTGTAGGGGAGGAGGAGGCCATACTTCGGTGGCATATTTAAATCATTTTAATTATGCCCCGCAGTGGTACTCTGCAGGTTGCCACATTCGGTGAGGATTGGCTTGGCTGTAGCGGAGGAGGAGGCCATACTTCGTGGCATATTTAAATCATTTTAAATATGCCCCAGAGTGGTACTCTGCAGGTTGCCACATTTGGTGAGGATTGGCATGGCTGTAGGGGAAAAGGAGGCCATACTTCGGTGGCATATTTAAATCATTTTAAATATGCCCCAGAGTGGTACTCTGATGGTTGTCACATTTGGTGAGGATTGGCATGGCTGTAGGGGAGGAGGAGGACATATTTCGGTGGCATATTTATATCATTTTAAATATGCCCCGCAGTGGTACTCTGCAGGTTGCCACATTTGGTGAGGATTGGCATGGCTGTAGGGGAGGAGGAGGCCATACTTCGGTGGCATATTTAAATCATTTTAATTATGCCCCGCAGTGGTACTCTGCAGGTTGCCACATTTGGTGAGGATTGGCATGGCTGTAGGGGAGAAGTAGACCATACTTCGATGGCAGATTTAAATAATTTTAAAGAGGAGCTGTTAGGTATAAGGTCTCAGAGAAAATAAACACATATATCAGTAGCTAAAGATTGGCTGTACTTACATTACATATGCATTTCACTGTCCACGTTTGGATTTCACAGAATTTGTATATAGTATATGCAGAGATAGATGCTCCTGACAGCTCATGGCAGGCTCCATGTTTTTCTGTCAAATGTGTCGTCATGTCCTGCCTGCTTCCTGATCACAGATAAGCTGGTACTAAATAACACAGTGTGCAGTGAATATTAATGAGCCATGTGGCTAGGAACAATAGCTGACTCCTGCAGTGTACTCTGCCCGAGATTTATCAGTGCTACGCGATTACAAGCTGCTGTAACGTCTCATTAGCAGCCGAGGGGAGAGCCCCAGAATGCTTTGCAGTATGGTATGCGGCTTGCGTCTTCTTAAGAATAACAGACTTGCTGATAAGCACACATCAAAGGTAACTGAGATTTTTATCTTCACTAATTGCTTTTGGGCTTCCTTCTAAACTGTTTAACACAGGAGAATAGAGGTTTAAATTAGCTTCTGCAGCCTGACAGTTACTCTTTAAATATGTCCCGGAGTGGCATTCTGCAGGTTGCCACAATTGGCAAGGATTGGCATGGCTGTAGGGAAGGAGGATGCCATACTTCGGTGGCATATTTAAATCCTTTTTTTTAATATGCCTGGAGTGGTACTCTGCAGGTTGCTACATCTGGTGAGGATTGGCATGGCTGTAGGGGAGAAGTAGACGATACTTCAATGGCATATTTAAATAATTTTAAATATGCCCCGGAGTGGTATTCTGCAGGTTGCCACAATTGGCAAGGATTGGCATGGCTGTAGGGAAGGAGGAAGCCATACTTAGGCGGCATATTTAAATCATTTTAAATATGTCCCAGTCCCCCGGAGTGGTACACTGCAGGTTGCAACGCCTGGGAAGGATTGACATGGCTGTAGGGGAGGAGGATGCCATACTTCGGTGGCATATTTAAATCCTTTTTTTAAATATGCTTGGAGTGGTACTCTGCAGGTTGCCACATTTGGTGAGGAGTGGCATGGCTGTAAGGAAGGAGGAGGCAGTACTTCAGTGGCATCTTTAAAAAAAGGATTTAAATATGCCGGCTGAGTGGGACTCTAGAGGTTGCCACGATTGGCGAGGATTGGAATGGCTGTAGGGTAGGAGGAGGCCATATTTCAGTGGCATTTTAAATATGCCCGAAGTGGTAATCTGCAAGTTGCCACATTTGGTGAGGATTGGCATGGCTGTAGAGGATGAGGCCCTACTTAGGCGGCATATTTAAATCCTTTTTTTCAATATGCCCGGAGTGGTATTCTGCAGGTTGCCATGATTGGCGAGGATTGGCATGGCTGTAGGGGAGGAGGAGGCCATACTTCGGTGGCATATTTAAATCATTTTAAATATGCCCCGCAGTGGTACTCTGCAGGTTGCCATACTTAGGCGGCATATTTAAATTTTCTTTCGTTAAATATGCCCCAGAGTGGTACTCTGCAGGTTGCCACAATTGGTGAGGATTGGCATGGCTGTAGGTGAGGAGGAGGCCATACTTAGGCGGCATGATTAAACCTTTTTTTAAATTTGCCCCGGAGTGGTACTCTGCAGGTTGCCACATTTGGTGAGGATTGGCATGGCTGTAGGGGAGGAGGAGGCCATACTTTGGTGGCATATTTAGATTTTTTTAAATATGCCCCGCAGTGGTACTCTGCAGGTTGCCACATTTGGTGAAGATTAGCATGGCTGTAGGGGAGGAGGAGGCCATACTTCGGTGGCATATTTAAATCATTTTAAATATGCCCCGCAGTGGTACTCTGCAGGTTGCCACATTTGGTGAGGATTGGCATGGCTGTAGGGGAGGAGGAGGCCATACTTCGGTGGCATATTTAAATCATTTTAAATATGCCCCGCAGTGGTACTCTGCAGGTTGCCACATTTGGTGAGGATTGGCATGGCTGTAGGGGAGGAGGAGGCCATACTTTGGTGGCATATTTAGATCATTTTAAATATGCCCCAGACTGGTACTCTGCAGGTTGCCACATTTGGTGAGGATTGGCATGGCTGTAGGGGAGGAGGAGGCCATACTTTGGTGTCATATTTAAATCATTTTAAATATGCCCCAGAGTGGTAGTCTGCAGGTTGCCACATTTGGTGAGGATTGGCATGGCTGTAGGAGAGGAGGAGGCCATACTTCGGTGGCATATTTAAATCATTTTAAATATGCCCCGCAGTGGTACTCTGCAGGTTGCCACATTTGGTGAGGATTGGCATGGCTGTAGGGGAGGAGGAGGCCATACTTCGGTGGCATATTTAAATTATTTTAAATATGCCCCGCAGTGGTACTCTGCAGGTTGCCATACTTAGGCGGCATATTTAAATTTTCTTTCGTTAAATATGCCCCAGAGTGGTACTCTGCAGGTTGCCACAATTGGTGAGGATTGGCATGGCTGTAGGTGAGGAGGAGGCCATACTTAGGCGGCATGATTAAACCTTTTTTTAAATTTGCCCCGGAGTGGTACTCTGCAGGTTGCCACATTTGGTGAGGATTGGCATGGCTGTAGGGGAGGAGGAGGCCATACTTTGGTGGCATATTTAAATCATTTTAAATATGCCCCGCAGTGGTACTCTGCAGGTTGCCACATTTGGTGAAGATTAGCATGGCTGTAGGGGAGGAGGAGGCCATACTTCGGTGGCATATTTAAATCATTTTAAATATGCCCCGCAGTGGTACTCTGCAGGTTGCCACATTTGGTGAGGATTGGCATGGCTGTAGGGGAGGAGGAGGCCATACTTCGGTGGCATATTTAAATCATTTTAAATATGCCCCGCAGTGGTACTCTGCAGGTTGCCACATTTGGTGAGGATTGGCATGGCTGTAGGGGAGGAGGAGGCCATACTTTGGTGGCATATTTAGATCATTTTAAATATGCCCCAGAGTGGTACTCTGCAGGTTGCCACATTTGGTGAGGATTGGCATGGCTGTAGGGGAGGAGGAGGCCATACTTTGGTGTCATATTTAAATCATTTTAAATATGCCCCAGAGTGGTAGTCTGCAGGTTGCCACATTTGGTGAGGATTGGCATGGCTGTAGGAGAGGAGGAGGCCATACTTCGGTGGCATATTTAAATCATTTTAAATATGCCCCAGAGTGGTACTCTGATGGTTGTCACATTTGGTGAGGATTGGCATGGCTATAGGGGAGGAGGAGGACATATTTCGGTGGCATATTTAAATCATTTTAAATATGCCCCGCAGTGGTACTCTGCAGGTTGCCACATTTGGTGAGGATTGGCATGGCTGTAGGGGAGGAGGAGGCCATACTTCGGTGGCATATTTAAATCATTTTAAATATGCCCCAGAGTGGTACTTTGCAGGTTGCCACATTTGGTGAGGATTGGCATGGCTGTAGGGGAGGAGGAGGCCATACTTCGGTGGCATATTTAAATTATTTTAAATATGCCCCGCAGTGGTACTCTGCAGGTTGCCAGATTTGGTAAGGATTGGCATGGCTGTAGGGGAGGAGGAGGCCAAACTTCGGTGGCATATTTTAATCATTTTAAATATGCCCCAGAGTGGTACTCTGCAGGTTGCCACATTTGGTGAGGATTGGCATGGCTGTAGGGGAGGAGGAGGCCATACATTGGTGTCATATTTAAATCATTTTAAATATGCCCCAGAGTGGTAGTCTGCAGGTTGCCACATTTGGTGAGGATTGGCATGGCTGTAGGGGAGGAGGAGGCTATACTTCGGTGGCATATTTAAATCATTTTATATATTCCCCAGAGTGGTACTCTGCAGGTTGCCACTTTTGGTGAGGATTGGCATGGCTGTAGGGGAGGAGGAGGCCATACTTCGGTGGCATATTTAAATCATTTTAAATATGCCCCGCAGTGGTACTCTGCAGGTTGCCACATTTGGTGAGGATTGGCATGGCTGTAGGGGAGGAGGAGGCTATACTTCGGTGGCATATTTAAATCATTTTAAATATGCCCCAGTGTTGTACTCTGCAGTTTGCCACAGTTGGTGAGGATTGGCATGGCTGTAGGGGAGGAGGAGGCCATACTTCGGTGGCATATTTAAATGATTTTAAATATGCCCCGCAGTGGTATTCTGCAGGTTGCCACATTTGGTGAGGATTGGCATGGCTGTAGGGGATGAGGAGGCCATACTTCGGTGGCATATTTAAATCATTTTAAATATGCCCCAGAGTGGTACTCTGCAGGTTGCCACATTTGGTGAGGATTGGCATGGCTGTAGGGGAGGAGGAGATCATACTTCGGTGGCATATTAAAATCATTTTAAATATGCCCCGCAGTGGTACTCTGCAGGTTGCCACATTTGGTGAGGATTGGCATGGCTGTAGGGGAGGAGGAGGCCATACTTCGTGGCATATTTAAATTATTTTAAATATGCCCGCAGTGGTACTCTGCAGGTTGCCACATTTGGTAAGGATTGGCATGGCTGTAGGGGAGGAGGAGGCCATACTTCGGTGGCATATTTAAATCATTTTAAATATGCCCCGCAGTGGTACTCTGCAGGTTGCCACATTTGGTGAGGATTGGCATGGCTGTAGGGGAGAAGGAGGCCATACTTCGGTGGCATATTTAAATCATTTTAAATATGCCCCAGAGTGGTACTCTGCAGGTTGCCACATTTGTGAGGATTGGCATGGCTGTAGGGGAGGAGGAGGCCACATTTCGGTGGCATATTTAAATCATTTTAAATATGCCCCGCAGTGGTACTCTGCAGGTTGCCACATTTGGTGAGGATTGGCATGGCTGTAGGGGAGGAGGAGGCCATACTTCGGTGGCATATTTAAATCATTTTAAATATGCCCCAGAGTGGTACTCTGCAGGTTGCCATATTTGGTGAGGATTGGCATGGCTGTAGGGGAGGAGGAGGCCACATTTCGGTGGCATATTTAAATCATTTTAAATATGCCCGAAGTGGTAATCTGCAAGTTGCCACATTTGGTGAGGATTGGCATGGCTGTAGAGGATGAGGCCCTACTTAGGCGGCATATTTAAATCCTTTTTTTCAATATGCCCGGAGTGGTATTCTGCAGGTTGCCATGATTGGCGAGGATTGGCATGGCTGTAGGGGAGGAGGAGGCCATACTTCGGTGGCATATTTAAATCATTTTAAATATGCCCCGCAGTGGTACTCTACAGATTGCCACATTTGGTGAGGATTGGCATGGCTGTAGGGGAGGAGGAGGCCATACTTCGGTGGCATGTTTAAATTATTTTAAATATGCCCCGCAGTGGTACTCTGCAGGTTGCCATACTTAGGCGGCATATTTAAATTTTCTTTCGTTAAATATGCCCCAGAGTGGTACTCTGCAGGTTGCCACAATTGGTGAGGATTGGCATGGCTGTAGGTGAGGAGGAGGCCATACTTAGGCGGCATGATTAAACCTTTTTTTAAATTTGCCCCGGAGTGGTACTCTGCAGGTTGCCACATTTGGTGAGGATTGGCATGGCTGTAGGGGAGGAGGAGGCCATACTTCGGTGGCATATTTAAATCATTTTAAATATGCCCCGCAGTGGTACTCTGCAGGTTGCCACATTTGGTGAGGATTGGCATGGCTGTAGGGGAGGAGGAGGCCATACTTCGGTGGCATATTTAAATCATTTTAAATATGCCCCGCAGTGGTACTCTGCAGGTTGCCACATTTGGTGAGGATTGGCATGGCTGTAGGGGAGGAGGAGGCCATACTTTGGTGGCATATTTAGATCATTTTAAATATGCCCCAGAGTGGTACTCTGCAGGTTGCCACATTTGGTGAGGATTGGCATGGCTGTAGGGGAGGAGGAGGCCATACTTCGGTGGCATATTTAAATCATTTTAAATATGCCCCGCAGTGGTACTCTGCAGGTTGCCACATTTGGTGGAGATTAGCATGGCTGTAGGGGAGGAGGAGGCCATACTTCGGTGGCATATTTAAATCATTTTAAATATGCCCCGCAGTGGTACTCTGCAGGTTGCCACATTTGGTGAGGATTGGCATGGCTGTAGGGGAGGAGGAGGCCATACTTCGGTGGCATATTTAAATCATTTTAAATATGCCCCGCAGTGGTACTCTGCAGGTTGCCACATTTGGTGAGGATTGGCATGGCTGTAGGGGAGGAGGAGGCTATACTTCGGTGGCATATTTAAATCATTTTATATATGCCCCAGAGTGGTACTCTGCAGGTTGCCACTTTTGGTGAGGATTGGCATGGCTGTAGGGGAGGAGGAGGCCATACTTCGGTGGCATATTTAAATCATTTTAAATATGCCCCGCAGTGGTACTCTGCAGGTTGCCACATTTGGTGAGGATTGGCATGGCTGTAGGGGAGGAGGAGGCTATACTTCGGTGGCATATTTAAATCATTTTAAATATGCACCAGTGTTGTACTCTGCAGTTTGCCACAGTTGGTGAGGATTGGCATGGCTGTAGGGGAGGAGGAGGCCATACTTCGGTGGCATATTTAAATGATTTTAAATATGCCCCGCAGTGGTATTCTGCAGGTTGCCACATTTGGTGAGGATTGGCATGGCTGTAGGGGATGAGGAGGCCATACTTCAGTGGCATATTTAAATCATTTTAAATATGCCCCAGAGTGGTACTCTGCAGGTTGCCACATTTGGTGAGGATTGGCATGGCTGTAGGGGAGGAGGAGATCATACTTCGGTGGCATATTAAAATCATTTTAAATATGCCCCGCAGTGGTACTCTGCAGGTTGCCACATTTGGTGAGGATTGGCATGGCTGTAGGGGAGGAGGAGGCCATACTTCGTGGCATATTTAAATTATTTTAAATATGCCCGCAGTGGTACTCTGCAGGTTGCCACATTTGGTAAGGATTGGCATGGCTGTAGGGGGGAGGAGGAGGCCATACTTCGGTGGCATATTTAAATCATTTTAAATATGCCCCGCAGTGGTACTCTGCAGGTTGCCACATTTGGTGAGGATTGGCATGGCTGTAGGGGAGAAGGAGGCCATACTTCGGTGGCATATTTAAATCATTTTAAATATGCCCCAGAGTGGTACTCTGCAGGTTGCCACATTTGTGAGGATTGGCATGGCTGTAGGGGAGGAGGAGGCCACATTTCGGTGGCATATTTAAATCATTTTAAATATGCCCCGCAGTGGTACTCTGCAGGTTGCCACATTTGGTGAGGATTGGCATGGCTGTAGGGGAGGAGGAGGCCATACTTCGGTGGCATATTTTAATAATTTTAAATATGCCCCAGAGTGGTACTCTGCAGGTTGCCATATTTGGTGAGGATTGGCATGGCTGTAGGGGAGGAGGAGGCCACATTTCGGTGGCATATTTAAATCATTTTAAATATGCCCGAAGTGGTAATCTGCAAGTTGCCACATTTGGTGAGGATTGGCATGGCTGTAGAGGATGAGGCCCTACTTAGGCGGCATATTTAAATCCTTTTTTTCAATATGCCCGGAGTGGTATTCTGCAGGTTGCCATGATTGGCGAGGATTGGCATGGCTGTAGGGGAGGAGGAGGCCATACTTCGGTGGCATATTTAAATCATTTTAAATATGCCCCGCAGTGGTACTCTACAGATTGCCACATTTGGTGAGGATTGGCATGGCTGTAGGGGAGGAGGAGGCCATACTTCGGTGGCATGTTTAAATTATTTTAAATATGCCCCGCAGTGGTACTCTGCAGGTTGCCATACTTAGGCGGCATATTTAAATTTTCTTTCGTTAAATATGCCCCAGAGTGGTACTCTGCAGGTTGCCACAATTGGTGAGGATTGGCATGGCTGTAGGTGAGGAGGAGGCCATACTTAGGCGGCATGATTAAACCTTTTTTTAAATTTGCCCCGGAGTGGTACTCTGCAGGTTGCCACATTTGGTGAGGATTGGCATGGCTGTAGGGGAGGAGGAGGCCATACTTCGGTGGCATATTTAAATCATTTTAAATATGCCCCGCAGTGGTACTCTGCAGGTTGCCACATTTGGTGAGGATTGGCATGGCTGTAGGGGAGGAGGAGGCCATACTTCGGTGGCATATTTAAATCATTATAAATATGCCCCGCAGTGGTACTCTGCAGGTTGCCACATTTGGTGAGGATTGGCATGGCTGTAGGGGAGGAGGAGGCCATACTTTGGTGGCATATTTAGATCATTTTAAATATGCCCCAGAGTGGTACTCTGCAGGTTGCCACATTTGGTGAGGATTGGCATGGCTGTAGGGGAGGAGGAGGCCATACTTCGGTGGCATATTTAAATCATTTTAAATATGCCCCGCAGTGGTACTCTGCAGGTTGCCACATTTGGTGGAGATTAGCATGGCTGTAGGGGAGGAGGAGGCCATACTTCGGTGGCATATTTAAATCATTTTAAATATGCCCCGCAGTGGTACTCTGCAGGTTGCCACATTTGGTGAGGATTGGCATGGCTGTAGGGGAGGAGGAGGCCATACTTCGGTGGCATATTTAAATCATTTTAAATATGCCCCGCAGTGGTACTCTGCAGGTTGCCACATTTGGTGAAGATTAGCATGGCTGTAGGGGAGGAGGAGGCCATACTTCGGTGGCATATTTAAATCATTTTAAATATGCCCCGCAGTGGTACTCTGCAGGTTGCCACATTTGGTGAGGATTGGCATGGCTGTAGGGGAGGAGGAGGCCATACTTCGGTGGCATATTTAAATCATTTTAAATATGCCCCGCAGTGGTACTCTTCAGGTTGCCACATTTGGTGAGGATTGGCATGGCTGTAGGGGAGGAGGAGGCCATACTTTGGTGGCATATTTAGATCATTTTAAATATGCCCCAGAGTGGTACTCTGCAGGTTGCCACATTTGGTGAGGATTGGCATGGCTGTAGGGGAGGAGGAGGCCATACTTGGGTGGCATATTTAAATCATTTTAAATATGCCCCAGAGTGGTAGTCTGCAGGTTGCCACATTTGGTGAGGATTGGAATGGCTGTAGGGGAGGAGGAGGCCATACTTCGGTGGCATATTTAAATCATTTTAAATATGCCCCAGAGTGGTAGTCTGCAGGTTGCCACATTTGGTGAGGATTGGCATGGCTGTAGGGGAGGAGGAGGCCATACTTCGGTGGCATATTTAAATCATTTTAAATATGCCCCGCAGTGGTACTTTGCAGGTTGCCACATTTGGTGAGGATTGGCATGGCTGTAGGGGAGGAGGACGCCATACTTCGGTGGCATATTTAAATTATTTTAAATATGCCCCGCAGTGGTACTCTGCAGGTTGCCAGATTTGGTAAGGATTGGCATGACTGTAGAGGAGGAGGAGGCCAAACTTCGGTGGCATATTTTAATCATTTTAAACATGCCCCGCAGCGGTACTCTGCAGGTTGCCACATTTGGTGAGGATTGTCATGGCTGTAGGGGAGGAGGTGGCCATACTTCGGTGGCATATTTAAATCATTTTATATATGCCCCAGAGTGGTGCTCTGCAGGTTGCCACTTTTGGTGAGGATTGGCATGGCTGTAGGGGAGGAGGAGGCTATACTTCGGTGGCATATTTAAATCATTTTATATATGCCCCAGAGTGGTACTCTGCAGTTTGCCACTTTTGGTGAGGATTGGCATGGCTGTAGGGGAGGAGGAGGCCATACTTCGGTGGCATATTTAAATCATTTTAAATATGCCCCGCAGTGGTACTCTGCAGGTTGCCACATTTGGTGAGGATTGGCATGGCTGTAGGGGAGGAGGAGGCTATACTTCGGTGGCATATTTAAATCATTTTAAATATGCCCCAGTGTTGTACTCTGCAGTTTGCCACAGTTGGTGAGGATTGGCATGGCTGTAGGGGAGGAGGAGGCCATACTTCGGTGGCATATTTAAATGATTTTAAATATGCCCCGCAGTGGTATTCTGCAGGTTGCCACATTTGGTGAGGATTGGCATGGCTGTAGGGGATGAGGAGGCCATACTTCGGTGGCATATTTAAATCATTTTAAATATGCCCCAGAGTGGTAGTCTGCAGGTTGCCACATTTGGTGAGGATTGGCATGGCTGTAGGGGAGGAGGAGGCCATACTTCGGTGGCATATTTAAATCATTTTAAATATGCCCCAGAGTGGTACTCTGATGGTTGTCACATTTGGTGAGGATTGGCATGGCTATAGGGGAGGAGGAGGACATATTTCGGTGGCATATTTAAATCATTTTAAATATGCCCCGCAGTGGTACTCTGCAGGTTGCCACATTTGGTGAGGATTGGCATGGCTGTAGGGGAGGAGGAGGCCATACTTCGGTGGCATATTGAAATCATTTTAAATATGCCCCAGAGTGGTACTCTGCAGGTTGCCACAATTGGTGAGGATTGCCATAGCTGTAGGGGAGAAGTAGACCATACTTCGATGGCAGATTTAAATAATTTTAAAGAGGAGCTGTTAGGTATAAGATCTCAGAGAAAATAAACACATATATCAGTAGCTAAAGATTGGCTGTACTTACATTACATATGCATTTCACTGTCCACGTTTGGATTTCACAGAATTTGTATATAGTATATGCAGAGATAGATGCTCCTGACAGCTCATGGCAGGCTCCATGTTTTTCTGTCAAATGTGTCGTCATGTCCTGCCTGCTTCCTGATCACAGATAAGCTGGTACTAAATAACACAGTGTGCAGTGAATATTAATGAGCCATGTGGCTAGGAACAATAGCTGACTCCTGCAGTGTACTCTGCCCGAGATTTATCAGTGCTACGCGATTACAAGCTGCTGTAACGTCTCATTAGCAGCCGAGGGGAGAGCCCCAGAATGCTTTGCAGTATGGTATGCGGCTTGCGTCTTCTTAAGAATAACAGACTTGCTGATAAGCACACATCAAAGGTAACTGAGATTTTTATCTTCACTAATTGCTTTTGGGCTTCCTTCTAAACTGTTTAACACAGGAGAATAGAGGTTTAAATTAGCTTCTGCAGCCTGACAGTTACTCTTTAAATATGTCCCGGAGTGGCATTCTGCAGGTTGCCACAATTGGCAAGGATTGGCATGGCTGTAGGGAAGGAGGATGCCATACTTCGGTGGCATATTTAAATCCTTTTTTTTAATATGCCTGGAGTGGTACTCTGCAGGTTGCTACATCTGGTGAGGATTGGCATGGCTGTAGGGGAGAAGTAGACGATACTTCAATGGCATATTTAAATAATTTTAAATATGCCCCGGAGTGGTATTCTGCAGGTTGCCACAATTGGCAAGGATTGGCATGGCTGTAGGGAAGGAGGAAGCCATACTTAGGCGGCATATTTAAATCATTTTAAATATGTCCCAGTCCCCCGGAGTGGTACACTGCAGGTTGCAACGCTTGGCAAGGATTGACATGGCTGTAGGGGAGGAGGATGCCATACTTCGGTGGCATATTTAAATCCTTTTTTTAAATATGCTTGGAGTGGTACTCTGCAGGTTGCCACATTTGGTGAGGAGTGGCATGGCTGTAAGGAAGGAGGAGGCAGTACTTCAGTGGCATCTTTAAAAAAAGGATTTAAATATGCCGGCTGAGTGGGACTCTAGAGGTTGCCACGATTGGCGAGGATTGGAATGGCTGTAGGGTAGGAGGAGGCCATATTTCAGTGGCATTTTAAATATGCCCGAAGTGGTAATCTGCAAGTTGCCACATTTGGTGAGGATTGGCATGGCTGTAGAGGATGAGGCCCTACTTAGGCGGCATATTTAAATCCTTTTTTTCAATATGCCCGGAGTGGTATTCTGCAGGTTGCCATGATTGGCGAGGATTGGCATGGCTGTAGGGGAGGAGGAGGCCATACTTCGGTGGCATATTTAAATCATTTTAAATATGCCCCGCAGTGGTACTCTACAGATTGCCACATTTGGTGAGGATTGGCATGGCTGTAGGGGAGGAGGAGGCCATACTTCGGTGGCATATTTAAATTATTTTAAATATGCCCCGCAGTGGTACTCTGCAGGTTGCCATACTTAGGCGGCATATTTAAATTTTCTTTCGTTAAAAATGCCCCAGAGTGGTACTCTGCAGGTTGCCACAATTGGTGAGGATTGGCATGGCTGTAGGTGAGGAGGAGGCCATACTTAGGCTGCATGATTAAACCTTTTTTTAAATTTGCCCCGGAGTGGTACTCTGCAGGTTGCCACATTTGGTGAGGATTGGCATGGCTGTAGGGGAGGAGGAGGCCATACTTCGGTGGCATATTTAAATCATTTTAAATATGCCCCGCAGTGGTACTCTGCAGGTTGCCACATTTGGTGAAGATTAGCATGGCTGTAGGGGAGGAGGAGGCCATACTTCGGTGGCATATTTAAATCATTTTAAATATGCCCCGCAGTGGTACTCTGCAGGTTGCCACATTTGGTGAGGATTGGCATGGCTGTAGGGGAGGAGGAGGCCATACTTCGGTGGCATATTTAAATCATTTTAAATATGCCCCGCAGTGGTACTCTGCAGGTTGCCACATTTGGTGAGGATTGGCATGGCTGTAGGGGAGGAGGAGGCCATACTTTGGTGGCATATTTAGATCATTTTAAATATGCCCCAGAGTGGTACTCTGCAGGTTGCCACATTTGGTGAGGATTGGCATGGCTGTAGGGGAGGAGGACGCCATACTTCGGTGGCATATTTAAATTATTTTAAATATGCCCCGCAGTGGTACTCTGCAGGTTGCCAGATTTGGTAAGGATTGGCATGACTGTAGGGGAGGAGGAGGCCAAACTTCGGTGGCATATTTTAATCATTTTAAACATGCCCCGCAGCGGTACTCTGCAGGTTGCCACATTTGGTGAGGATTGTCATGGCTGTAGGGGAGGAGGTGGCCATACTTCGGTGGCATAATTAAATCATTTTATATATGCCCCAGAGTGGTGCTCTGCAGGTTGCCACTTTTGGTGAGGATTGGCATGGCTGTAGGGGAGGAGGAGGCTATACTTCGGTGGCATATTTAAATCATTTTATATATGCCCCAGAGTGGTACTCTGCAGGTTGCCACTTTTGGTGAGGATTGGCATGGCTGTAGGGGAGGAGGAGGCCATACTTCGGTGGCATATTTAAATCATTTTAAATATGCCCCGCAGTGGTACTCTGCAGGTTGCCACATTTGGTGAGGATTGGCATGGCTGTAGGGGAGGAGGAGGCTATACTTCGGTGGCATATTTAAATCATTTTAAATATGCCCCAGTGTTGTACTCTGCAGTTTGCCACAGTTGGTGAGGATTGGCATGGCTGTAGGGGAGGAGGAGGCCATACTTCGGTGGCATATTTAAATGATTTTAAATATGCCCCGCAGTGGTATTCTGCAGGTTGCCACATTTGGTGAGGATTGGCATGGCTGTAGGGGATGAGGAGGCCATACTTCGGTGGCATATTTAAATCATTTTAAATATGCCCCAGAGTGGTAGTCTGCAGGTTGCCACATTTGGTGAGGATTGGCATGGCTGTAGGGGAGGAGGAGGCCATACTTCGGTGGCATATTTAAATCATTTTAAATATGCCCCAGAGTGGTACTCTGATGGTTGTCACATTTGGTGAGGATTGGCATGGCTATAGGGGAGGAGGAGGACATATTTCGGTGGCATATTTAAATCATTTTAAATATGCCCCGCAGTGGTACTCTGCAGGTTGCCACATTTGGTGAGGATTGGCATGGCTGTAGGGGAGGAGGAGGCCATACTTCGGTGGCATATTGAAATCATTTTAAATATGCCCCAGAGTGGTACTCTGCAGGTTGCCACAATTGGTGAGGATTGCCATAGCTGTAGGGGAGAAGTAGACCATACTTCGATGGCAGATTTAAATAATTTTAAAGAGGAGCTGTTAGGTATAAGATCTCAGAGAAAATAAACACATATATCAGTAGCTAAAGATTGGCTGTACTTACATTACATATGCATTTCACTGTCCACGTTTGGATTTCACAGAATTTGTATATAGTATATGCAGAGATAGATGCTCCTGACAGCTCATGGCAGGCTCCATGTTTTTCTGTCAAATGTGTCGTCATGTCCTGCCTGCTTCCTGATCACAGATAAGCTGGTACTAAATAACACAGTGTGCAGTGAATATTAATGAGCCATGTGGCTAGGAACAATAGCTGACTCCTGCAGTGTACTCTGCCCGAGATTTATCAGTGCTACGCGATTACAAGCTGCTGTAACGTCTCATTAGCAGCCGAGGGGAGAGCCCCAGAATGCTTTGCAGTATGGTATGCGGCTTGCGTCTTCTTAAGAATAACAGACTTGCTGATAAGCACACATCAAAGGTAACTGAGATTTTTATCTTCACTAATTGCTTTTGGGCTTCCTTCTAAACTGTTTAACACAGGAGAATAGAGGTTTAAATTAGCTTCTGCAGCCTGACAGTTACTCTTTAAATATGTCCCGGAGTGGCATTCTGCAGGTTGCCACAATTGGCAAGGATTGGCATGGCTGTAGGGAAGGAGGATGCCATACTTCGGTGGCATATTTAAATCCTTTTTTTTAATATGCCTGGAGTGGTACTCTGCAGGTTGCTACATCTGGTGAGGATTGGCATGGCTGTAGGGGAGAAGTAGACGATACTTCAATGGCATATTTAAATAATTTTAAATATGCCCCGGAGTGGTATTCTGCAGGTTGCCACAATTGGCAAGGATTGGCATGGCTGTAGGGAAGGAGGAAGCCATACTTAGGCGGCATATTTAAATCATTTTAAATATGTCCCAGTCCCCCGGAGTGGTACACTGCAGGTTGCAACGCTTGGCAAGGATTGACATGGCTGTAGGGGAGGAGGATGCCATACTTCGGTGGCATATTTAAATCCTTTTTTTAAATATGCTTGGAGTGGTACTCTGCAGGTTGCCACATTTGGTGAGGAGTGGCATGGCTGTAAGGAAGGAGGAGGCAGTACTTCAGTGGCATCTTTAAAAAAAGGATTTAAATATGCCGGCTGAGTGGGACTCTAGAGGTTGCCACGATTGGCGAGGATTGGAATGGCTGTAGGGTAGGAGGAGGCCATATTTCAGTGGCATTTTAAATATGCCCGAAGTGGTAATCTGCAAGTTGCCACATTTGGTGAGGATTGGCATGGCTGTAGAGGATGAGGCCCTACTTAGGCGGCATATTTAAATCCTTTTTTTCAATATGCCCGGAGTGGTATTCTGCAGGTTGCCATGATTGGCGAGGATTGGCATGGCTGTAGGGGAGGAGGAGGCCATACTTCGGTGGCATATTTAAATCATTTTAAATATGCCCCGCAGTGGTACTCTACAGATTGCCACATTTGGTGAGGATTGGCATGGCTGTAGGGGAGGAGGAGGCCATACTTCGGTGGCATATTTAAATTATTTTAAATATGCCCCGCAGTGGTACTCTGCAGGTTGCCATACTTAGGCGGCATATTTAAATTTTCTTTCGTTAAAAATGCCCCAGAGTGGTACTCTGCAGGTTGCCACAATTGGTGAGGATTGGCATGGCTGTAGGTGAGGAGGAGGCCATACTTAGGCTGCATGATTAAACCTTTTTTTAAATTTGCCCCGGAGTGGTACTCTGCAGGTTGCCACATTTGGTGAGGATTGGCATGGCTGTAGGGGAGGAGGAGGCCATACTTCGGTGGCATATTTAAATCATTTTAAATATGCCCCGCAGTGGTACTCTGCAGGTTGCCACATTTGGTGAAGATTAGCATGGCTGTAGGGGAGGAGGAGGCCATACTTCGGTGGCATATTTAAATCATTTTAAATATGCCCCGCAGTGGTACTCTGCAGGTTGCCACATTTGGTGAGGATTGGCATGGCTGTAGGGGAGGAGGAGGCCATACTTCGGTGGCATATTTAAATCATTTTAAATATGCCCCGCAGTGGTACTCTGCAGGTTGCCACATTTGGTGAGGATTGGCATGGCTGTAGGGGAGGAGGAGGCCATACTTTGGTGGCATATTTAGATCATTTTAAATATGCCCCAGAGTGGTACTCTGCAGGTTGCCACATTTGGTGAGGATTGGCATGGCTGTAGGGGAGGAGGACGCCATACTTCGGTGGCATATTTAAATTATTTTAAATATGCCCCGCAGTGGTACTCTGCAGGTTGCCAGATTTGGTAAGGATTGGCATGACTGTAGGGGAGGAGGAGGCCAAACTTCGGTGGCATATTTTAATCATTTTAAACATGCCCCGCAGCGGTACTCTGCAGGTTGCCACATTTGGTGAGGATTGTCATGGCTGTAGGGGAGGAGGTGGCCATACTTCGGTGGCATAATTAAATCATTTTATATATGCCCCAGAGTGGTGCTCTGCAGGTTGCCACTTTTGGTGAGGATTGGCATGGCTGTAGGGGAGGAGGAGGCTATACTTCGGTGGCATATTTAAATCATTTTATATATGCCCCAGAGTGGTACTCTGCAGGTTGCCACTTTTGGTGAGGATTGGCATGGCTGTAGGGGAGGAGGAGGCCATACTTCGGTGGCATATTTAAATCATTTTAAATATGCCCCGCAGTGGTACTCTGCAGGTTGCCACATTTGGTGAGGATTGGCATGGCTGTAGGGGAGGAGGAGGCTATACTTCGGTGGCATATTTAAATCATTTTAAATATGCCCCAGTGTTGTACTCTGCAGTTTGCCACAGTTGGTGAGGATTGGCATGGCTGTAGGGGAGGAGGAGGCCATACTTCGGTGGCATATTTAAATGATTTTAAATATGCCCCGCAGTGGTATTCTGCAGGTTGCCACATTTGGTGAGGATTGGCATGGCTGTAGGGGATGAGGAGGCCATACTTCGGTGGCATATTTAAATCATTTTAAATATGCCCCAGAGTGGTAGTCTGCAGGTTGCCACATTTGGTGAGGATTGGCATGGCTGTAGGGGAGGAGGAGGCCATACTTCGGTGGCATATTTAAATCATTTTAAATATGCCCGAAGTGGTAATCTGCAAGTTGCCACATTTGGTGAGGATTGGCATGGCTGTAGAGGATGAGGCCCTACTTAGGCGGCATATTTAAATCCTTTTTTCCAATATGCCCGGAGTGGTATTCTGCAGGTTGCCATGATTGGCGAGGATTGGCATGGCTGTAGGGGAGGAGGAGGCCATACTTCGGTGGCATATTTAAATCATTTTAAATATGCCCCGCAGTGGTACTCTACAGATTGCCACATTTGGTGAGGATTGGCATGGCTGTAGGGGAGGAGGAGGCCATACTTCGGTGGCATATTTAAATTATCTTAAATATGCCCCGCAGTGGTACTCTGCAGGTTGCCATACTTAGGCGGCATATTTAAATTTTCTTTCGTTAAATATGCCCCAGAGTGGTACTCTGCAGGTTGCCACAATTGGTGAGAATTGGCATGGCTGTAGGTGAGGAGGAGGCCATACTTAGGCGGCATGATTAAACCTTTTTTTTAAATTTGCCCCGGAGTGGTACTCTGCAGGTTGCCACATTTGGTGAGGATTGGCATGGCTGTAGGGGAGGAGGAGGCCATACTTCGGTGGCATATTTAAATCATTTTAAATATGCCCCGCAGTGGTACTCTGCAGGTTGCCACATTTGGTGAGGATTGTCATGGCTGTAGGGAAGGAGGTGGCCATACTTCGGTGGCATATTTAAATCATTTTATATATGCCCCAGAGTGGTGCTCTGCAGGTTGCCACTTTTGGTGAGGATTGGCATGGCTGTAGGGGAGGAGGAGGCTATACTTCGGTGGCATATTTAAATCATTTTATATATGCCCCAGAGTGGTACTCTGCAGGTTGCCACTTTTGGTGAGGATTGGCATGGCTGTAGGGGAGGAGGAGGCCATACTTCGGTGGCATATTTAAATCATTTTAAATATGCCCCGCAGTGGTACTCTGCAGGTTGCCACATTTGGCGAGGATTGGCATGGCTGTAGGGGAGGAGGAGGCTATACTTCGGTGGCATATTTAAATCATTTTAAATATGCCCCAGTGTTGTACTCTGCAGTTTGCCACAGTTGGTGAGGATTGGCATGGCTGTAGGGGAGGAGGAGGCCATACTTCGGTGGCATATTTAAATGATTTTAAATATGCCCCGCAGTGGTATTCTGCAGGTTGCCACATTTGGTGAGGATTGGCATGGCTGTAGGGGATGAGGAGGCCATACTTCGGTGGCATATTTAAATCATTTTAAATATGCCCCAGAGTGGTACTCTGCAGGTTGCCACATTTGGTGAGGATTGGCATGGCTGTAGGGGAGGAGGAGATCATACTTCGGTGGCATATTAAAATCATTTTAAATATGCCCCGCAGTGGGACTCTGCAGGTTGCCACATTTGGTGAGGATTGGCATGGCTGTAGGGGAGGAGGAGGCCATACTTCGTGGCATATTTAAATTATTTTAAATATGCCCGCAGTGGTACTCTGCAGGTTGCCACATTTGGTAAGGATTGGCATGGCTGTAGGGGAGGAGGAGGCCACATTTCGGTGGCATATTTAAATCATTTTAAATATGCCCGAAGTGGTAATCTGCAAGTTGCCACATTTGGTGAGGATTGGCATGGCTGTAGGGGAGGAGGAGGCCATACTTCGGTGGCATATTTAAATCATTTTAAATATGCCCCGCAGTGGTACTCTGCAGGTTGCCACATTTGGTGAGGATTGGCATGGCTGTAGGGGAGGAGGAGGCCATACTTCGGTGGCATATTTAAATCATTTTAAATATGCCCCGCAGTGGTACTCTGCAGGTTGCCACATTTGGTGAGGATTGGCATGGCTGTAGGGGAGGAGGAGGCTATACTTCGGTGGCATATTTAAATCATTTTAAATATGCCCCAGTGTTGTACTCTGCAGTTTGCCACAGTTGGTGAGGATTGGCATGGCTGTAGGGGAGGAGGAGGCCATACTTCGGTGGCATATTTAAATGATTTTAAATATGCCCCGCAGTGGTATTCTGCAGGTTGCCACATTTGGTGAGGATTGGCATGGCTGTAGGGGATGAGGAGGCCATACTTCGGTGGCATATTTAAATCATTTTAAATATGCCCCAGAGTGGTACTCTGCAGGTTGCCACATTTGGTGAGGATTGGCATGGCTGTAGGGGAGGAGGAGATCATACTTCGGTGGCATATTAAAATCATTTTAAATATGCCCCGCAGTGGGACTCTGCAGGTTGCCACATTTGGTGAGGATTGGCATGGCTGTAGGGGAGGAGGAGGCCATACTTCGTGGCATATTTAAATTATTTTAAATATGCCCGCAGTGGTACTCTGCAGGTTGCCACATTTGGTAAGGATTGGCATGGCTGTAGGGGAGGAGGAGGCCATACTTTGGTGGCATATTTAAATCATTTTAAATATGCCCCGCAGTGGTACTCTGCAGGTTGCCACATTTGGTGAGGATTGGCATGGCTGTAGGGGAGAAGGAGGCCATACTTCGGTGGCATATTTAAATCATTTTAAATATGCCCCAGAGTGGTACTCTGCAGGTTGCCACATTTGGTGAGGATTGGCATGGCTGTAGGGGAGGAGGAGGCCACATTTCGGTGGCATATTTAAATCATTTTAAATATGCCCCGCAGTGGTACTCTGCAGGTTGCCACATTTGGTGAGGATTGGCATGGCTGTAGGGGAGGAGGAGGCCATACTTCGGTGGCATATTTAAATAATTTTAAATATGCCCCAGAGTGGTACTCTGCAGGTTGCCACATTTGGTGAGGATTGGCATGGCTGTAGGGGAGGAGGAGGCCACATTTCGGTGGCATATTTAAATCATTTTAAATATGCCCGAAGTGGTAATCTGCAAGTTGCCACATTTGGTGAGGATTGGCATGGCTGTAGAGGATGAGGCCCTACTTAGGCGGCATATTTAAATCCTTTTTTTCAATATGCCCGGAGTGGTATTCTGCAGGTTGCCATGATTGGCGAGGATTGGCATGGCTGTAGGGGAGGAGGAGGCCATACTTCGGTGGCATATTTAAATCATTTTAACTATGGCCCGCAGTGGTACTCTACAGATTGCCACATTTGGTGAGGATTGGAATGGCTGTAGGGGAGGAGGAGGACATACTTCGGTGGCATATTTAAATTATTTTAAATATGCCCCGCAGTGGTACTCTGCAGGTTGCCATACTTAGGCGGCATATTTAAATTTTCTTTCGTTAAATATGCCCCAGAGTGGTACTCTGCAGGTTGCCACAATTGGTGAGGATTGGCATGGCTGTAGGTGAGGAGGAGGCCATACTTAGGCGGCATGATTAAACCTTTTTTTAAATTTGCCCCGGAGTGGTACTCTGCAGGTTGCCACATTTGGTGAGGATTGGCATGGCTGTAGGGGAGGAGGAGGCCATACTTCGGTGGCATATTTAAATCATTTTAAATATGCCCCGCAGTGGTACTCTGCAGGTGGCCACATTTGGTGAGGATTGGCATGGCTGTAGGGGAGGAGGAGGTCATACTTCAGTGGCATAGTTAAATCATTTTAAATATGCCCCAGACTGGTACTCTGCAGGTTGCCACTTTTGGTGAGGATTGGCATGGATGTAGGTTAGGAGGAGGCCATACTTTGGTGGCATATTTAAATCATTTTAAATATGCCCCAGAGTGGTACTCTGCAGGTTGCCACATTTGGTGAGGATTGGCATGGCTGTAGGGGAGGAGGAGGCCATACTTCGGTGGCATATTTAAATCATTTTAAATATGCTCCAGAGTGGTACTCTGCAGGTTGCCACATTTGGTGAGGATTGGCATGGCTGTAGGGGAGGAGGAGGCCATACTTCGGTGGCATATTTAAATCATTTTAAATATGCCCCAGAGTGGTACTCTGCAGGTTACCACATTTGGTGAGGATTGGCATGGCTGTAGGGGAGGAGGAGGCCATACTTCGGTGGCATATTTAAATCATTATAAATATGCCCTGCAGTGGTACTCTGCAGGTTGCCACATTTGGTGAGGATTGGCATGGCTGTAGGGGAGGAGGAGGCCATACTTCGGTGGAATATTTAAATCATTTTAAATATGCCCCGCAGTGGTACTCTGCAGGTTGCCACATTTGGTGAGGATTGGCATGGCTGTAGGGGAGGAGGAGGCAATACTTCGGTGGCATATTTAAATCATTTTAAATATGCCCCGCAGTGGTACTCTGCAGGTTGCCACATTTGGTGAAGATTAGCATGGCTGTAGGGGAGGAGGAGGCCATACTTCGGTGGCATATTTAAATCATTTTAAATATGCCCCGCAGTGGTACTCTGCAGGTTGCCACATTTGGTGAGGATTGGCATGGCTGTAGGGGAGGAGGAGGCCATACTTCGGTGGCATATTTAAATCATTTTAAATATGCCCCGCAGTGGTACTCTGCAGGTTGCCACATTTGATGAGGATTGGCATGGCTGTAGGGGAGGAGGAGGCCATACTTTGGTGGCATATTTAGATCATTTTAAATATGCCCCAGAGTGGTACTCTGCAGGTTGCCACATTTGGTGAGGATTGGCATGGCTGTAGGGGAGGAGGAGGCCATACTTGGGTGGCATATTTAAATCATTTTAAATATGCCCCAGAGTGGTAGTCTGCAGGTTGCCACATTTGGTGAGGATTGGAATGGCTGTAGGGGAGGAGGAGGCCATACTTCGGTGGCATATTTAAATCATTTTAAATATGCCCCAGAGTGGTAGTCTGCAGGTTGCCACATTTGGTGAGGATTGGCATGGCTGTAGGGGAGGAGGAGGCCATACTTCGGTGGCATATTTAAATCATTTTAAATATGCCCCGCAGTGGTACTTTGCAGGTTGCCACATTTGGTGAGGATTGGCATGGCTGTAGGGGAGGAGGACGCCATACTTCGGTGGCATATTTAAATTATTTTAAATATGCCCCGCAGTGGTACTCTGCAGGTTGCCAGATTTGGTAAGGATTGGCATGACTGTAGGGGAGGAGGAGGCCAAACTTCGGTGGCATATTTAAATCATTTTAAATATGCCCCGCAGTGGTACTCTGCAGGTTGCCACATTTGGTGAGGATTGGCATGGCTGTAGGGGAGGAGGAGGCCATACTTCGGTGGCATATTTAAATCATTTTAAATATGCCCCGCAGTGGTACTCTGCAGGTTGCCACATTTGGTGAGGATTGGCATGGCTGTAGGGGAGGAGGAGGCTATACTTCGGTGGCATATTTAAATCATTTTAAATATGCCCCAGTGTTGTACTCTGCAGTTTGCCACAGTTGGTGAGGATTGGCATGGCTGTAGGGGAGGAGGAGGCCATACTTCGGTGGCATATTTAAATGATTTTAAATATGCCCCGCAGT
Organism: Hyperolius riggenbachi; assembly: GCF_040937935.1. Lineage (NCBI taxonomy): Eukaryota > Metazoa > Chordata > Amphibia > Anura > Hyperoliidae > Hyperolius > Hyperolius riggenbachi. The sequence continues at coordinate 516,678,572 of NC_090646.1, read as the reverse complement.
GGTATTCTGCAGGTTGCCACATTTGGTGAGGATTGGCATGGCTGTAGGGGATGAGGAGGCCATACTTCGGTGGCATATTTAAATCATTTTAAATATGCCCCAGAGTGGTACTCTGCAGGTTGCCACATTTGGTGAGGATTGGCATGGCTGTAGGGGAGGAGGAGATCATACTTCGGTGGCATATTAAAATCATTTTAAATATGCCCCGCAGTGGGACTCTGCAGGTTGCCACATTTGGTGAGGATTGGCATGGCTGTAGGGGAGGAGGAGGCCATACTTCGTGGCATATTTAAATTATTTTAAATATGCCCGCAGTGGTACTCTGCAGGTTGCCACATTTGGTAAGGATTGGCATGGCTGTAGGGGAGGAGGAGGCCATACTTTGGTGGCATATTTAAATCATTTTAAATATGCCCCGCAGTGGTACTCTGCAGGTTGCCACATTTGGTGAGGATTGGCATGGCTGTAGGGGAGAAGGAGGCCATACTTCGGTGGCATATTTAAATCATTTTAAATATGCCCCAGAGTGGTACTCTGCAGGTTGCCACATTTGGTGAGGATTGGCATGGCTGTAGGGGAGGAGGAGGCCACATTTCGGTGGCATATTTAAATCATTTTAAATATGCCCCGCAGTGGTACTCTGCAGGTTGCCACATTTGGTGAGGATTGGCATGGCTGTAGGGGAGGAGGAGGCCATACTTCGGTGGCATATTTAAATAATTTTAAATATGCCCCAGAGTGGTACTCTGCAGGTTGCCACATTTGGTGAGGATTGGCATGGCTGTAGGGGAGGAGGAGGCCACATTTCGGTGGCATATTTAAATCATTTTAAATATGCCCGAAGTGGTAATCTGCAAGTTGCCACATTTGGTGAGGATTGGCATGGCTGTAGAGGATGAGGCCCTACTTAGGCGGCATATTTAAATCCTTTTTTTCAATATGCCCGGAGTGGTATTCTGCAGGTTGCCATGATTGGCGAGGATTGGCATGGCTGTAGGGGAGGAGGAGGCCATACTTCGGTGGCATATTTAAATCATTTTAACTATGGCCCGCAGTGGTACTCTACAGATTGCCACATTTGGTGAGGATTGGAATGGCTGTAGGGGAGGAGGAGGACATACTTCGGTGGCATATTTAAATTATTTTAAATATGCCCCGCAGTGGTACTCTGCAGGTTGCCATACTTAGGCGGCATATTTAAATTTTCTTTCGTTAAATATGCCCCAGAGTGGTACTCTGCAGGTTGCCACAATTGGTGAGGATTGGCATGGCTGTAGGTGAGGAGGAGGCCATACTTAGGCGGCATGATTAAACCTTTTTTTAAATTTGCCCCGGAGTGGTACTCTGCAGGTTGCCACATTTGGTGAGGATTGGCATGGCTGTAGGGGAGGAGGAGGCCATACTTCGGTGGCATATTTAAATCATTTTAAATATGCCCCGCAGTGGTACTCTGCAGGTGGCCACATTTGGTGAGGATTGGCATGGCTGTAGGGGAGGAGGAGGTCATACTTCAGTGGCATAGTTAAATCATTTTAAATATGCCCCAGACTGGTACTCTGCAGGTTGCCACTTTTGGTGAGGATTGGCATGGATGTAGGTTAGGAGGAGGCCATACTTTGGTGGCATATTTAAATCATTTTAAATATGCCCCAGAGTGGTACTCTGCAGGTTGCCACATTTGGTGAGGATTGGCATGGCTGTAGGGGAGGAGGAGGCCATACTTCGGTGGCATATTTAAATCATTTTAAATATGCTCCAGAGTGGTACTCTGCAGGTTGCCACATTTGGTGAGGATTGGCATGGCTGTAGGGGAGGAGGAGGCCATACTTCGGTGGCATATTTAAATCATTTTAAATATGCCCCAGAGTGGTACTCTGCAGGTTACCACATTTGGTGAGGATTGGCATGGCTGTAGGGGAGGAGGAGGCCATACTTCGGTGGCATATTTAAATCATTATAAATATGCCCTGCAGTGGTACTCTGCAGGTTGCCACATTTGGTGAGGATTGGCATGGCTGTAGGGGAGGAGGAGGCCATACTTCGGTGGAATATTTAAATCATTTTAAATATGCCCCGCAGTGGTACTCTGCAGGTTGCCACATTTGGTGAGGATTGGCATGGCTGTAGGGGAGGAGGAGGCCATACTTCGGTGGCATATTTAAATCATTTTAAATATGCCCCGCAGTGGTACTCTGCAGGTTGCCACATTTGGTGAAGATTAGCATGGCTGTAGGGGAGGAGGAGGCCATACTTCGGTGGCATATTTAAATCATTTTAAATATGCCCCGCAGTGGTACTCTGCAGGTTGCCACATTTGGTGAGGATTGGCATGGCTGTAGGGGAGGAGGAGGCCATACTTCGGTGGCATATTTAAATCATTTTAAATATGCCCCGCAGTGGTACTCTGCAGGTTGCCACATTTGATGAGGATTGGCATGGCTGTAGGGGAGGAGGAGGCCATACTTTGGTGGCATATTTAGATCATTTTAAATATGCCCCAGAGTGGTACTCTGCAGGTTGCCACATTTGGTGAGGATTGGCATGGCTGTAGGGGAGGAGGAGGCCATACTTGGGTGGCATATTTAAATCATTTTAAATATGCCCCAGAGTGGTAGTCTGCAGGTTGCCACATTTGGTGAGGATTGGAATGGCTGTAGGGGAGGAGGAGGCCATACTTCGGTGGCATATTTAAATCATTTTAAATATGCCCCAGAGTGGTAGTCTGCAGGTTGCCACATTTGGTGAGGATTGGCATGGCTGTAGGGGAGGAGGAGGCCATACTTCGGTGGCATATTTAAATCATTTTAAATATGCCCCGCAGTGGTACTTTGCAGGTTGCCACATTTGGTGAGGATTGGCATGGCTGTAGGGGAGGAGGACGCCATACTTCGGTGGCATATTTAAATTATTTTAAATATGCCCCGCAGTGGTACTCTGCAGGTTGCCAGATTTGGTAAGGATTGGCATGACTGTAGGGGAGGAGGAGGCCAAACTTCGGTGGCATATTTTAATCATTTTAAACATGCCCCGCAGCGGTACTCTGCAGGTTGCCACATTTGGTGAGGATTGTCATGGCTGTAGGGGAGGAGGTGGCAATACTTCGGTGGCATATTTAAATCATTTTATATATGCCCCAGAGTGGTGCTCTGCAGGTTGCCACTTTTGGTGAGGATTGGCATGGCTGTAGGGGAGGAGGAGGCTATACTTCGGTGGCATATTTAAATCATTTTATATATGCCCCAGAGTGGTACTCTGCAGGTTGCCACTTTTGGTGAGGATTGGCATGGCTGTAGGGGAGGAGGAGGCCATACTTCGGTGGCATATTTAAATCATTTTAAATATGCCCCGCAGTGGTACTCTGCAGGTTGCCACATTTGGTGAGGATTGGCATGGCTGTAGGGGAGGAGGAGGCTATACTTCGGTGGCATATTTAAATCATTTTAAATATGCCCCAGTGTTGTACTCTGCAGGTTGCCACATTTGGTGAGGATTGGCATGGCTGTAGGGGAGGAGGAGGCCATACTTCGGTGGCATATTTAAATGATTTTAAATATGCCCCGCAGTGGTATTCTGCAGGTTGCCACATTTGGTGAGGATTGGCATGGCTGTAGGGGATGAGGAGGCCATACTTCGGTGGCATATTTAAATCATTTTAAATATGCCCCAGAGTGGTAGTCTGCAGGTTGCCACATTTGGTGAGGATTGGCATGGCTGTAGGGGAGGAGGAGGCCATACTTCGGTGGCATATTTAAATCATTTTAAATATGCCCCAGAGTGGTACTCTGATGGTTGTCACATTTGGTGAGGATTGGCATGGCTATAGGGGAGGAGGAGGACATATTTCGGTGGCATATTTAAATCATTTTAAATATGCCCCGCAGTGGTACTCTGCAGGTTGCCACATTTGGTGAGGATTGGCATGGCTGTAGGGGAGGAGGAGGCCATACTTCGGTGGCATATTGAAATCATTTTAAATATGCCCCAGAGTGGTACTCTGCAGGTTGCCACAATTGGTGAGGATTGCCATAGCTGTAGGGGAGAAGTAGACCATACTTCGATGGCAGATTTAAATAATTTTAAAGAGGAGCTGTTAGGTATAAGGTCTCAGAGAAAATAAACACATATATCAGTAGCTAAAGATTGGCTGTACTTACATTACATATGCATTTCACTGTCCACGTTTGGATTTCACAGAATTTGTATATAGTATATGCAGAGATAGATGCTCCTGACAGCTCATGGCAGGCTCCATGTTTTTCTGTCAAATGTGTCGTCATGTCCTGCCTGCTTCCTGATCACAGATAAGCTGGTACTAAATAACACAGTGTGCAGTGAATATTAATGAGCCATGTGGCTAGGAACAATAGCTGACTCCTGCAGTGTACTCTGCCCGAGATTTATCAGTGCTACGCGATTACAAGCTGCTGTAACGTCTCATTAGCAGCCGAGGGGAGAGCCCCAGAATGCTTTGCAGTATGGTATGCGGCTTGCGTCTTCTTAAGAATAACAGACTTGCTGATAAGCACACATCAAAGGTAACTGAGATTTTTATCTTCACTAATTGCTTTTGGGCTTCCTTCTAAACTGTTTAACACAGGAGAATAGAGGTTTAAATTAGCTTCTGCAGCCTGACAGTTACTCTTTAAATATGTCCCGGAGTGGCATTCTGCAGGTTGCCACAATTGGCAAGGATTGGCATGGCTGTAGGGAAGGAGGATGCCATACTTCGGTGGCATATTTAAATCCTTTTTTTTAATATGCCTGGAGTGGTACTCTGCAGGTTGCTACATCTGGTGAGGATTGGCATGGCTGTAGGGGAGAAGTAGACGATACTTCAATGGCATATTTAAATAATTTTAAATATGCCCCGGAGTGGTATTCTGCAGGTTGCCACAATTGGCAAGGATTGGCATGGCTGTAGGGAAGGAGGAAGCCATACTTAGGCGGCATATTTAAATCATTTTAAATATGTCCCAGTCCCCCGGAGTGGTACACTGCAGGTTGCAACGCTTGGCAAGGATTGACATGGCTGTAGGGGAGGAGGATGCCATACTTCGGTGGCATATTTAAATCCTTTTTTTAAATATGCTTGGAGTGGTACTCTGCAGGTTGCCACATTTGGTGAGGAGTGGCATGGCTGTAAGGAAGGAGGAGGCAGTACTTCAGTGGCATCTTTAAAAAAAGGATTTAAATATGCCGGCTGAGTGGGACTCTAGAGGTTGCCACGATTGGCGAGGATTGGAATGGCTGTAGGGTAGGAGGAGGCCATATTTCAGTGGCATTTTAAATATGCCCGAAGTGGTAATCTGCAAGTTGCCACATTTGGTGAGGATTGGCATGGCTGTAGAGGATGAGGCCCTACTTAGGCGGCATATTTAAATCCTTTTTTTCAATATGCCCGGAGTGGTATTCTGCAGGTTGCCATGATTGGCGAGGATTGGCATGGCTGTAGGGGAGGAGGAGGCCATACTTCGGTGGCATATTTAAATCATTTTAAATATGCCCCGCAGTGGTACTCTACAGATTGCCACATTTGGTGAGGATTGGCATGGCTGTAGGGGAGGAGGAGGCCATACTTCGGTGGCATATTTAAATTATTTTAAATATGCCCCGCAGTGGTACTCTGCAGGTTGCCATACTTAGGCGGCATATTTAAATTTTCTTTCGTTAAAAATGCCCCAGAGTGGTACTCTGCAGGTTGCCACAATTGGTGAGGATTGGCATGGCTGTAGGTGAGGAGGAGGCCATACTTAGGCTGCATGATTAAACCTTTTTTTAAATTTGCCCCGGAGTGGTACTCTGCAGGTTGCCACATTTGGTGAGGATTGGCATGGCTGTAGGGGAGGAGGAGGCCATACTTCGGTGGCATATTTAAATCATTTTAAATATGCCCCGCAGTGGTACTCTGCAGGTTGCCACATTTGGTGAAGATTAGCATGGCTGTAGGGGAGGAGGAGGCCATACTTCGGTGGCATATTTAAATCATTTTAAATATGCCCCGCAGTGGTACTCTGCAGGTTGCCACATTTGGTGAGGATTGGCATGGCTGTAGGGGAGGAGGAGGCCATACTTTGGTGGCATATTTAGATCATTTTAAATATGCCCCAGAGTGGTACTCTGCAGGTTGCCACATTTGGTGAGGATTGGCATGGCTGTAGGGGAGGAGGACGCCATACTTCGGTGGCATATTTAAATTATTTTAAATATGCCCCGCAGTGGTACTCTGCAGGTTGCCAGATTTGGTAAGGATTGGCATGACTGTAGGGGAGGAGGAGGCCAAACTTCGGTGGCATATTTTAATCATTTTAAACATGCCCCGCAGCGGTACTCTGCAGGTTGCCACATTTGGTGAGGATTGTCATGGCTGTAGGGGAGGAGGTGGCCATACTTCGGTGGCATAATTAAATCATTTTATATATGCCCCAGAGTGGTGCTCTGCAGGTTGCCACTTTTGGTGAGGATTGGCATGGCTGTAGGGGAGGAGGAGGCTATACTTCGGTGGCATATTTAAATCATTTTATATATGCCCCAGAGTGGTACTCTGCAGGTTGCCACTTTTGGTGAGGATTGGCATGGCTGTAGGGGAGGAGGAGGCCATACTTCGGTGGCATATTTAAATCATTTTAAATATGCCCCGCAGTGGTACTCTGCAGGTTGCCACATTTGGTGAGGATTGGCATGGCTGTAGGGGAGGAGGAGGCTATACTTCGGTGGCATATTTAAATCATTTTAAATATGCCCCAGTGTTGTACTCTGCAGTTTGCCACAGTTGGTGAGGATTGGCATGGCTGTAGGGGAGGAGGAGGCCATACTTCGGTGGCATATTTAAATGATTTTAAATATGCCCCGCAGTGGTATTCTGCAGGTTGCCACATTTGGTGAGGATTGGCATGGCTGTAGGGGATGAGGAGGCCATACTTCGGTGGCATATTTAAATCATTTTAAATATGCCCCAGAGTGGTAGTCTGCAGGTTGCCACATTTGGTGAGGATTGGCATGGCTGTAGGGGAGGAGGAGGCCACACTTCGGTGGCATATTTAAATCATTTTAAATATGCCCCAGAGTGGTACTCTGATGGTTGTCACATTTGGTGAGGATTGGCATGGCTATAGGGGAGGAGGAGGACATATTTCGGTGGCATATTTAAATCATTTTAAATATGCCCCGCAGTGGTACTCTGCAGGTTGCCACATTTGGTGAGGATTGGCATGGCTGTAGGGGAGGAGGAGGCCATACTTCGGTGGCATATTGAAATCATTTTAAATATGCCCCAGAGTGGTACTCTGCAGGTTGCCACAATTGGTGAGGATTGCCATAGCTGTAGGGGAGAAGTAGACCATACTTCGATGGCAGATTTAAATAATTTTAAAGAGGAGCTGTTAGGTATAAGATCTCAGAGAAAATAAACACATATATCAGTAGCTAAAGATTGGCTGTACTTACATTACATATGCATTTCACTGTCCACGTTTGGATTTCACAGAATTTGTATATAGTATATGCAGAGATAGATGCTCCTGACAGCTCATGGCAGGCTCCATGTTTTTCTGTCAAATGTGTCGTCATGTCCTGCCTGCTTCCTGATCACAGATAAGCTGGTACTAAATAACACAGTGTGCAGTGAATATTAATGAGCCATGTGGCTAGGAACAATAGCTGACTCCTGCAGTGTACTCTGCCCGAGATTTATCAGTGCTACGCGATTACAAGCTGCTGTAACGTCTCATTAGCAGCCGAGGGGAGAGCCCCAGAATGCTTTGCAGTATGGTATGCGGCTTGCGTCTTCTTAAGAATAACAGACTTGCTGATAAGCACACATCAAAGGTAACTGAGATTTTTATCTTCACTAATTGCTTTTGGGCTTCCTTCTAAACTGTTTAACACAGGAGAATAGAGGTTTAAATTAGCTTCTGCAGCCTGACAGTTACTCTTTAAATATGTCCCGGAGTGGCATTCTGCAGGTTGCCACAATTGGCAAGGATTGGCATGGCTGTAGGGAAGGAGGATGCCATACTTCGGTGGCATATTTAAATCCTTTTTTTTAATATGCCTGGAGTGGTACTCTGCAGGTTGCTACATCTGGTGAGGATTGGCATGGCTGTAGGGGAGAAGTAGACGATACTTCAATGGCATATTTAAATAATTTTAAATATGCCCCGGAGTGGTATTCTGCAGGTTGCCACAATTGGCAAGGATTGGCATGGCTGTAGGGAAGGAGGAAGCCATACTTAGGCGGCATATTTAAATCATTTTAAATATGTCCCAGTCCCCCGGAGTGGTACACTGCAGGTTGCAACGTTTGGCAAGGATTGACATGGCTGTAGGGGAGGAGGATGCCATACTTCGGTGGCATATTTAAATCCTTTTTTTAAATATGCTTGGAGTGGTACTCTGCAGGTTGCCACATTTGGTGAGGAGTGGCATGGCTGTAAGGAAGGAGGAGGCAGTACTTCAGTGGCATCTTTAAAAAAAGGATTTAAATATGCCGGCTGAGTGGGACTCTAGAGGTTGCCACGATTGGCGAGGATTGGAATGGCTGTAGGGTAGGAGGAGGCCATATTTCAGTGGCATTTTAAATATGCCCGAAGTGGTAATCTGCAAGTTGCCACATTTGGTGAGGATTGGCATGGCTGTAGAGGATGAGGCCCTACTTAGGCGGCATATTTAAATCCTTTTTTTCAATATGCCCGGAGTGGTATTCTGCAGGTTGCCATGATTGGCGAGGATTGGCATGGCTGTAGGGGAGGAGGAGGCCATACTTCGGTGGCATATTTAAATCATTTTAAATATGCCCCGCAGTGGTACTCTACAGATTGCCACATTTGGTGAGGATTGGCATGGCTGTAGGGGAGGAGGAGGCCATACTTCGGTGGCATATTTAAATTATTTTAAATATGCCCCGCAGTGGTACTCTGCAGGTTGCCATACTTAGGCGGCATATTTAAATTTTCTTTCGTTAAAAATGCCCCAGAGTGGTACTCTGCAGGTTGCCACAATTGGTGAGGATTGGCATGGCTGTAGGTGAGGAGGAGGCCATACTTAGGCTGCATGATTAAACCTTTTTTTAAATTTGCCCCGGAGTGGTACTCTGCAGGTTGCCACATTTGGTGAGGATTGGCATGGCTGTAGGGGAGGAGGAGGCCATACTTCGGTGGCATATTTAAATCATTTTAAATATGCCCCGCAGTGGTACTCTGCAGGTTGCCACATTTGGTGAAGATTAGCATGGCTGTAGGGGAGGAGGAGGCCATACTTCGGTGGCATATTTAAATCATTTTAAATATGCCCCGCAGTGGTACTCTGCAGGTTGCCACATTTGGTGAGGATTGGCATGGCTGTAGGGGAGGAGGAGGCCATACTTCGGTGGCATATTTAAATCATTTTAAATATGCCCCGCAGTGGTACTCTGCAGGTTGCCACATTTGGTGAGGATTGGCATGGCTGTAGGGGAGGAGGAGGCCATACTTTGGTGGCATATTTAGATCATTTTAAATATGCCCCAGAGTGGTACTCTGCAGGTTGCCACATTTGGTGAGGATTGGCATGGCTGTAGGGGAGGAGGACGCCATACTTCGGTGGCATATTTAAATTATTTTAAATATGCCCCGCAGTGGTACTCTGCAGGTTGCCAGATTTGGTAAGGATTGGCATGACTGTAGGGGAGGAGGAGGCCAAACTTCGGTGGCATATTTTAATCATTTTAAACATGCCCCGCAGCGGTACTCTGCAGGTTGCCACATTTGGTGAGGATTGTCATGGCTGTAGGGGAGGAGGTGGCCATACTTCGGTGGCATATTTAAATCATTTTATATATGCCCCAGAGTGGTGCTCTGCAGGTTGCCACTTTTGGTGAGGATTGGCATGGCTGTAGGGGAGGAGGAGGCTATACTTCGGTGGCATATTTAAATCATTTTATATATGCCCCAGAGTGGTACTCTGCAGTTTGCCACTTTTGGTGAGGATTGGCATGGCTGTAGGGGAGGAGGAGGCCATACTTCGGTGGCATATTTAAATCATTTTAAATATGCCCCGCAGTGGTACTCTGCAGGTTGCCACATTTGGTGAGGATTGGCATGGCTGTAGGGGAGGAGGAGGCTATACTTCGGTGGCATATTTAAATCATTTTAAATATGCCCCAGTGTTGTACTCTGCAGTTTGCCACAGTTGGTGAGGATTGGCATGGCTGTAGGGGAGGAGGAGGCCATACTTCGGTGGCATATTTAAATGATTTTAAATATGCCCCGCAGTGGTATTCTGCAGGTTGCCACATTTGGTGAGGATTGGCATGGCTGTAGGGGATGAGGAGGCCATACTTCGGTGGCATATTTAAATCATTTTAAATATGCCCCAGAGTGGTAGTCTGCAGGTTGCCACATTTGGTGAGGATTGGCATGGCTGTAGGGGAGGAGGAGGCCATACTTCGGTGGCATATTTAAATCATTTTAAATATGCCCCAGAGTGGTACTCTGATGGTTGTCACATTTGGTGAGGATTGGCATGGCTATAGGGGAGGAGGAGGACATATTTCGGTGGCATATTTAAATCATTTTAAATATGCCCCGCAGTGGTACTCTGCAGGTTGCCACATTTGGTGAGGATTGGCATGGCTGTAGGGGAGGAGGAGGCCATACTTCGGTGGCATATTGAAATCATTTTAAATATGCCCCAGAGTGGTACTCTGCAGGTTGCCACAATTGGTGAGGATTGCCATAGCTGTAGGGGAGAAGTAGACCATACTTCGATGGCAGATTTAAATAATTTTAAAGAGGAGCTGTTAGGTATAAGATCTCAGAGAAAATAAACACATATATCAGTAGCTAAAGATTGGCTGTACTTACATTACATATGCATTTCACTGTCCACGTTTGGATTTCACAGAATTTGTATATAGTATATGCAGAGATAGATGCTCCTGACAGCTCATGGCAGGCTCCATGTTTTTCTGTCAAATGTGTCGTCATGTCCTGCCTGCTTCCTGATCACAGATAAGCTGGTACTAAATAACACAGTGTGCAGTGAATATTAATGAGCCATGTGGCTAGGAACAATAGCTGACTCCTGCAGTGTACTCTGCCCGAGATTTATCAGTGCTACGCGATTACAAGCTGCTGTAACGTCTCATTAGCAGCCGAGGGGAGAGCCCCAGAATGCTTTGCAGTATGGTATGCGGCTTGCGTCTTCTTAAGAATAACAGACTTGCTGATAAGCACACATCAAAGGTAACTGAGATTTTTATCTTCACTAATTGCTTTTGGGCTTCCTTCTAAACTGTTTAACACAGGAGAATAGAGGTTTAAATTAGCTTCTGCAGCCTGACAGTTACTCTTTAAATATGTCCCGGAGTGGCATTCTGCAGGTTGCCACAATTGGCAAGGATTGGCATGGCTGTAGGGAAGGAGGATGCCATACTTCGGTGGCATATTTAAATCCTTTTTTTTAATATGCCTGGAGTGGTACTCTGCAGGTTGCTACATCTGGTGAGGATTGGCATGGCTGTAGGGGAGAAGTAGACGATACTTCAATGGCATATTTAAATAATTTTAAATATGCCCCGGAGTGGTATTCTGCAGGTTGCCACAATTGGCAAGGATTGGCATGGCTGTAGGGAAGGAGGAAGCCATACTTAGGCGGCATATTTAAATCATTTTAAATATGTCCCAGTCCCCCGGAGTGGTACACTGCAGGTTGCAACGTTTGGCAAGGATTGACATGGCTGTAGGGGAGGAGGATGCCATACTTCGGTGGCATATTTAAATCCTTTTTTTAAATATGCTTGGAGTGGTACTCTGCAGGTTGCCACATTTGGTGAGGAGTGGCATGGCTGTAAGGAAGGAGGAGGCAGTACTTCAGTGGCATCTTTAAAAAAAGGATTTAAATATGCCGGCTGAGTGGGACTCTAGAGGTTGCCACGATTGGCGAGGATTGGAATGGCTGTAGGGTAGGAGGAGGCCATATTTCAGTGGCATTTTAAATATGCCCGAAGTGGTAATCTGCAAGTTGCCACATTTGGTGAGGATTGGCATGGCTGTAGAGGATGAGGCCCTACTTAGGCGGCATATTTAAATCCTTTTTTTCAATATGCCCGGAGTGGTATTCTGCAGGTTGCCATGATTGGCGAGGATTGGCATGGCTGTAGGGGAGGAGGAGGCCATACTTCGGTGGCATATTTAAATCATTTTAAATATGCCCCGCAGTGGTACTCTACAGATTGCCACATTTGGTGAGGATTGGCATGGCTGTAGGGGAGGAGGAGGCCATACTTCGGTGGCATATTTAAATTATTTTAAATATGCCCCGCAGTGGTACTCTGCAGGTTGCCATACTTAGGCGGCATATTTAAATTTTCTTTCGTTAAAAATGCCCCAGAGTGGTACTCTGCAGGTTGCCACAATTGGTGAGGATTGGCATGGCTGTAGGTGAGGAGGAGGCCATACTTAGGCTGCATGATTAAACCTTTTTTTAAATTTGCCCCGGAGTGGTACTCTGCAGGTTGCCACATTTGGTGAGGATTGGCATGGCTGTAGGGGAGGAGGAGGCCATACTTCGGTGGCATATTTAAATCATTTTAAATATGCCCCGCAGTGGTACTCTGCAGGTTGCCACATTTGGTGAAGATTAGCATGGCTGTAGGGGAGGAGGAGGCCATACTTCGGTGGCATATTTAAATCATTTTAAATATGCCCCGCAGTGGTACTCTGCAGGTTGCCACATTTGGTGAGGATTGGCATGGCTGTAGGGGAGGAGGAGGCCATACTTCGGTGGCATATTTAAATCATTTTAAATATGCCCCGCAGTGGTACTCTGCAGGTTGCCACATTTGGTGAGGATTGGCATGGCTGTAGGGGAGGAGGAGGCCATACTTTGGTGGCATATTTAGATCATTTTAAATATGCCCCAGAGTGGTACTCTGCAGGTTGCCACATTTGGTGAGGATTGGCATGGCTGTAGGGGAGGAGGACGCCATACTTCGGTGGCATATTTAAATTATTTTAAATATGCCCCGCAGTGGTACTCTGCAGGTTGCCAGATTTGGTAAGGATTGGCATGACTGTAGGGGAGGAGGAGGCCAAACTTCGGTGGCATATTTTAATCATTTTAAACATGCCCCGCAGCGGTACTCTGCAGGTTGCCACATTTGGTGAGGATTGTCATGGCTGTAGGGGAGGAGGTGGCCATACTTCGGTGGCATATTTAAATCATTTTATATATGCCCCAGAGTGGTGCTCTGCAGGTTGCCACTTTTGGTGAGGATTGGCATGGCTGTAGGGGAGGAGGAGGCTATACTTCGGTGGCATATTTAAATCATTTTATATATGCCCCAGAGTGGTACTCTGCAGGTTGCCACTTTTGGTGAGGATTGGCATGGCTGTAGGGGAGGAGGAGGCCATACTTCGGTGGCATATTTAAATCATTTTAAATATGCCCCGCAGTGGTACTCTGCAGGTTGCCACATTTGGTGAGGATTGGCATGGCTGTAGGGGAGGAGGAGGCTATACTTCGGTGGCATATTTAAATCATTTTAAATATGCCCCAGTGTTGTACTCTGCAGTTTGCCACAGTTGGTGAGGATTGGCATGGCTGTAGGGGAGGAGGAGGCCATACTTCGGTGGCATATTTAAATGATTTTAAATATGCCCCGCAGTGGTATTCTGCAGGTTGCCACATTTGGTGAGGATTGGCATGGCTGTAGGGGATGAGGAGGCCATACTTCGGTGGCATATTTAAATCATTTTAAATATGCCCCAGAGTGGTAGTCTGCAGGTTGCCACATTTGGTGAGGATTGGCATGGCTGTAGGGGAGGAGGAGGCCATACTTCGGTGGCATATTTAAATCATTTTAAATATGCCCCAGAGTGGTACTCTGATGGTTGTCACATTTGGTGAGGATTGGCATGGCTATAGGGGAGGAGGAGGACATATTTCGGTGGCATATTTAAATCATTTTAAATATGCCCCGCAGTGGTACTCTGCAGGTTGCCACATTTGGTGAGGATTGGCATGGCTGTAGGGGAGGAGGAGGCCATACTTCGGTGGCATATTGAAATCATTTTAAATATGCCCCAGAGTGGTACTCTGCAGGTTGCCACAATTGGTGAGGATTGCCATAGCTGTAGGGGAGAAGTAGACCATACTTCGATGGCAGATTTAAATAATTTTAAAGAGGAGCTGTTAGGTATAAGATCTCAGAGAAAATAAACACATATATCAGTAGCTAAAGATTGGCTGTACTTACATTACATATGCATTTCACTGTCCACGTTTGGATTTCACAGAATTTGTATATAGTATATGCAGAGATAGATGCTCCTGACAGCTCATGGCAGGCTCCATGTTTTTCTGTCAAATGTGTCGTCATGTCCTGCCTGCTTCCTGATCACAGATAAGCTGGTACTAAATAACACAGTGTGCAGTGAATATTAATGAGCCATGTGGCTAGGAACAATAGCTGACTCCTGCAGTGTACTCTGCCCGAGATTTATCAGTGCTACGCGATTACAAGCTGCTGTAACGTCTCATTAGCAGCCGAGGGGAGAGCCCCAGAATGCTTTGCAGTATGGTATGCGGCTTGCGTCTTCTTAAGAATAACAGACTTGCTGATAAGCACACATCAAAGGTAACTGAGATTTTTATCTTCACTAATTGCTTTTGGGCTTCCTTCTAAACTGTTTAACACAGGAGAATAGAGGTTTAAATTAGCTTCTGCAGCCTGACAGTTACTCTTTAAATATGTCCCGGAGTGGCATTCTGCAGGTTGCCACAATTGGCAAGGATTGGCATGGCTGTAGGGAAGGAGGATGCCATACTTCGGTGGCATATTTAAATCCTTTTTTTTAATATGCCTGGAGTGGTACTCTGCAGGTTGCTACATCTGGTGAGGATTGGCATGGCTGTAGGGGAGAAGTAGACGATACTTCAATGGCATATTTAAATAATTTTAAATATGCCCCGGAGTGGTATTCTGCAGGTTGCCACAATTGGCAAGGATTGGCATGGCTGTAGGGAAGGAGGAAGCCATACTTAGGCGGCATATTTAAATCATTTTAAATATGTCCCAGTCCCCCGGAGTGGTACACTGCAGGTTGCAACGCTTGGCAAGGATTGACATGGCTGTAGGGGAGGAGGATGCCATACTTCGGTGGCATATTTAAATCCTTTTTTTAAATATGCTTGGAGTGGTACTCTGCAGGTTGCCACATTTGGTGAGGAGTGGCATGGCTGTAAGGAAGGAGGAGGCAGTACTTCAGTGGCATCTTTAAAAAAAGGATTTAAATATGCCGGCTGAGTGGGACTCTAGAGGTTGCCACGATTGGCGAGGATTGGAATGGCTGTAGGGTAGGAGGAGGCCATATTTCAGTGGCATTTTAAATATGCCCGAAGTGGTAATCTGCAAGTTGCCACATTTGGTGAGGATTGGCATGGCTGTAGAGGATGAGGCCCTACTTAGGCGGCATATTTAAATCCTTTTTTTCAATATGCCCGGAGTGGTATTCTGCAGGTTGCCATGATTGGCGAGGATTGGCATGGCTGTAGGGGAGGAGGAGGCCATACTTCGGTGGCATATTTAAATCATTTTAAATATGCCCCGCAGTGGTACTCTACAGATTGCCACATTTGGTGAGGATTGGCATGGCTGTAGGGGAGGAGGAGGCCATACTTCGGTGGCATATTTAAATTATTTTAAATATGCCCCGCAGTGGTACTCTGCAGGTTGCCATACTTAGGCGGCATATTTAAATTTTCTTTCGTTAAAAATGCCCCAGAGTGGTACTCTGCAGGTTGCCACAATTGGTGAGGATTGGCATGGCTGTAGGTGAGGAGGAGGCCATACTTAGGCTGCATGATTAAACCTTTTTTTAAATTTGCCCCGGAGTGGTACTCTGCAGGTTGCCACATTTGGTGAGGATTGGCATGGCTGTAGGGGAGGAGGAGGCCATACTTCGGTGGCATATTTAAATCATTTTAAATATGCCCCGCAGTGGTACTCTGCAGGTTGCCACATTTGGTGAAGATTAGCATGGCTGTAGGGGAGGAGGAGGCCATACTTCGGTGGCATATTTAAATCATTTTAAATATGCCCCGCAGTGGTACTCTGCAGGTTGCCACATTTGGTGAGGATTGGCATGGCTGTAGGGGAGGAGGAGGCCATACTTCGGTGGCATATTTAAATCATTTTAAATATGCCCCGCAGTGGTACTCTGCAGGTTGCCACATTTGGTGAGGATTGGCATGGCTGTAGGGGAGGAGGAGGCCATACTTTGGTGGCATATTTAGATCATTTTAAATATGCCCCAGAGTGGTACTCTGCAGGTTGCCACATTTGGTGAGGATTGGCATGGCTGTAGGGGAGGAGGACGCCATACTTCGGTGGCATATTTAAATTATTTTAAATATGCCCCGCAGTGGTACTCTGCAGGTTGCCAGATTTGGTAAGGATTGGCATGACTGTAGGGGAGGAGGAGGCAAAACTTCGGTGGCATATTTTAATCATTTTAAACATGCCCCGCAGCGGTACTCTGCAGGTTGCCACATTTGGTGAGGATTGTCATGGCTGTAGGGGAGGAGGTGGCCATACTTCGGTGGCATATTTAAATCATTTTATATATGCCCCAGAGTGGTGCTCTGCAGGTTGCCACTTTTGGTGAGGATTGGCATGGCTGTAGGGGAGGAGGAGGCTATACTTCGGTGGCATATTTAAATCATTTTATATATGCCCCAGAGTGGTACTCTGCAGGTTGCCACTTTTGGTGAGGATTGGCATGGCTGTAGGGGAGGAGGAGGCCATACTTCGGTGGCATATTTAAATCATTTTAAATATGCCCCGCAGTGGTACTCTGCAGGTTGCCACATTTGGTGAGGATTGGCATGGCTGTAGGGGAGGAGGAGGCTATACTTCGGTGGCATATTTAAATCATTTTAAATATGCCCCAGTGTTGTACTCTGCAGTTTGCCACAGTTGGTGAGGATTGGCATGGCTGTAGGGGAGGAGGAGGCCATACTTCGGTGGCATATTTAAATGATTTTAAATATGCCCCGCAGTGGTATTCTGCAGGTTGCCACATTTGGTGAGGATTGGCATGGCTGTAGGGGATGAGGAGGCCATACTTCGGTGGCATATTTAAATCATTTTAAATATGCCCCAGAGTGGTAGTCTGCAGGTTGCCACATTTGGTGAGGATTGGCATGGCTGTAGGGGAGGAGGAGGCCATACTTCGGTGGCATATTTAAATCATTTTAAATATGCCCCAGAGTGGTACTCTGATGGTTGTCACATTTGGTGAGGATTGGCATGGCTATAGGGGAGGAGGAGGACATATTTCGGTGGCATATTTAAATCATTTTAAATATGCCCCGCAGTGGTACTCTGCAGGTTGCCACATTTGGTGAGGATTGGCATGGCTGTAGGGGAGGAGGAGGCCATACTTCGGTGGCATATTGAAATCATTTTAAATATGCCCCAGAGTGGTACTCTGCAGGTTGCCACAATTGGTGAGGATTGCCATAGCTGTAGGGGAGAAGTAGACCATACTTCGATGGCAGATTTAAATAATTTTAAAGAGGAGCTGTTAGGTATAAGATCTCAGAGAAAATAAACACATATATCAGTAGCTAAAGATTGGCTGTACTTACATTACATATGCATTTCACTGTCCACGTTTGGATTTCACAGAATTTGTATATAGTATATGCAGAGATAGATGCTCCTGACAGCTCATGGCAGGCTCCATGTTTTTCTGTCAAATGTGTCGTCATGTCCTGCCTGCTTCCTGATCACAGATAAGCTGGTACTAAATAACACAGTGTGCAGTGAATATTAATGAGCCATGTGGCTAGGAACAATAGCTGACTCCTGCAGTGTACTCTGCCCGAGATTTATCAGTGCTACGCGATTACAAGCTGCTGTAACGTCTCATTAGCAGCCGAGGGGAGAGCCCCAGAATGCTTTGCAGTATGGTATGCGGCTTGCGTCTTCTTAAGAATAACAGACTTGCTGATAAGCACACATCAAAGGTAACTGAGATTTTTATCTTCACTAATTGCTTTTGGGCTTCCTTCTAAACTGTTTAACACAGGAGAATAGAGGTTTAAATTAGCTTCTGCAGCCTGACAGTTACTCTTTAAATATGTCCCGGAGTGGCATTCTGCAGGTTGCCACAATTGGCAAGGATTGGCATGGCTGTAGGGAAGGAGGATGCCATACTTCGGTGGCATATTTAAATCCTTTTTTTTAATATGCCTGGAGTGGTACTCTGCAGGTTGCTACATCTGGTGAGGATTGGCATGGCTGTAGGGGAGAAGTAGACGATACTTCAATGGCATATTTAAATAATTTTAAATATGCCCCGGAGTGGTATTCTGCAGGTTGCCACAATTGGCAAGGATTGGCATGGCTGTAGGGAAGGAGGAAGCCATACTTAGGCGGCATATTTAAATCATTTTAAATATGTCCCAGTCCCCCGGAGTGGTACACTGCAGGTTGCAACGCTTGGCAAGGATTGACATGGCTGTAGGGGAGGAGGATGCCATACTTCGGTGGCATATTTAAATCCTTTTTTTAAATATGCTTGGAGTGGTACTCTGCAGGTTGCCACATTTGGTGAGGAGTGGCATGGCTGTAAGGAAGGAGGAGGCAGTACTTCAGTGGCATCTTTAAAAAAAGGATTTAAATATGCCGGCTGAGTGGGACTCTAGAGGTTGCCACGATTGGCGAGGATTGGAATGGCTGTAGGGTAGGAGGAGGCCATATTTCAGTGGCATTTTAAATATGCCCGAAGTGGTAATCTGCAAGTTGCCACATTTGGTGAGGATTGGCATGGCTGTAGAGGATGAGGCCCTACTTAGGCGGCATATTTAAATCCTTTTTTTCAATATGCCCGGAGTGGTATTCTGCAGGTTGCCATGATTGGCGAGGATTGGCATGGCTGTAGGGGAGGAGGAGGCCATACTTCGGTGGCATATTTAAATCATTTTAAATATGCCCCGCAGTGGTACTCTACAGATTGCCACATTTGGTGAGGATTGGTATGGCTGTAGGGGAGGAGGAGGCCATACTTCGGTGGCATATTTAAATTATTTTAAATATGCCCCGCAGTGGTACTCTGCAGGTTGCCATACTTAGGCGGCATATTTAAATTTTCTTTCGTTAAAAATGCCCCAGAGTGGTACTCTGCAGGTTGCCACAATTGGTGAGGATTGGCATGGCTGTAGGTGAGGAGGAGGCCATACTTAGGCTGCATGATTAAACCTTTTTTTAAATTTGCCCCGGAGTGGTACTCTGCAGGTTGCCACATTTGGTGAGGATTGGCATGGCTGTAGGGGAGGAGGAGGCCATATTTCGGTGGCATATTTAAATCATTTTAAATATGCCCCGCAGTGGTACTCTGCAGGTTGCCACATTTGGTGAAGATTAGCATGGCTGTAGGGGAGGAGGAGGCCATACTTCGGTGGCATATTTAAATCATTTTAAATATGCCCCGCAGTGGTACTCTGCAGGTTGCCACATTTGGTGATGATTGACATGGCTGTAGGGGAGGAGGAGGCCATACTTCGGTGGCATATTTAAATCATTTTAAATATGCCCCGCAGTGGTACTCTGCAGGTTGCCACATTTGGTGAGGATTGGCATGGCTGTAGGGGAGGAGGAGGCCATACTTTGGTGGCATATTTAGATCATTTTAAATATGCCCCAGAGTGGTACTCTGCAGGTTGCCACATTTGGTGAGGATTGGCATGGCTGTAGGGGAGGAGGAGGCCATACTTTGGTGTCATATTTAAATCATTTTAAATATGCCCCAGAGTGGTAGTCTGCAGGTTGCCACATTTGGTGAGGATTGGCATGGCTGTAGGAGAGGAGGAGGCCATACTTCGGTGGCATATTTAAATCATTTTAAATATGCCCCGCAGTGGTACTCTGCAGGTTGCCACATTTGGTGAGGATTGGCATGGCTGTAGGGAAGGAGGAGGCCATACTTCGGTGGCATATTTAAATCATTTTAAATATGCCCCAGAGTGGTACTTTGCAGGTTGCCACATTTGGTGAGGATTGGTATGGCTGTAGGGGAGGAGGAGGCCATACTTCGGTGGCATATTTAAATTATTTTAAATATGCCCCGCAGTGGTACTCTGCAGGTTGCCAGATTTGGTAAGGATTGGCATGGCTGTAGGGGAGGAGGAGGCCAAACTTCGGTGGCATATTTTAATCATTTTAAACATGCCCCGCAGTGGTGCTCTGCAGGTTGCCACTTTTGGTGAGGATTGGCATGGCTGTAGGGGAGGAGGAGGCTATACTTCGGTGGCATATTTAAATCATTTCATATATGCCCCAGAGTGGTACTCTGCAGGTTGCCACTTTTGGTGAGGATTGGCATGGCTGTAGGGGAGGAGGAGGCCATACTTCGGTGGCATATTTAAATCATTTTAAATATGCCCCGCAGTGGTACTCTGCAGGTTGCCAAATTTGGTGAGGATTGGCATGGCTGTAGGGGAGGAGGAGGCTATACTTCGGTGGCATATTTAAATCATTTTAAATATGCCCCAGTGTTGTACTCTGCAGTTTGCCACAGTTGGTGAGGATTGGCATGGCTGTAGGGGAGGAGGAGGCCATACTTCGGTGGCATATTTAAATGATTTTAAATATGCCCCGCAGTGGTATTCTGCAGGTTGCCACATTTGGTGAGGATTGGCATGGCTGTAGGGGAAGAGGAGGCCATACTTCGGTGGCATATTTAAATCATTTTAAATATGCCCCAGAGTGGTACTCTGCAGGTTGCCACATTTGGTGAGGATTGGCATGGCTGTAGGGGAGGAGGAGATCATACTTCGGTGGCATATTAAAATCATTTTAAATATGCCCCGCAGTGGTACTCTGCAGGTTGCCACATTTGGTGAGGATTGGCATGGCTGTAGGGGAGGAGGAGGCCATACTTCGTGGCATATTTAAATTATTTTAAATATGCCCGCAGTGGTACTCTGCAGGTTGCCACATTTGGTAAGGATTGGCATGGCTGTAGGGGAGGAGGAGGCCATACTTTGGTGGCATATTTAAATCATTTTAAATATGCCCCGCAGTGGTACTCTGCAGGTTGCCACATTTGGTGAGGATTGGCATGGCTGTAGGGGAGAAGGAGGCCATACTTCGGTGGCATATTTAAATCATTTTAAATATGCCCCAGAGTGGTACTCTGCAGGTTGCCACATTTGGTGAGGATTGGCATGGCTGTAGGGGAGGAGGAGGCCACATTTCGGTGGCATATTTAAATCATTTTAAATATGCCCCGCAGTGGTACTCTGCAGGTTGCCACATTTGGTGAGGATTGGCATGGCTGTAGGGGAGGAGGAGGCCATACTTCGGTGGCATATTTAAATAATTTTAAATATGCCCCAGAGTGGTACTCTGCAGGTTGCCACATTTGGTGAGGATTGGCATGGCTGTAGGGGAGGAGGAGGCCACATTTCGGTGGCATATTTAAATCATTTTAAATATGCCCGAAGTGGTAATCTGCAAGTTGCCACATTTGGTGAGGATTGGCATGGCTGTAGAGGATGAGGCCCTACTTAGGCGGCATATTTAAATCCTTTTTTTCAATATGCCCGGAGTGGTATTCTGCAGGTTGCCATGATTGGCGAGGATTGGCATGGCTGTAGGGGAGGAGGAGGCCATACTTCGGTGGCATATTTAAATCATTTTAAATATGCCCCGCAGTGGTACTCTACAGATTGCCACATTTGGTGAGGATTGGCATGGCTGTAGGGGAGGAGGAGGCCATACTTCGGTGGCATATTTAAATTATTTTAAATATGCCCCGCAGTGGTACTCTGCAGGTTGCCATACTTAGGCGGCATATTTAAATTTTCTTTCGTTAAATATGCCCCAGAGTGGTACTCTGCAGGTTGACACAATTGGTGAGGATTGGCATGGCTGTAGGTGAGGAGGAGGCCATACTTAGGCGGCATGATTAAACCTTTTTTTAAATTTGCCCCGGAGTGGTGCTCTGCAGGTTGCCACATTTGGTGAGGATTGGCATGGCTGTAGGGGAGGAGGAGGCCATACTTCGTGGCATATTTAAATCATTTTAAATATGCCCCGCAGTGGTACTCTGCAGGTTGCCACATTTGGTGAAGATTAGCATGGCTGTAGGGAAGGAGGAGGCCATACTTCGGTGGCATATTTAAATCATTTTAAATATGCCCCGCAGTGGTACTCTGCAGGTTGCCACATTTGGTGAGGATTGGCATGGCTGTAGGGGAGGAGGAGGCCATACTTCGGTGGCATATTTAAATCATTTTAAATATGCCCCGCAGTGGTACTCTGCAGGTTGCCACATTTGGTGAGGATTGGCATGGCTGTAGGGGAGGAGGAGGCCATACTTTGGTGGCATATTTAGATCATTTTAAATATGCCCCAGAGTGGTACTCTGCAGGTTGCCACATTTGGTGAGGATTGGCATGGCTGTAGGGGAGGAGGAGGCCATACTTCGTGGCATATTTAAATCATTTTAAATATGCCCCGCAGTGGTACTCTGCAGGTTGCCACATTTGGTGAGGATTGGCATGGCTGTAGGGGAGGAGGAGGCCATACTTCGGTGGCATTTTTAAATCATTTTAAATATGCCCCGCAGTGGTACTCTGCAGGTTGCCACATTTGGTGAGGATTGGCATGGCTGTAGGGGAGGAGGAGGCCATACTTTGGTGGCATATTTAGATCATTTTAAATATGCCCCAGAGTGGTACTCTGCAGGTTGCCACATTTGGTGAGGATTGGCATGGCTGTAGGAGGAGGAGGAGGCCATACTTCGGTGGCATATTTAAATTATTTTAAATATGCCCCGCAGTGGTACTCTGCAGGTTGCCATACTTAGGCGGCATATTTAAATTTTCTTTCGTTAAAAATGCCCCAGAGTGGTACTCTGCAGGTTGCCACAATTGGTGAGGATTGGCATGGCTGTAGGTGAGGAGGAGGCCATACTTAGGCTGCATGATTAAACCTTTTTTTAAATTTGCCCCGGAGTGGTACTCTGCAGGTTGCCACATTTGGTGAGGATTGGCATGGCTGTAGGGGAGGAGGAGGCCATACTTCGGTGGCATATTTAAATCATTTTAAATATGCCCCGCAGTGGTACTCTGCAGGTTGCCACATTTGGTGAAGATTAGCATGGCTGTAGGGGAGGAGGAGGCCATACTTCGGTGGCATATTTAAATCATTTTAAATATGCCCCGCAGTGGTACTCTGCAGGTTGCCACATTTGGTGAGGATTGGCATGGCTGTAGGGGAGGAGGAGGCCATACTTCGGTGGCATATTTAAATCATTTTAATTATGCCCCGCAGTGGTACTCTGCAGGTTGCCACATTTGGTGAGGATTGGCATGGCTGTAGGGGAGGAGGAGGCCATACTTTGGTGGCATATTTAGATCATTTTAAATATGCCCCAGAGTGGTACTCTGCAGGTTGCCACATTTGGTGAGGATTGGCATGGCTGTAGGGGAGGAGGAGGCCATACTTTGGTGTCATATTTAAATCATTTTAAATATGCCCCAGAGTGGTAGTCTGCAGGTTGCCACATTTGGTGAGGATTGGCATGGCTGTAGGAGAGGAGGAGGCCATACTTCGGTGGCATATTTAAATCATTTTAAATATGCCCCGCAGTGGTACTCTGCAGGTTGCCACATTTGGTGAGGATTGGCATGGCTGTAGGGGAGGAGGAGGCCATACTTCGGTGGCATATTTAAATCATTTTAAATATGCCCCAGAGTGGTACTTTGCAGGTTGCCACATTTGGTGAGGATTGGTATGGCTGTAGGGGAGGAGGAGGCCATACTTCGGTGGCATATTTAAATTATTTTAAATATGCCCCGCAGTGGTACTCTGCAGGTTGCCAGATTTGGTAAGGATTGGCATGGCTGTAGGGGAGGAGGAGGCCAAACTTCGGTGGCATATTTTAATCATTTTAAACATGCCCCGCAGTGGTGCTCTGCAGGTTGCCACTTTTGGTGAGGATTGGCATGGCTGTAGGGGAGGAGGAGGCTATACTTCGGTGGCATATTTAAATCATTTCATATATGCCCCAGAGTGGTACTCTGCAGGTTGCCACTTTTGGTGAGGATTGGCATGGCTGTAGGGGAGGAGGAGGCCATACTTCGGTGGCATATTTAAATCATTTTAAATATGCCCCGCAGTGGTACTCTGCAGGTTGCCAAATTTGGTGAGGATTGGCATGGCTGTAGGGGAGGAGGAGGCTATACTTCGGTGGCATATTTAAATCATTTTAAATATGCCCCAGTGTTGTACTCTGCAGTTTGCCACAGTTGGTGAGGATTGGCATGGCTGTAGGGGAGGAGGAGGCCATACTTCGGTGGCATATTTAAATGATTTTAAATATGCCCCGCAGTGGTATTCTGCAGGTTGCCACATTTGGTGAGGATTGGCATGGCTGTAGGGGATGAGGAGGCCATACTTCGGTGGCATATTTAAATCATTTTAAATATGCCCCAGAGTGGTACTCTGCAGGTTGCCACATTTGGTGAGGATTGGCATGGCTGTAGGGGAGGAGGAGATCATACTTCGGTGGCATATTAAAATCATTTTAAATATGCCCCGCAGTGGTACTCTGCAGGTTGCCACATTTGGTGAGGATTGGCATGGCTGTAGGGGAGGAGGAGGCCAT
Organism: Hyperolius riggenbachi; assembly: GCF_040937935.1. Taxonomy (NCBI): domain Eukaryota; kingdom Metazoa; phylum Chordata; class Amphibia; order Anura; family Hyperoliidae; genus Hyperolius; species Hyperolius riggenbachi. Next base: position 516,653,913 of record NC_090646.1, on the reverse strand, counting down.
ACTTCGTGGCATATTTAAATTATTTTAAATATGCCCGCAGTGGTACTCTGCAGGTTGCCACATTTGGTAAGGATTGGCATGGCTGTAGGGGAGGAGGAGGCCATACTTTGGTGGCATATTTAAATCATTTTAAATATGCCCCGCAGTGGTACTCTGCAGGTTGCCACATTTGGTGAGGATTGGCATGGCTGTAGGGGAGAAGGAGGCCATACTTCGGTGGCATATTTAAATCATTTTAAATATGCCCCAGAGTGGTACTCTGCAGGTTGCCACATTTGGTGAGGATTGGCATGGCTGTAGGGGAGGAGGAGGCCACATTTCGGTGGCATATTTAAATCATTTTAAATATGCCCCGCAGTGGTACTCTGCAGGTTGCCACATTTGGTGAGGATTGGCATGGCTGTAGGGGAGGAGGAGGCCATACTTCGGTGGCATATTTAAATAATTTTAAATATGCCCCAGAGTGGTACTCTGCAGGTTGCCACATTTGGTGAGGATTGGCATGGCTGTAGGGGAGGAGGAGGCCACATTTCGGTGGCATATTTAAATCATTTTAAATATGCCCGAAGTGGTAATCTGCAAGTTGCCACATTTGGTGAGGATTGGCATGGCTGTAGAGGATGAGGCCCTACTTAGGCGGCATATTTAAATCCTTTTTTTCAATATGCCCGGAGTGGTATTCTGCAGGTTGCCATGATTGGCGAGGATTGGCATGGCTGTAGGGGAGGAGGAGGCCATACTTCGGTGGCATATTTAAATCATTTTAAATATGCCCCGCAGTGGTACTCTACAGATTGCCACATTTGGTGAGGATTGGCATGGCTGTAGGGGAGGAGGAGGCTATACTTCGGTGGCATATTTAAATTATTTTAAATATGCCCCGCAGTGGTACTCTGCAGGTTGCCATACTTAGGCGGCATATTTAAATTTTCTTTCGTTAAATATGCCCCAGAGTGGTACTCTGCAGGTTGCCACAATTGGTGAGGATTGGCATGGCTGTAGGTGAGGAGGAGGCCATACTTAGGCGGCATGATTAAACCTTTTTTTAAATTTGCCCCGGAGTGGTACTCTGCAGGTTGCCACATTTGGTGAGGATTGGCATGGCTGTAGGGGAGGAGGAGGCCATACTTCGTGGCATATTTAAATCATTTTAAATATGCCCCGCAGTGGTACTCTGCAGGTTGCCACATTTGGTGAAGATTAGCATGGCTGTAGGGAAGGAGGAGGCCATACTTCGGTGGCATATTTAAATCATTTTAAATATGCCCCGCAGTGGTACTCTGCAGGTTGCCACATTTGGTGAGGATTGGCATGGCTGTAGGGGAGGAGGAGGCCATACTTCGGTGGCATATTTAAATCATTTTAAATATGCCCCGCAGTGGTACTCTGCAGGTTGCCACATTTGGTGAGGATTGGCATGGCTGTAGGGGAGGAGGAGGCCATACTTTGGTGGCATATTTAGATCATTTTAAATATGCCCCAGAGTGGTACTCTGCAGGTTGCCACATCTGGTGAGGATTGGCATGGCTGTAGGGGAGGAGGAGGCCATACTTCGGTGGCATATTTAAATCATTTTAAATATGCCCCGCAGTGGTACTCTGCAGGTTGCCACATTTGGTGAAGATTAGCATGGCTGTAGGGGAGGAGGAGGCCATACTTCGGTGGCATATTTAAATCATTTTAAATATGCCCCGCAGTGGTACTCTGCAGGTTGCCACATTTGGTGAGGATTGGCATGGCTGTAGGGGAGGAGGAGGCCATACTTCGGTGGCATATTTAAATCATTTTAAATATGCCCCGCAGTGGTACTCTGCAGGTTGCCACATTTGGTGAAGATTAGCATGGCTGTAGGGGAGGAGGAGGCCATACTTCGGTGGCATATTTAAATCATTTTAAATATGCCCCGCAGTGGTACTCTGCAGGTTGCCACATTTGGTGAGGATTGGCATGGCTGTAGGGGAGGAGGAGGCCATACTTCGGTGGCATATTTAAATCATTTTAAATATGCCCCGCAGTGGTACTCTGCAGGTTGCCACATTTGATGAGGATTGGCATGGCTGTAGGGGAGGAGGAGGCCATACTTTGGTGGCATATTTAGATCATTTTAAATATGCCCCAGAGTGGTACTCTGCAGGTTGCCACATTTGGTGAGGATTGGCATGGCTGTAGGGGAGGAGGAGGCCATACTTGGGTGGCATATTTAAATCATTTTAAATATGCCCCAGAGTGGTAGTCTGCAGGTTGCCACATTTGGTGAGGATTGGAATGGCTGTAGGGGAGGAGGAGGCCATACTTCGGTGGCATATTTAAATCATTTTAAATATGCCCCAGAGTGGTAGTCTGCAGGTTGCCACATTTGGTGAGGATTGGCATGGCTGTAGGGGAGGAGGAGGCCATACTTCGGTGGCATATTTAAATCATTTTAAATATGCCCCGCAGTGGTACTTTGCAGGTTGCCACATTTGGTGAGGATTGGCATGGCTGTAGGGGAGGAGGACGCCATACTTCGGTGGCATATTTAAATTATTTTAAATATGCCCCGCAGTGGTACTCTGCAGGTTGCCAGATTTGGTAAGGATTGGCATGACTGTAGGGGAGGAGGAGGCCAAACTTCGGTGGCATATTTTAATCATTTTAAACATGCCCCGCAGCGGTACTCTGCAGGTTGCCACATTTGGTGAGGATTGTCATGGCTGTAGGGGAGGAGGTGGCCATACTTCGGTGGCATATTTAAATCATTTTATATATGCCCCAGAGTGGTGCTCTGCAGGTTGCCACTTTTGGTGAGGATTGGCATGGCTGTAGGGGAGGAGGAGGCTATACTTCGGTGGCATATTTAAATCATTTTATATATGCCCCAGAGTGGTACTCTGCAGGTTGCCACTTTTGGTGAGGATTGGCATGGCTGTAGGGGAGGAGGAGGCCATACTTCGGTGGCATATTTAAATCATTTTAAATATGCCCCGCAGTGGTACTCTGCAGGTTGCCACATTTGGTGAGGATTGGCATGGCTGTAGGGGAGGAGGAGGCTATACTTCGGTGGCATATTTAAATCATTTTAAATATGCCCCAGTGTTGTACTCTGCAGTTTGCCACAGTTGGTGAGGATTGGCATGGCTGTAGGGGAGGAGGAGGCCATAATTCGGTGGCATATTTAAATGATTTTAAATATGCCCCGCAGTGGTATTCTGCAGGTTGCCACATTTGGTGAGGATTGGCATGGCTGTAGGGGATGAGGAGGCCATACTTCGGTGGCATATTTAAATCATTTTAAATATGCCCCAGAGTGGTAGTCTGCAGGTTGCCACATTTGGTGAGGATTGGCATGGCTGTAGGGGTGGAGGAGGCCATACTTCGGTGGCATATTTAAATCATTTTAAATATGCCCCAGAGTGGTACTCTGATGGTTGTCACATTTGGTGAGGATTAGCATGGCTATAGGGGAGGAGGAGGACATATTTCGGTGGCATATTTAAATCATTTTAAATATGCCCCGCAGTGGTACTCTGCAGGTTGCCACATTTGGTGAGGATTGGCATGGCTGTAGGGGAGGAGGAGGCCATACTTCGGTGGCATATTGAAATCATTTTAAATATGCCCCAGAGTGGTACTCTGCAGGTTGCCACAATTGGTGAGGATTGCCATAGCTGTAGGGGAGAAGTAGACCATACTTCGATGGCAGATTTAAATAATTTTAAAGAGGAGCTGTTAGGTATAAGGTCTCAGAGAAAATAAACACATATATCAGTAGCTAAAGATTGGCTGTACTTACATTACATATGCATTTCACTGTCCACGTTTGGATTTCACAGAATTTGTATATAGTATATGCAGAGATAGATGCTCCTGACAGCTCATGGCAGGCTCCATGTTTTTCTGTCAAATGTGTCGTCATGTCCTGCCTGCTTCCTGATCACAGATAAGCTGGTACTAAATAACACAGTGTGCAGTGAATATTAATGAGCCATGTGGCTAGGAACAATAGCTGACTCCTGCAGTGTACTCTGCCCGAGATTTATCAGTGCTACGCGATTACAAGCTGCTGTAACGTCTCATTAGCAGCCGAGGGGAGAGCCCCAGAATGCTTTGCAGTATGGTATGCGGCTTGCGTCTTCTTAAGAATAACAGACTTGCTGATAAGCACACATCAAAGGTAACTGAGATTTTTATCTTCACTAATTGCTTTTGGGCTTCCTTCTAAACTGTTTAACACAGGAGAATAGAGGTTTAAATTAGCTTCTGCAGCCTGACAGTTACTCTTTAAATATGTCCCGGAGTGGCATTCTGCAGGTTGCCACAATTGGCAAGGATTGGCATGGCTGTAGGGAAGGAGGATGCCATACTTCGGTGGCATATTTAAATCCTTTTTTTTAATATGCCTGGAGTGGTACTCTGCAGGTTGCTACATCTGGTGAGGATTGGCATGGCTGTAGGGGAGAAGTAGACGATACTTCAATGGCATATTTAAATAATTTTAAATATGCCCCGGAGTGGTATTCTGCAGGTTGCCACAATTGGCAAGGATTGGCATGGCTGTAGGGAAGGAGGAAGCCATACTTAGGCGGCATATTTAAATCATTTTAAATATGTCCCAGTCCCCCGGAGTGGTACACTGCAGGTTGCAACGCTTGGCAAGGATTGACATGGCTGTAGGGGAGGAGGATGCCATACTTCGGTGGCATATTTAAATCCTTTTTTTAAATATGCTTGGAGTGGTACTCTGCAGGTTGCCACATTTGGTGAGGAGTGGCATGGCTGTAAGGAAGGAGGAGGCAGTACTTCGGTGGCATCTTTAAAAAAAGGATTTAAATATGCCGGCTGAGTGGGACTCTAGAGGTTGCCACGATTGGCGAGGATTGGAATGGCTGTAGGGTAGGAGGAGGCCATATTTCAGTGGCATTTTAAATATGCCCGAAGTGGTAATCTGCAAGTTGCCACATTTGGTGAGGATTGGCATGGCTGTAGAGGATGAGGCCCTACTTAGGCGGCATATTTAAGTCCTTTTTTTCAATATGCCCGGAGTGGTATTCTGCAGGTTGCCATGATTGGCGAGGATTGGCATGGCTGTAGGGGAGGAGGAGGCCATACTTCGGTGGCATATTTAAATTATTTTAAATATGCCCCGCAGTGGTACTCTGCAGGTTGCCATACTTAGGCGGCATATTTACATTTTCTTTCGTTAAATATGCCCCAGAGTGGTACTCTGCAGGTTGCCACAATTGGTGAGGATTGGCATGGCTGTAGGTGAGGAGGAGGCCATACTTAGGCGGCATGATTAAACCTTTTTTTAAATTTGCCCCGGAGTGGTACTCTGCAGGTTGCCACATTTGGTGAGGATTGGCATGGCTGTAGGGGAGGAGGAGGCCATACTTCGGTGGCATATTTAAATCATTTTAAATATGCCCCGCAGTGGTACTCTGCAGGTTGCCACATTTGGTGAGGATTGGCATGGCTGTAAGGGAGGAGGAGGCCATACTTCGGTGGCATATTTAAATCATTTTAAATATGCCCCGCAGTGGTACTCTGCAGGTTGCCACATTTGGTGAGGATTGGCATGGCTGTAGTGGAGGAGGAGGCCATACTTCGGTGGCATATTTAAATCATTTTAAATATGCCCCGCAGTGGTACTCTGCAGGTTGCCACATTTGGTGAGGATTGGCATGGCTGTAGGGGAGGAGGAGGCCATACTTTGGTGGCATATTTAGATCATTTTAAATATGCCCCAGAGTGGTACTCTGCAGGTTGCCACATTTGGTGAGGATTGGCATGGCTGTAGGGGAGGAGGAGGCCATACTTGGGTGGCATATTTAAATCATTTTAAATATGCCCCAGAGTGGTAGTCTGCAGGTTGCCACATTTGGTGAGGATTGGAATGGCTGTAGGGGAGGAGGAGGCCATACTTCGGTGGCATATTTAAATCATTTTAAATATGCCCCAGAGTGGTAGTCTGCAGGTTGCCACATTTGGTGAGGATTGGCATGGCTGTAGGGGAGGAGGAGGCCATACTTCGGTGGCATATTTAAATCATTTTAAATATGCCCCGCAGTGGTACTTTGCAGGTTGCCACATTTGGTGAGGATTGGCATGGCTGTAGGGGAGGAGGACGCCATACTTCGGTGGCATATTTAAATTATTTTAAATATGCCCCGCAGTGGTACTCTGCAGGTTGCCAGATTTGGTAAGGATTGGCATGACTGTAGGGGAGGAGGAGGCCAAACTTCGGTGGCATATTTTAATCATTTTAAACATGCCCCGCAGCGGTACTCTGCAGGTTGCCACATTTGGTGAGGATTGTCATGGCTGTAGGGGAGGAGGTGGCCATACTTCGGTGGCATATTTAAATCATTTTATATATGCCCCAGAGTGGTGCTCTGCAGGTTGCCACTTTTGGTGAGGATTGGCATGGCTGTAGGGGAGGAGGAGGCTATACTTCAGTGGCATATTTAAATCATTTTATATATGCCCCAGAGTGGTACTCTGCAGGTTGCCACTTTTGGTGAGGATTGGCATGGCTGTAGGGGAGGAGGAGGCCATACTTCGGTGGCATATTTAAATCATTTTAAATATGCCCCGCAGTGGTACTCTGCAGGTTGCCACATTTGGTGAGGATTGGCATGGCTGTAGGGGAGGAGGAGGCTATACTTCGGTGGCATATTTAAATCATTTTAAATATGCCCCAGTGTTGTACTCTGCAGTTTGCCACAGTTGGTGAGGATTGGCATGGCTGTAGGGGAGGAGGAGGCCATACTTCGGTGGCATATTTAAATGATTTTAAATATGCCCCGCAGTGGTATTCTGCAGGTTGCCACATTTGGTGAGGATTGGCATGGCTGTAGGGGATGAGGAGGCCATACTTCGGTGGCATATTTAAATCATTTTAAATATGCCCCAGAGTGGTAGTCTGCAGGTTGCCACATTTGGTGAGGATTGGCATGGCTGTAGGGGAGGAGGAGGCCATACTTCGGTGGCATATTTAAATCATTTTAAATATGCCCCAGAGTGGTACTCTGATGGTTGTCACATTTGGTGAGGATTGGCATTGCTATAGGGGAGGAGGAGGACATATTTAGGTGGCATATTTAAATCATTTTAAATATGCCCCGCAGTGGTACTCTGCAGGTTGCCACAATTGGTGAGGATTGCCATAGCTGTAGGGGAGAAGTAGACCATACTTCGATGGCAGATTTAAATAATTTTAAAGAGGAGCTGTTAGGTATAAGGTCTCAGAGAAAATAAACACATATATCAGTAGCTAAAGATTGGCTGTACTTACATTACATATGCATTTCACTGTCCACGTTTGGATTTCACAGAATTTGTATATAGTATATGCAGAGATAGATGCTCCTGACAGCTCATGGCAGGCTCCATGTTTTTCTGTCAAATGTGTCGTCATGTCCTGCCTGCTTCCTGATCACAGATAAGCTGGTACTAAATAACACAGTGTGCAGTGAATATTAATGAGCCATGTGGCTAGGAACAATAGCTGACTCCTGCAGTGTACTCTGCCCGAGATTTATCAGTGCTACGCGATTACAAGCTGCTGTAACGTCTCATTAGCAGCCGAGGGGAGAGCCCCAGAATGCTTTGCAGTATGGTATGCGGCTTGCGTCTTCTTAAGAATAACAGACTTGCTGATAAGCACACATCAAAGGTAACTGAGATTTTTATCTTCACTAATTGCTTTTGGGCTTCCTTCTAAACTGTTTAACACAGGAGAATAGAGGTTTAAATTAGCTTCTGCAGCCTGACAGTTACTCTTTAAATATGTCCCGGAGTGGCATTCTGCAGGTTGCCACAATTGGCAAGGATTGGCATGGCTGTAGGGAAGGAGGATGCCATACTTCGGTGGCATATTTAAATCCTTTTTTTTAATATGCCTGGAGTGGTACTCTGCAGGTTGCTACATCTGGTGAGGATTGGCATGGCTGTAGGGGAGAAGTAGACGATACTTCAATGGCATATTTAAATAATTTTAAATATGCCCCGGAGTGGTATTCTGCAGGTTGCCACAATTGGCAAGGATTGGCATGGCTGTAGGGAAGGAGGAAGCCATACTTAGGCGGCATATTTAAATCATTTTAAATATGTCCCAGTCCCCCGGAGTGGTACACTGCAGGTTGCAACGCTTGGCAAGGATTGACATGGCTGTAGGGGAGGAGGATGCCATACTTCGGTGGCATATTTAAATCCTTTTTTTAAATATGCTTGGAGTGGTACTCTGCAGGTTGCCACATTTGGTGAGGAGTGGCATGGCTGTAAGGAAGGAGGAGGCAGTACTTCGGTGGCATCTTTAAAAAAAGGATTTAAATATGCCGGCTGAGTGGGACTCTAGAGGTTGCCACGATTGGCGAGGATTGGAATGGCTGTAGGGTAGGAGGAGGCCATATTTCAGTGGCATTTTAAATATGCCCGAAGTGGTAATCTGCAAGTTGCCACATTTGGTGAGGATTGGCATGGCTGTAGAGGATGAGGCCCTACTTAGGCGGCATATTTAAATCCTTTTTTTCAATATGCCCGGAGTGGTATTCTGCAGGTTGCCATGATTGGTGAGGATTGGCATGGCTGTAGGGGAGGAGGAGGCCATACTTCGGTGGCATATTTAAATTATTTTAAATATGCCCCGCAGTGGTACTCTGCAGGTTGCCATACTTAGGCGGCATATTTAAATTTTCTTTCGTTAAATATGCCCCAGAGTGGTACTCTGCAGGTTGCCACAATTGGTGAGGATTGGCATGGCTGTAGGTGAGGAGGAGGCCATACTTAGGCGGCATGATTAAACCTTTTTTTAAATTTGCCCCGGAGTGGTACTCTGCAGGTTGCCACATTTGGTGAGGATTGGCATGGCTGTAGGGGAGGAGGAGGCCATACTTCGGTGGCATATTTAAATCATTTTAAATATGCCCCGCAGTGGTACTCTGCAGGTTGCCACATTTGGTGAGTATTGGCATGGCTGTAAGGGAGGAGGAGGCCATACTTCGGTGGCATATTTAAATCATTTTAAATATGCCCCGCAGTGGTACTCTGCAGGTTGCCACATTTGGTGAGGATTGGCATGGCTGTAGGGGAGGAGGAGGCCATACTTTGGTGGCATATTTAGATCATTTTAAATATGCCCCAGAGTGGTACTCTGCAGGTTGCCACATTTGGTGAGGATTGGCATGGCTGTAGGGGAGGAGGAGGCCATACTTGGGTGGCATATTTAAATCATTTTAAATATGCCCCAGAGTGGTAGTCTGCAGGTTGCCACATTTGGTGAGGATTGGAATGGCTGTAGGGGAGGAGGAGGCCATACTTCGGTGGCATATTTAAATCATTTTAAATATGCCCCAGAGTGGTAGTCTGCAGGTTGCCACATTTGGTGAGGATTGGCATGGCTGTAGGGGAGGAGGAGGCCATACTTCGGTGGCATATTTAAATCATTTTAAATATGCCCCGCAGTGGTACTTTGCAGGTTGCCACATTTGGTGAGGATTGGCATGGCTGTAGGGGAGGAGGACGCCATACTTCGGTGGCATATTTAAATTATTTTAAATATGCCCCGCAGTGGTACTCTGCAGGTTGCCAGATTTGGTAAGGATTGGCATGACTGTAGGGGAGGAGGAGGCCAAACTTCGGTGGCATATTTTAATCATTTTAAACATGCCCCGCAGCGGTACTCTGCAGGTTGCCACATTTGGTGAGGATTGTCATGGCTGTAGGGGAGGAGGTGGCCATACTTCGGTGGCATATTTAAATCATTTTATATATGCCCCAGAGTGGTGCTCTGCAGGTTGCCACTTTTGGTGAGGATTGGCATGGCTGTAGGGGAGGAGGAGGCTATACTTCAGTGGCATATTTAAATCATTTTATATATGCCCCAGAGTGGTACTCTGCAGGTTGCCACTTTTGGTGAGGATTGGCATGGCTGTAGGGGAGGAGGAGGCCATACTTCGGTGGCATATTTAAATCATTTTAAATATGCCCCGCAGTGGTACTCTGCAGGTTGCCACATTTGGTGAGGATTGGCATGGCTGTAGGGGAGGAGGAGGCTATACTTCGGTGGCATATTTAAATCATTTTAAATATGCCCCAGTGTTGTACTCTGCAGTTTGCCACAGTTGGTGAGGATTGGCATGGCTGTAGGGGAGGAGGAGGCCATACTTCGGTGGCATATTTAAATGATTTTAAATATGCCCCGCAGTGGTATTCTGCAGGTTGCCACATTTGGTGAGGATTGGCATGGCTGTAGGGGATGAGGAGGCCATACTTCGGTGGCATATTTAAATCATTTTAAATATGCCCCAGAGTGGTAGTCTGCAGGTTGCCAAATTTGGTGAGGATTGGCATGGCTGTAGGGGAGGAGGAGGCCATACTTCGGTGGCATATTTAAATCATTTTAAATATGCCCCAGAGTGGTACTCTGATGGTTGTCACATTTGGTGAGGATTGGCATGGCTATAGGGGAGGAGGAGGACATATTTAGGTGGCATATTTAAATCATTTTAAATATGCCCCGCAGTGGTACTCTGCAGGTTGCCACAATTGGTGAGGATTGCCATAGCTGTAGGGGAGAAGTAGACCATACTTCGATGGCAGATTTAAATAATTTTAAAGAGGAGCTGTTAGGTATAAGGTCTCAGAGAAAATAAACACATATATCAGTAGCTAAAGATTGGCTGTACTTACATTACATATGCATTTCACTGTCCACGTTTGGATTTCACAGAATTTGTATATAGTATATGCAGAGATAGATGCTCCTGACAGCTCATGGCAGGCTCCATGTTTTTCTGTCAAATGTGTCGTCATGTCCTGCCTGCTTCCTGATCACAGATAAGCTGGTACTAAATAACACAGTGTGCAGTGAATATTAATGAGCCATGTGGCTAGGAACAATAGCTGACTCCTGCAGTGTACTCTGCCCGAGATTTATCAGTGCTACGCGATTACAAGCTGCTGTAACGTCTCATTAGCAGCCGAGGGGAGAGCCCCAGAATGCTTTGCAGTATGGTATGCGGCTTTCGTCTTCTTAAGAATAACAGACTTGCTGATAAGCACACATCAAAGGTAACTGAGATTTTTATCTTCACTAATTGCTTTTGGGCTTCCTTCTAAACTGTTTAACACAGGAGAATAGAGGTTTAAATTAGCTTCTGCAGCCTGACAGTTACTCTTTAAATATGTCCCGAAGTGGCATTCTGCAGGTTGCCACAATTGGCAAGGATTGGCATGGCTGTAGGGAAGGAGGATGCCATACTTCGGTGGCATATTTAAATCCTTTTTTTTAATATGCCTGGAGTGGTACTCTGCAGGTTGCTACATCTGGTGAGGATTGGCATGGCTGTAGGGGAGAAGTAGACGATACTTCAATGGCATATTTAAATAATTTTAAATATGCCCCGGAGTGGTATTCTGCAGGTTGCCACAATTGGCAAGGATTGGCATGGCTGTAGGGAAGGAGGAAGCCATACTTAGGCGGCATATTTAAATCATTTTAAATATGTCCCAGTCCGCCGGAGTGGTACACTGCAGGTTGCAACGCTTGGCAAGGATTGACATGGCTGTAGGGGAGGAGGATGCCATACTTCGGTGGCATATTTAAATCCTTTTTTTAAATATGCTTGGAGTGGTACTCTGCAGGTTGCCACATTTGGTGAGGAGTGGCATGGCTGTAAGGAAGGAGGAGGCAGTGCTTCGGTGGCATCTTTAAAAAAAGGATTTAAATATGCCGGCTGAGTGGGACTCTAGAGGTTGCCACGATTGGCGAGGATTGGAATGGCTGTAGGGTAGGAGGAGGCCATATTTCAGTGGCATTTTAAATATGCCCGAAGTGGTAATCTGCAAGTTGCCACATTTGGTGAGGATTGGCATGGCTGTAGAGGATGAGGCCCTACTTAGGCGGCATATTTAAATCCTTTTTTTCAATATGCCCGGAGTGGTATTCTGCAGGTTGCCATGATTGGCGAGGATTGGCATGGCTGTAGGGGAGGAGGAGGCCATACTTCGGTGGCATATTTAAATTATTTTAAATATGCCCCGCAGTGGTACTCTGCAGGTTGCCATACTTAGGCGGCATATTTAAATTTTCTTTCGTTAAATATGCCCCAGAGTGGTACTCTGCAGGTTGCCACAATTGGTGAGGATTGGCATGGCTGTAGGTGAGGAGGAGGCCATACTTAGGCGGCATGATTAAACCTTTTTTTAAATTTGCCCCAGAGTGGTACTCTGCAGGTTGCCACATTTGGTGAGGATTGGCATGGCTGTAGGGGAGGAGGAGGCCATACTTCGGTGGCATATTTAAATCATTTTAAATATGCCCCGCAGTGGTACTCTGCAGGTTGCCACATTTGGTGAAGATTAGCATGGCTGTAGGGGAGGAGGAGGCCATACTTCGGTGGCATATTTAAATCATTTTAAATATGCCCCGCAGTGGTACTCTGCAGGTTGCCACATTTGGTGAGGATTGGCATGGCTGTAGGGGAGGAGGAGGCCATACTTCGGTGGCATATTTAAATCATTTTAAATATGCCCCGCAGTGGTACTCTGCAGGTTGCCACATTTGGTGAGGATTGGCATGGCTGTAGGGGAGGAGGAGGCCATACTTTGGTGGCATATTTAGATCATTTTAAATATGCCCCAGAGTGGTACTCTGCAGGTTGCCACATTTGGTGAGGATTGGCATGGCTGTAGGGGAGGAGGAGGCCATACTTGGGTGGCATATTTAAATCATTTTAAATATGCCCCAGAGTGGTAGTCTGCAGGTTGCAACATTTGGTCAGGATTGGCATGGCTGTAGGGGAGGAGGAGGCCATACTTCGGTGGCATATTTAAATCATTTTAAATATGCCCCGCAGTGGTACTCTGCAGGTTGCCACATTTGGTGAGGATTGGCATGGCTGTAGGGGAGGAGGAGGCCATACTTCGGTGGCATATTTAAATCATTTTAAATATGCCCCAGAGTGGTACTTTGCAGGTTGCCACATTTGGTGAGGATTGGCATGGCTGTAGGGGAGGAGGAGGCCATACTTCGGTGGCATATTTAAATTATTTTAAATATGCCCCGCAGTGGTACTCTGCAGGTTGCCAGATTTGGTAAGGATTGGCATGGCTGTAGGGGAGGAGGAGGCCAAACTTCGGTGGCATATTTTAATCATTTTAAACATGCCCCGCAGTGGTACTCTGCAGGTTGCCACATTTGGTGAGGATTGTCATGGCTGTAGGGGAGGAGGTGGCCATACTTCGGTGGCATATTTAAATCATTTTATATATGCCCCAGAGTGGTGCTCTGCAGGTTGCCACTTTTGGTGAGGATTGGCATGGCTGTAGGGGAGGAGGAGGCTATACTTCAGTGGCATATTTAAATCATTTTATATATGCCCCAGAGTGGTACTCTGCAGGTTGCCACTTTTGGTGAGGATTGGCATGGCTGTAGGGGAGGAGGAGGCCATACTTCAGTGGCATATTTAAATCATTTTAAATATGCCCCGCAGTGGTACTCTGCAGGTTGCCACATTTGGTGAGGATTGGCATGGCTGTAGGGGAGGAGGAGGCTATACTTCGGTGGCATATTTAAATCATTTTAAATATGCCCCAGAGTGGTACTCTGCAGGTTGCCACATTTGGTGAGGATTGGCATGGCTGTAGGGGAGGAGGAGGCCATACTTTGGTGGCATATTTAGATCATTTTAAATATGCCCCAGAGTGGTACTCTGCAGGTTGCCACATTTGGTGAGGATTGGCATGGCTGTAGGGGAGGAGGAGGCCATACTTGGGTGGCATATTTAAATCATTTTAAATATGCCCCAGAGTGGTAGTCTGCAGGTTGCCACATTTGGTGAGGATTGGCATGGCTGTAGGGGAGGAGGAGGCCATACTTCGGTGGCATATTTAAATCATTTTAAATATGCCCCGCAGTGGTACTCTGCAGGTTGCCACATTTGGTGAGGATTGGCATGGCTGTAGGGGAGGAGGAGGCCATACTTCGGTGGCATATTTAAATCATTTTAAATATGCCCCAGAGTGGTACTTTGCAGGTTGCCACATTTGGTGAGGATTGGCATGGCTGTAGGGGAGGAGGAGGCCATACTTCGGTGGCATATTTAAATTATTTTAAATATGCCCCGCAGTGGTACTCTGCAGGTTGCCAGATTTGGTAAGGATTGGCATGGCTGTAGGGGAGGAGGAGGCCAAACTTCGGTGGCATATTTTAATCATTTTAAACATGCCCCGCAGTGGTACTCTGCAGGTTGCCACATTTGGTGAGGATTGTCATGGCTGTAGGGGAGGAGGTGGCCATACTTCGGTGGCATATTTAAATCATTTTATATATGCCCCAGAGTGGTGCTCTGCAGGTTGCCACTTTTGGTGAGGATTGGCATGGCTGTAGGGGAGGAGGAGGCTATACTTCAGTGGCATATTTAAATCATTTTATATATGCCCCAGAGTGGTACTCTGCAGGTTGCCACTTTTGGTGAGGATTGGCATGGCTGTAGGGGAGGAGGAGGCCATACTTCGGTGGCATATTTAAATCATTTTAAATATGCCCCGCAGTGGTACTCTGCAGGTTGCCACATTTGGTGAGGATTGGCATGGCTGTAGGGGAGGAGGAGGCTATACTTCGGTGGCATATTTAAATCATTTTAAATATGCCCCAGAGTGGTACTCTGCAGGTTGCCACATTTGGTGAGGATTGGCATGGCTGTAGGGGAGGAGGAGGCCACATTTCGGTGGCATATTTAGATCATTTTAAATATGCCCCGCAGTGGTACTCTGCAGGTTGCCACATTTGGTAAGGATTGGCATGGCTGTAGGGGAGGAGGAGGCCATACTTTGGTGGCATATTTAAATCATTTTAAATATGCCCCGCAGTGGTACTCTGCAAGTTGCCACATTTGGTGAGGATTGGCATGGCTGTAGGGGAGAAGGAGGCCATACTTCGGTGGCATATTTAAATCATTTTAAATATGCCCCAGAGTGGTACTCTGCAGGTTGCCACATTTGGTGAGGATAGGCATGGCTGTAGGGGAGGAGGAGGCCACATTTCGGTGGCATATTTAGATCATTTTAAATATGCCCCGCAGTGGTACTCTGCAGGTTGCCACATTTGGTGAGGATTGGCATGGCTGTAGGGGAGGAGGAGGCCTTACTTCGGTGGCATATTTAAATAATTTTAAATATGCCCCAGAGTGGTACTCTGCAGGTTGCCACATTTGGTGAGGATTGGCATGGCTGTAGGGGAGGAGGAGGCCACATTTCGGTGGCATATTTAAATCATTTTAAATATGCCCGAAGTGGTAATCTGCAAGTTGCCACATTTGGTGAGGATTGGCATGGCTGTAGGTGAGGAGGAGGCCATACTTCGGTGGCATATTTAAATCATTTTAAATATGCCCCAGAGTGGTACTTTGCAGGTTGCCACATTTGGTGAGGATTGGCATGGCTGTAGGGGAGGAGGAGGCCATACTTCGGTGGCATATTTAAATTATTTTAAATATGCCCCGCAGTGGTACTCTGCAGGTTGCCAGATTTGGTAAGGATTGGCATGGCTGTAGGGGAGGAGGAGGCCAAACTTCGGTGGCATATTTTAATCATTTTAAACATGCCCCGCAGTGGTACTCTGCAGGTTTCCACATTTGGTGAGGATTGGCATGGCTGTAGGGGAGGAGGAGGCCACATTTCGGTGGCATATTTAAATCATTTTAAATATGCCCGAAGTGGTAATCTGCAAGTTGCCACATTTGGTGAGGATTGGCATGGCTGTAGAGGATGAGGCCCTACTTAGGCGGCATATTTAAATCCTTTTTTTCAATATGCCCGGAGTGGTATTCTGCAGGTTGCCATGATTGGCGAGGATTGGCATGGCTGTAGGGGAGGAGGAGGCCATACTTCGGTGGCATATTTAAATCATTTTAAATATGCCCCGCAGTGGTACTCTACAGATTGCCACATTTGGTGAGGATTGGCATGGCTGTAGGGGAGGAGGAGGCCATACTTCGGTGGCATATTTAAATTATTTTAAATATGCCCCGCAGTGGTACTCTGCAGGTTGCCATACTTAGGCGGCATATTTAAATTTTCTTTCGTTAAATATGCCCCAGAGTGGTACTCTGCAGGTTGCCACAATTGGTGAGGATTGGCATGGCTGTAGGTGAGGAGGAGGCCATACTTAGGCGGCATGATTAAACCTTTTTTTAAATTTGCCCCGGAGTGGTACTCTGCAGTTTGCCACATTTGGTGAGGATTGGCATGGCTGTAGGGGAGGAGGAGGCCATACTTCGGTGGCATATTTAAATCATTTTAAATATGCCCCGCAGTGGTACTCTGCAGGTTCCCACATTTGGTGAAGATTAGCATGGCTGTAGGGGAGGAGGAGGCCATACTTTGGTGGCATATTTAAATCATTTTAAATATGCCCCGCAGTGGTACTCTGCAGGTTGCCACATTTGGTGAGGATTGGCATGGCTGTAGGGGAGGAGGAGGCCATACTTCGGTGGCATATTTAAATCATTTTAAATATGCCCCGCAGTGGTACTCTGCAGGTTGCCACATTTGGTGAGGATTGGCATGGCTGTAGGGGAGGAAGAGGCCATACTTTGGTGGCATATTTAGATCATTTTAAATATGCCCCAGAGTGGTACTCTGCAGGTTGCCACATTTGGTGAGGATTGGCATGGCTGTAGGGGAGGAGGAGGCCATACTTGGGTGGCATATTTAAATCATTTTAAATATGCCCCAGAGTGGTAGTCTGCAGGTTGCCACATTTGGTGAGGATTGGCATGGCTGTAGGGGAGGAGGAGGCCATACTTCGGTGGCATATTTAAATCATTTTAAATATGCCCCAGAGTGGTAGTCTGCAGGTTGCCACATTTGGTGAGGATTGGCATGGCTGTAGGGGAGGAGGAGGCCATACTTCGGTGGCATATTTAAATCATTTTAAATATGCCCCGCAGTGGTACTCTGCAGGTTGCCACATTTGGTGAGGATTGGCATGGCTGTAGGGGAGGAGGAGGCCATACTTCGGTGGCATATTTAAATCATTTTAAATATGCCCCAGAGTGGTACTTTGCAGGTTGCCACATTTGGTGAGGATTGGCATGGCTGTAGGGGAGGAGGAGGCCATACTTCGGTGGCATATTTAAATTATTTTAAATATGCCCCGCAGTGGTACTCTGCAGGTTGCCAGATTTGGTAAGGATTGGCATGGCTGTAGGGGAGGAGGAGGCCAAACTTCGGTGGCATATTTTAATCATTTTAAACATGCCCCGCAGTGGTACTCTGCAGGTTGCCACATTTGGTGAGGATTGGCATGGCTGTAGGGGAGGAGGAGGCCACATTTCGGTGGCATATTTAAATCATTTTAAATATGCCCGAAGTGGTAATCTGCAAGTTGCCACATTTGGTGAGGATTGGCATGGCTGTAGGGGAGGAGGAGGCCATACTTCGGTGGCATATTTAAATCATTTTAAATATGCCCCGCAGTGGTACTCTGCAGGTTGCCACATTTGGTGAGGATTGGCATGGCTGTAGGGGAGGAGGAGGCCATACTTCGGTGGCATATTTAAATCATTTTAAATATGCCCCGCAGTGGTACTCTGCAGGTTGCCACATTTGGTGAGGATTGGCATGGCTGTAGGGGAGGAGGAGGCCATACTTTGGTGGCATATTTAGATCATTTTAAATATGCCCCAGAGTGGTACTCTGCAGGTTGCCACATTTGGTGAGGATTGGCATGGCTGTAGGGGAGGAGGAGGCCATACTTCGGTGGCATATTTAAATCATTTTAAATATGCCCCGCAGTGGTACTCTGCAGGTTGCCACATTTGGTGAGGATTGGCATGGCTGTAGGGGAGGAGGAGGCCATACTTCGGTGGCATATTTAAATCATTTTAAATATGCCCCAGAGTGGTACTTTGCAGGTTGCCACATTTGGTGAGGATTGGCATGGCTGTAGGGGAGGAGGAGGCCATACTTCGGTGGCATATTTAAATTATTTTAAATATGCCCCGCAGTGGTACTCTGCAGGTTGCCAGATTTGGTAAGGATTGGCATGGCTGTAGGGGAGGAGGAGGCCAAACTTCGGTGGCATATTTTAATCATTTTAAACATGCCCCGCAGTGGTACTCTGCAGGTTGCCACATTTGGTGAGGATTGGCATGGCTGTAGGGGAGGAGGAGGCCACATTTCGGTGGCATATTTAAATCATTTTAAATATGCCCGAAGTGGTAATCTGCAAGTTGCCACATTTGGTGAGGATTGGCATGGCTGTAGAGGATGAGGCCCTACTTAGGCGGCATATTTAAATCCTTTTTTTCAATATGCCCGGAGTGGTATTCTGCAGGTTGCCATGATTGGCGAGGATTGGCATGGCTGTAGGGGAGGAGGAGGCCATACTTCGGTGGCATATTTAAATCATTTTAAATATGCCCCGCAGTGGTACTCTACAGATTGCCACATTTGGTGAGGATTGGCATGGCTGTAGGGGAGGAGGAGGCCATACTTCGGTGGCATATTTAAATTATCTTAAATATGCCCCGCAGTGGTACTCTGCAGGTTGCCATACTTAGGCGGCATATTTAAATTTTCTTTCGTTAAATATGCCCCAGAGTGGTACTCTGCAGGTTGCCACAATTGGTGAGAATTGGCATGGCTGTAGGTGAGGAGGAGGCCATACTTAGGCGGCATGATTAAACCTTTTTTTTAAATTTGCCCCGGAGTGGTACTCTGCAGGTTGCCACATTTGGTGAGGATTGGCATGGCTGTAGGGGAGGAGGAGGCCATACTTCGGTGGCATATTTAAATCATTTTAAATATGCCCCGCAGTGGTACTCTGCAGGTTGCCACATTTGGTGAGGATTGTCATGGCTGTAGGGGAGGAGGTGGCCATACTTCGGTGGCATATTTAAATCATTTTATATATGCCCCAGAGTGGTGCTCTGCAGGTTGCCACTTTTGGTGAGGATTGGCATGGCTGTAGGGGAGGAGGAGGCTATACTTCGGTGGCATATTTAAATCATTTTATATATGCCCCAGAGTGGTACTCTGCAGGTTGCCACTTTTGGTGAGGATTGGCATGGCTGTAGGGGAGGAGGAGGCCATACTTCGGTGGCATATTTAAATCATTTTAAATATGCCCCGCAGTGGTACTCTGCAGGTTGCCACATTTGGCGAGGATTGGCATGGCTGTAGGGGAAGAGGAGGCTATACTTCGGTGGCATATTTAAATCATTTTAAATATGCCCCAGTGTTGTACTCTGCAGTTTGCCACAGTTGGTGAGGATTGGCATGGCTGTCGGGGAGGAGGAGGCCATACTTCGGTGGCATATTTAAATGATTTTAAATATGCCCCGCAGTGGTATTCTGCAGGTTGCCACATTTGGTGAGGATTGGCATGGCTGTAGGGGATGAGGAGGCCATACTTCGGTGGCATATTTAAATCATTTTAAATATGCCCCAGAGTGGTACTCTGCAGGTTGCCACATTTGGTGAGGATTGGCATGGCTGTAGGGGAGGAGGAGATCATACTTCGGTGGCATATTAAAATCATTTTAAATATGCCCCGCAGTGGGACTCTGCAGGTTGCCACATTTGGTGAGGATTGGCATGGCTGTAGGGGAGGAGGAGGCCATACTTCGTGGCATATTTAAATTATTTTAAATATGCCCGCAGTGGTACTCTGCAGGTTGCCACATTTGGTAAGGATTGGCATGGCTGTAGGGGAGGAGGAGGCCACATTTCGGTGGCATATTTAAATCATTTTAAATATGCCCGAAGTGGTAATCTGCAAGTTGCCACATTTGGTGAGGATTGGCATGGCTGTAGGGGAGGAGGAGGCCATACTTCGGTGGCATATTTAAATCATTTTAAATATGCCCCGCAGTGGTACTCTGCAGGTTGCCACATTTGGTGAGGATTGGCATGGCTGTAGGGGAGGAGGAGGCCATACTTCGGTGGCATATTTAAATCATTTTAAATATGCCCCGCAGTGGTACTCTGCAGGTTGCCACATTTGGTGAGGATTGGCATGGCTGTAGGGGAGGAGGAGGCTATACTTCGGTGGCATATTTAAATCATTTTAAATATGCCCCAGTGTTGTACTCTGCAGTTTGCCACAGTTGGTGAGGATTGGCATGGCTGTAGGGGAGGAGGAGGCCATACTTCGGTGGCATATTTAAATGATTTTAAATATGCCCCGCAGTGGTATTCTGCAGGTTGCCACATTTGGTGAGGATTGGCATGGCTGTAGGGGATGAGGAGGCCATACTTCGGTGGCATATTTAAATCATTTTAAATATGCCCCAGAGTGGTACTCTGCAGGTTGCCACATTTGGTGAGGATTGGCATGGCTGTAGGGGAGGAGGAGATCATACTTCGGTGGCATATTAAAATCATTTTAAATATGCCCCGCAGTGGGACTCTGCAGGTTGCCACATTTGGTGAGGATTGGCATGGCTGTAGGGGAGGAGGAGGCCATACTTCGTGGCATATTTAAATTATTTTAAATATGCCCGCAGTGGTACTCTGCAGGTTGCCACATTTGGTAAGGATTGGCATGGCTGTAGGGGAGGAGGAGGCCATACTTTGGTGGCATATTTAAATCATTTTAAATATGCCCCGCAGTGGTACTCTGCAGGTTGCCACATTTGGTGAGGATTGGCATGGCTGTAGGGGAGAAGGAGGCCATACTTCGGTGGCATATTTAAATCATTTTAAATATGCCCCAGAGTGGTACTCTGCAGGTTGCCACATTTGGTGAGGATTGGCATGGCTGTAGGGGAGGAGGAGGCCACATTTCGGTGGCATATTTAAATCATTTTAAATATGCCCCGCAGTGGTACTCTGCAGGTTGCCACATTTGGTGAGGATTGGCATGGCTGTAGGGGAGGAGGAGGCCATACTTCGGTGGCATATTTAAATAATTTTAAATATGCCCCAGAGTGGTACTCTGCAGGTTGCCACATTTGGTGAGGATTGGCATGGCTGTAGGGGAGGAGGAGGCCACATTTCGGTGGCATATTTAAATCATTTTAAATATGCCCGAAGTGGTAATCTGCAAGTTGCCACATTTGGTGAGGATTGGCATGGCTGTAGAGGATGAGGCCCTACTTAGGCGGCATATTTAAATCCTTTTTTTCAATATGCCCGGAGTGGTATTCTGCAGGTTGCCATGATTGGCGAGGATTGGCATGGCTGTAGGGGAGGAGGAGGCCATACTTCGGTGGCATATTTAAATCATTTTAACTATGGCCCGCAGTGGTACTCTACAGATTGCCACATTTGGTGAGGATTGGAATGGCTGTAGGGGAGGAGGAGGACATACTTCGGTGGCATATTTAAATTATTTTAAATATGCCCCGCAGTGGTACTCTGCAGGTTGCCATACTTAGGCGGCATATTTAAATTTTCTTTCGTTAAATATGCCCCAGAGTGGTACTCTGCAGGTTGCCACAATTGGTGAGGATTGGCATGGCTGTAGGTGAGGAGGAGGCCATACTTAGGCGGCATGATTAAACCTTTTTTTAAATTTGCCCCGGAGTGGTACTCTGCAGGTTGCCACATTTGGTGAGGATTGGCATGGCTGTAGGGGAGGAGGAGGCCATACTTCGGTGGCATATTTAAATCATTTTAAATATGCCCCGCAGTGGTACTCTGCAGGTGGCCACATTTGGTGAGGATTGGCATGGCTGTAGGGGAGGAGGAGGTCATACTTCAGTGGCATAGTTAAATCATTTTAAATATGCCCCAGACTGGTACTCTGCAGGTTGCCACTTTTGGTGAGGATTGGCATGGATGTAGGTTAGGAGGAGGCCATACTTTGGTGGCATATTTAAATCATTTTAAATATGCCCCAGAGTGGTACTCTGCAGGTTGCCACATTTGGTGAGGATTGGCATGGCTGTAGGGGAGGAGGAGGCCATACTTCGGTGGCATATTTAAATCATTTTAAATATGCTCCAGAGTGGTACTCTGCAGGTTGCCACATTTGGTGAGGATTGGCATGGCTGTAGGGGAGGAGGAGGCCATACTTCGGTGGCATATTTAAATCATTTTAAATATGCCCCAGAGTGGTACTCTGCAGGTTACCACATTTGGTGAGGATT
Source organism: Hyperolius riggenbachi (assembly GCF_040937935.1). Taxonomy (NCBI): domain Eukaryota; kingdom Metazoa; phylum Chordata; class Amphibia; order Anura; family Hyperoliidae; genus Hyperolius; species Hyperolius riggenbachi. Next base: position 516,631,834 of record NC_090646.1, on the reverse strand, counting down.
GGCATGGCTGTAGGGGAGGAGGAGGCCATACTTCGGTGGCATATTTAAATCATTATAAATATGCCCTGCAGTGGTACTCTGCAGGTTGCCACATTTGGTGAGGATTGGCATGGCTGTAGGGGAGGAGGAGGCCATACTTCGGTGGAATATTTAAATCATTTTAAATATGCCCTGCAGTGGTACTCTGCAGGTTGCCACATTTGGTGAGGATTGGCATGGCTGTAGGGGAGGAGGAGGCCATACTTCGGTGGCATATTTAAATCATTTTAAATATGCCCCAGAGTGGTACTCTGCAGGTTGCCACATTTGGTGAGGATTGGCATGGCTGTAGGGGAGGAGGAGGCCATACTTCGGTGGCATATTTAAATCCTTTTTTTAAAAAAATATGCCCCGGAGTGGTACTCTACAGGTTGCTTACCTTGCATTGTTACAGTATAGACTAGAGGGAAGTGGAGTCTTGAAGAGGTGAGTTTTGAGGGCTTGCTTGAATGTGTTGAAGAAGTGGGCAAGTCTGATGAGCAGTGTTCCAGAGGGTGAGGGCAACTCTTGAGAAATCCTGCAGATGTGTATGGGAGTGAGAAATGCGCAGGGCAGTTAGACGAAAGTTGTTTGAGGACCGGAGTGGGAAACCTGGGATTACCTGTAAACAAGCTCCAAGATATAGGTAGGGCAGTTTTTGTTCACAGATTTATAGGCCAGGCACAGAATCTTGAAACTTATCCTAAATCAGATAAGGATCCAAAGCAAGGATTTACAGAGGGGGATGTGGATGATGAGTGGTGAAAAGAATGCATGAGTCTGGCAGCCGCATTCATAACTGATTGAAGGGTAACAATGCGGTTCCAGGGGAATCCAGACAGAAAGGAGTTGCAGTAAGCAAGGAGGGAATTTATGAGGGCATGGATGAGCAACTTGGTAGTTAGTGTCTTGGGTCAGGGAGGGGCGAATCTTGAAGGTATTGCAGAGTTGTAAATTGCAGACTCTAGTGATGTTTTGGATGAGAGGGATGAAGGTGCAAATCTGGGGTGGGTGCAGCAGTGGAGGGTGGAAAGCTCAGGAGCTCAGTTTTAGTCTAGGTTAAGCTTCTGAAATCAAGCAGACATCCAGTGTGAGGAAACGCGGAAAAGCCGCCGCAAGGGCTCAGAGTAAGGCGGTTGTTTCCGCGTCTAACATGGCGGCACAACGCGAAGAAACCGCCGCATGTCGCATAGGCAGAGCGGTGGAGTCCGCGTTGGAGGCGGCGGATTGTGCGCATGACATGGCAGCTGGCATTGCGGCTGGACGCAGGGAAACCGCCGCTCGCATAGAGAGCGGGGCGGCGGTCTCCGTGCCTGAGTCAGTGGTCACAGTGCAAGACATGTCTGGTGTGGCTGGTACTGCTAGTCCACATAGGTTCAGAAGGACGCGCGCGCGCGCTGAGAGGCAGAGCTTATATGACAGCCAGAAAAGGGTCAGCTGACCAGGCGGGTCAGCTGACATTTTCACCACCTGCCATTGGTCCAGCACTTAGGGGAGGCGCTGGAGAGTGCTTTGCTATATATACTGGGTGCTGGTCATTCTCTGGTTGGCTGCCGTTGCGATCACTACGTGGTAGCACTCAGACCTTGTCTGTATCTGTGTTCTAGCATAGTTTCCAAAGGTGTTGACATCAAGGAGCTCACACCTTAGCATTAGGAATATTGAACTGTATTATTTGTTATGACCCTTTGCCTGTCCGACCACTCCTCTGAACTCTAATTCTGTACCTTGCTATTTCTGTTATCCTGTTGCCAATCTCTGCTCGTTCCTGGACTCTGTATTGGCCTTCTGAATCTGTACCTTATCTGTCTGTGTGATAACGACCTGGCTTGCCCTACCTCGAGAACTAGCCTTACAGTTAGAGGCAGTTCCCAGACCTGTTAGTGTCACCCTTTCTCCTGGGTGTCACTCACGCTCTGTCCTTCCTCCCCTCAGCCTAGCTCCTCCCTCCTGGAGAGTCTAGGCTAGAGGAAGGTACCTACTTCTGGAGAAGTACTCAAAGTATACTGTTGCATCTTAAACACTCACTTGTTCTCTTGGTGTCCAGAGGTTAGTAGATATATCTGATTGTCGGTGATACTGCAGATCACCAATAATCGGGTATATTCTGTATTCTCGGTGATACTGCAGTTCACCGGTAATCAGACCCTCTCTGTGTTACACCGATCGTTACATCCATGAGGAAATAGTTGAAAGGCATGATGCGACCTTGTCCATTGTGGTGGAGGAAAGATCAGCGGATGTGGAGGTAAATGTGAGTGTTGTTAGCATAAATGTGTTATTTGAAGCTCAAGGAGGAGATAATGGAAGGGGAACAAAGTGGTTCCAGGGGAGGCCAGACATAAGGGAGTTACAGTAAGCAAGGTGGGAGATTATGAGGGCATGGATAAGCAGCTTGGCAGTGTGTCGGGTCAGGGAGAGGTGGATCTTGAGATATTGCGGAGGTGGAAATTGTAGACTCTGGGGGTGTTTTGGATGTGGGGATGAAGGAAAGGGTGCCAAGGAAGATGGTGGAAGAAAGATCAGGGGGTGTGGAGGTAAATCTGAGTGTCGTCGGCATAAAGGTGGTATTTGAAACCCAGGGAGGAGATGAGTTTGCCAATAGAAGAAGTGTATATTGAGAACAAAAGGTGGGCCAGAACATAAGCCCTGGAGGGCCACAACAGAGAGGGGGCCAGGGGTGAGTCATGGATGCCCAAGGACTGTAGGGATTGGAGGAGGGGATGGTCTACAGTATCACATGCCAAGAAGAGGTCAAGGAAGAGCAGGATGGAGTAACTGCCTTTGGCTCTGGCAAGGCTAAAGTCATTGACCACCTTCGCAAGGGCTGTTTCTGTTGAGTGTGCAGGTCGGAATCCAGATTGTATGGGGTCAAGTAGGGACTACTAAACAGGAGCAGACAAATGTCTGCAGAACATCCCAATGCTATTACACATGAATCTTGGTATATGAATATGGTATAAAAGTATATAGCTTTATTTTGACATATGGCCGCCACAGGCACTTTGAATTAAAGGGTAACAGGGAATAGCAGGCTGTAACCAAGAATGTCCTGATGTACAGAGCCACACAACAGAGTCCTTCTAGGACGACAAAGAAGCAAAGCAACATGCAAGATAATGGCGGGCAGCTGAGCCAATAAAGAACAGTTCCAAGCCAGCAAAGTGAATAAGCAGCAGCAGAAATCCAGCACAATCATAGCAGCATAAAGCATGTCATTCTATAGCTACCATATTGTAGTCCCACTGCTCCGATCAGAACCTGTGGGCAATGAGTCCCAGTCATAGGGTGCAGTTGAGGGCGGTAGAGATCAAGTAGGGAATTGAGTTTGAGGTACTGGCTAATAGACCTGGTGGTCTAGGTGTTCAAGGAGTTTAGAGGCATAGGGAAGGAGGGAGATTGGGCTGTAGTTTAAGGGTAGAGATGTGTCAAGTGAAGTTTTCTCAGCAGGGAAAGAACAGTGGCCTGTTTGAAGGCTTTATGCAGGAGAACAGAGGAGCCAAAAGGATAAAAGGAAGCTAAGCGAGCTTAAAAACCAAATTCTTGGTAAATAGAGGAGGTAGTGGTGGACTTACCTCCTCCAAGTAGACACACAACGACTGTAGTAAAGACAGTAAATATATTTTATTTATGAACTCCAAATATGCAACGCGTTTCGCAGGTTTGATCCCGCTTCATCAGGCAATAACAAAGGAGCAATAGCTGTAAACAGAGATAATTGGCTCATAACCCATGTGTAGTCATAAAGTCATTAAATTGTAAAAAAATAAAAAATATATAAAAACTTATAACTATAAATAAATATCAAACATTAGAGGTGAAATAGGAATTAAAAAGTGGGGGTGATTGGGATAAAGATAGTGGAAATGGTAATTGTGAGCAGTGATGAGCAAAACTGTCAGTATTCTTTTTGCATAAAATCTTGCAAAAATTATGTTTAATTCAGACTTCAAGTAAACAATTTTGGGAAAATTCCCATTAACTTGCGCGGTTTTTGCGTACATTGCACATTTCCACGAAAAAAACTGATCTTTCAGGCTAGAATAAAAATTATTGTTTTAGACGTTTTGCTCTAAAATATAGTTTTATATGTTTTCACAATAAAATATTGATCTCGTGTATCTTTGCGCTAAAAGCAAAGAATGTAAAAAATGCAAGATAAACCTTGAATCAAAAACCAAATTCTCAATGCAAAAATTCACAAGCAATGGAAAAAAAATGAAGGTATCATAAGGAAAGAAAGCTGGGACTTACCATATGTGGTCAGTAGAAGAGCCAGGCACCTCTGTGAGGGCTCACTTCCAGGAGTGCTCATTTATACTACTTTGGGGGTTGATTGACCAATCACAGTGCTTGGTAAATGTGCTGAGTCATTCTGCACATGTGCAGATGCAACTAGCAGTTGCTGGTGCCATTTTGGAATAGGGCAAAACTAAGGGCAAGTTCATTTTAGTGATGCAGTGCCATCTAGTGGTGGATTGTGATATATGCATATAGGTGATGCATAGCAGAGCGTAACAATTACATATTATCTGAACAGATAAAATAAGTACCTGCAAGACAGGTTAAAATGATGTGATACATGTAGAATAATAAGAGAATCAAAGAATATTAATAACACATACTATAAAAATGTATAAAAACATCTAAGAAAAGCATGATATAGAACACTAGGAAAGATTGTCACATCTGTGTCACTTGATGTTGTAGCATCATGATATATAAAAAAAAACATATTGTTGTCTATCCATCCATATGTTTTCACAGTTTTGTGGCAATGTATTGATTGTTCATAATTTACAGTAAAAATATAAAACTGTAAAATCATAACATCAGAAATTAAAAATTAAAAACTTAAAAGAGAGGACTAGATAATAGTGTGAACAGAACAGTATGAATATATTGCTTAGAAAATTAATAGATTTTTTCTAGGACCTCGTTTAATCCTTCTGGAGCGAGTGTCCTAAGAGTCTGGATCCAGTACATTTCTAGTTTTTTGAGTTTCTCAAATGCCGCTGGTTCTGATTCGTTAATGGTGTCTATTAAGGTGATGGAAAAAGTGTCGGGTTTGCTTTGGTGCATGAGGTGAAAGTGGCGTGAAACACTGTGCATGGGAAATTTATTAAAAATGTTCCTTTTATGTTGGCCAATTCGGCTCCGGGCTTCTTGAGTTGTTCTGCCAACATACTGGAGATGACAGGCACAAGTAATCACGTAAATAACGAATTTGGACTGACAGGGGATGTGTTTCTTTATGGAGTAATAGGTATTGGTGACAAATGATTTAAATGAGGGAGGAAGTATTGGAGACAACGGTGCATGCTAGACAACGGATGTGGTTGCAGGACCAGGATCCTGGTCTGGAGGGGGCTTGGTTAGGTGTACTTTCAGTTTTGTGGCAGCGGAGTCTGCTGGGGGCTAGTAAGATATGGAGGTTGGGTGCTCTTCTATAAGTGATGAGTGGCTTATTGGGTAGAATAGGTCTGAGGTATGGTTCCTGGAGTAAAATTTCCCATCTTTTGTTGAGTATTGATCTGATGTCCTGGTGTTCTTTGCTAAATTGTGTGATGAATCTGGGGGGTGGGTTTGCATCAGTATTAGGATTGGGTATTGGATATGAAATGGAGGGTTGTTTAGCTTTATGGCATGCATCGCGGATGAGTTTTTTCGGGTATTTACGAGCAGTACATTTCTTGGTAAGTGTTTTGGATTATGTAATATAACCATGGTTATCAGTACAGTTTCTGTATATGCGTCTGAACTGGCTGTAGGGTGTATTCTGGGTCCAAGGTCGGTGATGAAAGCTATTGAAATGGATGTAGTTGTTGGAGTCTACGGATTTGAAGAAGGTCTTGGTTTTGATTTTACTGTGTTCGGTGAAAATCATTAGGTGCAGGTAGTCGATGGATACAGGGTGATGTTGTGAGGTGAATTGAAGCCCGGCTTTGTTTGTGTTTAGAAATTGTATGAATGCGGGGATGAGCCTTTCCAAATAAAAAACAGGTAATCGATGTAACGTTTGTATAGTATAATGTTGTCGGTAAATGGATGTTCAGTTTATATTAGTTGTTGTTCAATGTAGCCCATGGTGAGGTTTGCATATGATGGTGCAAAGTAGCTACCCATAGCTGTGCCATTGATTTGCCATTGAATTGGTATTTGTCATTGAAGGAAAAAATGTTATCGTTAAGGATGAATTCAGTGCATTGTAAAAGAAAATTCTGTTGTATGGGTGGCATGGAGGGAACAGTGGTAAGGAAGAATTGTATAGCTGATAAACCAAATTGATGGGGAATGTGGGTGTAAAGTGATGTGATGTCACAAGTGAGCCAATGGTATTCAGAGGACTAGGGGATGTGGGATAGTATTTGTATCAGATGTTGCGAGTCCTTCACATATGATGGGAGGTTGGTAACTATTGGTTGTAGGTGTTGGTCGATGAAGCGGGAGAGATTGCTTGTCATGGAGTCTATACCTGATATAATTGGTCGGCCGGGTGTTTGAAGGCTTTGGGCAAGGTACCTGTGGAGAGGGAGAGGACCAGGGCCAGGTCAGGGAAGTAGGGGCGAAAAGTATTTGAGGGTACAGGGTCAAGAGGGGGGAGGTGGTGGGAGAGGAAGTCGTCAGAAACAGTCTGACTTTGCCAATGATGGCAGTAGAACAGTAGGTGAGGGGTGGATGGGACAAGGGAGCGGCTAGTGGGGGAGGTAAGGGGACCACCTGGGAGGAGATGAGAAGGAATGGAGGGTGAAGTGGGGTTGAGTACGGAATTAAAGGTGGCAAACAGCCGTTGAGAGTTGGAAGCTTGGGTTCCAATTAGGACTGCAAAGTTTTTCTTGTTAACCACTGCTTACGAGAAGAGATGTTATGCTTGCCACATTACACTCCATTTAGTATAATGAAATTGCAGTTGAAAGGCGGTGGTGGCTGACACACCGGAGGCTGAACGGCCCAACAATTATTCATTGGTGAGCTGACTGATGTCCATATTGTATACCTTGATTGATCTGGTAGTAGCCAATGCCTTCCAGCAATACAGCACCCACGTTCCACAAGCCCAATAAGCCATAGATTACCTTTCTCCTCGATGAAGTGCTCAACAAGTGTGCAGTTTCACCCACTGTCTGAAAGGGAACCCAAGGTGAGAGAGATATGGAGGCTGACAGGTTTATTTCCTTTTAAATAATGCACATTGCCTGGCGGTCCTGCTGATCCTCTTCCTCTAATACTTTGAGCCATAGACCCTGAACAAGCATGCAGATCACATGTCTAAGACAAGTCTGACAAGATTCACTGTATGCTTGTTTCAGGTGTATGATTTAAACCCTACTGACCAGAAAGATAAGTAGGACTGCCAGGCAACTGGTATTGTTTAAAAGGAAATAAATATGGAAGCTTTCATAAATCTAACACCTCAGGTTCTATTGAAAGAGGCCTTGGGGAGGGACCTTTACAGTACCACATGTATATCTAATAAGATAACCCAATTTTGGTGATCCTGTGCAAATTGTAGTCTCAGCTTCCTATTTTTAACGGACATACCGGGTGCCAGTATGGTCTCCTGTTGCTGTAGCCCGTCTGCTTTTAGGTTTGACGTGTTATGTGTGTGTACAAACAAGATATTCTGCATACCTTGGTTGTAACAAGTGGTTGTTTGCTCTACTGTTGCTTTTTGATCTTCTCAAACCATTTTGCTCGGACATCAAGACATTTTAATTCACACAACTGCTGCTTACTGAATACTCCTGGAGGCAGGCCGTGGCAGCGCAGGCAGAGGTTTCCAAAAACCTTCGGAAGGGGTCAGAGCATCACCTGTAAAATTACAGCCATGCAGGTAAGTAAATAACCCTGAGACCCCCCTTCCCCCAATCCTGCATCCAGGGCCGGGACGAGGCAGAGGCCGGACAGGCTGCAGCCTCTGAGCGCTTCCCCTAGAGCATTCCACTGCACTCTCCCCGCCGCCCGTCTGTCCCATTCCTTTGGACTCTCCCCATCTGTCCTGCACTGGGATCTCTCTTACCAAACTAACCTCTCCAGTCCACTCGGTTTCCTCCTTCTCTTATCTGGCATGGCCCTTCTGCCCTGAACTGTAACAGCCGTGCTGTCATCAAAGAGCTGTATGCATTGGGTTGCTAGGCAACAGCAGGAAGCCGACTTCTGCAGGAATGGAACTGGTGTCGACTTCCTGCAGAGTTGCCTCTGGACAAAACAAACTGCACGTGTTATGTGAGATGCCGCTGGACTGAACAGGGGAGGGGACCCCTGCTAGCCTTCAGTGAAGCCAGACAGTGCCCACAGATGACTGGACATTGGAAAAAGAAGACAGAGACCAGCTGTTGTCCTGCGGATGCCTGGGAAGAAGCAGGTATGGTAGGGGAAGTGGGCTTCGAAAGGGACAGACAGTTATGGAGAGAGAATTACACACAGACACACATATCAATTAGCTGCCTATGTGACTAGATGTGTTCTCAACACAGCAGTGCCCTCAATCTAACTCTCCCTTTTCTGAAGTGAGGGTAGATTGAGAGCACTGCAGTATTGAGAACACATCTAGTCATATTTATGTTTGTAATTACCTGCTTTTGTGGTGGGGGTGGGGGCGGGCACACTTTGGAATCTCTGCCTCTGGTGCTGGGAAGCCTTGTTCCGGCCCTGCCTGCATCACTAAGACAATGCCTGGCATGACATTCTATGTTTTTTTTATACCGGAGGTACTCTTTAAAGCCCCATTCTAAATGGTTTCTTAGACACGTGTAGGCATTCAGTTGCAGAGCTTGTTTCCTCTGTTTATGAGCTCCTAGATTAGTTAATATGAAATAAATCAATGGTAAAATACCCAGTGAGGAGCCCAGACTGGCCACTTCCTGCAGAACAGACAATCTTCTCTTGGATATACAGTAGCACTCAGTTTAAAAAGAAAAGCATCCATATAGCAAGAAAATCATGTAATAAATCCATGCAAAAAGCTCAATAAAGTATGAACAATTTATTAGGGACTTGTCCCTTTAAAAACAAGTAAAACATGTAGCAGGGGATACAGGTCAGATGTCATGGTGATATGACTCATATAATAATGATCAACATCCCAATACAATACAAAATAATGATAATATACATCAACTGGAGAACTGGGCAAGCTAAATATAACAACACCAATCTTGCAATAGAAAGAATATATATAGAGAGAACTGCACGTTCTGTTAGTGCACCCACTGCTAAATAGAAATAGGTGTCACCTAGAATGAAAGATAAGAAACAAGAAAGGAGGAATGCTTACCACCAGACCAGTTGTAACACCCTGCCTGTGCCCCCGCTAGACCTCACATGTATCGCAGACCCCTCTGCTTCGTCGGAGATATATACAGTAGGTTTTTTACCCCTGTTGGTTTAATGCATATATCCGCAATCACACAACCATCATTCCATGACCGTTGATATGGTCCAGGGGGAGGTTACAAACTAAAGGTGGCCATACACTTATAGATTTGCAGCAGATTCAACCATCAGATAGATTTATGTCAGATGCCTGTCAAGTTGAATCTGACAGGAATCTATCTGATGTGTGCCACACACTAGGAACAGATTTCCAATAGACTTCAGAATGAAATCTATTGGAAATCGATCAAAATGCATTATTAGACCATTAGCTCCACTGCAACTCTATGGGCCATCCATCTACTGCCAGCAGCAGATCGACCTAGATTTTCCATCCTGTCACAGATCAAATCAGCCATAAATAGATCAATTTGATAGAATAGATTTATGATTGATCGATCACTGAAATCAACCAGTGTATGGGCCCCTATACCATGTAATTACAGATGTTTGGTAAATCCAGGACAGCTGCAGCACTAGGCATGACTTCCAGGCCCATTTGTGCTGACAAAGTCTTCAGGCCCTTTTCCACCAAGAAAAACAAACACAATGTTATCGTGTTTCTGATATATTTATTTTTTACAGATGCAATCTGTCAGAAACAAAATCATACTGGTGCAATTTCTAGGAGATTTTCTTGCACTACTACACAAAGTAAAGGCACTGAATCACACACAAAAGTGGCAAGACGATTGGGCTTGTCCATACAAATGGCTTGATTCACAAAGCCGTGCTAACTATTAGCACGCTGGTGAAAAAGCCCATTATCACGCCTAAACTCAGTTTAGACGTGATAAAATAAACTCGGGCGCAAAGTTTGCACGTAAAGTTTTACAAGTTTACGCGCGGAATGCCATTAAACCCTATGAGACGTTTCGCACGCACCAGACTTTGCGCGCGAGTTTTTCCCTCAAAGCTAACCTACTTAGTGCAATGCTTATCACGCCCAAAAGTCTTTCGGCGTGCTAACTAGGTTAGCACCGCTTTGTGAATCAAGCCCAAAGAGCGCTTCTGAGTATGTCCCAAACGGTTCGCCGGCGAACGGTTCCAGGCTAACTTAGGGTGGTTCGCGTTCGCCTGCGAATGCGAACTTTCCCGGAAGTTCGATTCACCCCATAATGCTCTATTGAGCAAAACTTTGACCCTCTACATCACAGTCAGCAGGCACATTGTTGCCAATCAGACTGCACTCACTCTTGGAGCCCCACCCCCCCCTTTATACAAGGCAAGGTCCTTGTGCCGTTTTGCTCACTAATTTGCCTACACTAATTAGTTAAGAGACAGCTGCTGACAGACTCTGCTAGGGAGAGTTTAGTTAGGCTCTTAAAGGCTTGTTCCTAGCTAATTGTTGTTCCTTATATTCCTTCCTTCCTCTCTCCCTAGGGTCTCATCTTCCAGGGAATTGTAGAATTTCAAAAGCCAGCTTATATACCTTGGCCGGGAATTGAACCCAGGTCTTGGCCGGGAATTGAACCCAGGTCTGAGTGCTTGGTAGATAGCTCTCTTAACCGCTATACCACCACCAACACTACATGCTGAAGGCAGCCTAGCATGTAGTGATATATCCTAGAGAAAAATGAGCTTGCTTAAAGATTTGTAGGCTTTCAAAAGCCAGCTTACATACCTTGGCCAGGAATTGAAACCAGGTCTGAGTGCAAGGTAGATAGCTCTCTTAACCGCTATACCACCACCAACACTACATTCTGAAACCAGCCTAGCATGTACCATTATGATATATCCTAGAGAAAAATGAGCTTGCTTAAAGATTTGTAGGCTTTCAAAAGCCAGCTTACATACCTTGGCCGGGTATACCACCACCAACATATTACGCAGCGCTGGACAATAAATAGGGATACATATATTGCAACAAGGGGTGACAGACAGAGAGGTAGCAAATGGTTATACAACATAGCACAAGGTTATACATACAATCAGGGGTATAAAATGCGGTTTACAGAGACGCGGCAAAACAAATACGAGTTAGTCCATGAGAAGGGTGTAATTTCTGGGGTAGTAAAATTAAGAAGGACACACTAAGGGTGGGGGGAGGCCCTGCCAAGGCTTACAATCTAAAGGGTGGGGGGACACATAAGGTAGGACTGTGGAAAGGGAGATTGACAGAGAGTTAGAGTGTGGTAGATGTGGGGTAGGCTATTTTAAAGAAATGTGTTTTGAGGGCTTGCTTGAAGGTGTTGAAGGAAGGAGCGAGTCTGAGGGGGAGTGGAAGGGAGTTCCATAGGGTGGGGGCAGCTCTTGAGAAGTCTTGTAAGCGTGCATGGGAATGAGGAATGCGTGGGGAGGTCAGGCGGAGATCATTGGAGGACCGGAGGGGACAGGCAGGTATATATATCGGTTGACTAGCTCAGAAATGTAGGTTGGGCAGGTCTTGTGCACAGATTTGTAGGTAAGGCACAAAACCTTAAAACTGATCCTGAAGCTGATAGGGAGCCAGTGTAGGGCTTCACAGAGGAGAGAAGTGGAAGCATAGTAGTGGGAAAGTCTGATGAGTCTAGCTGCTGCATTCATGACTGATTGAAGGGGTTCAATGTGTTTTAAGGGGAGGCCAGATAGTACGGCATTGCAGTAGTCAAGGCGGGAGATGATGAGGGCATGGATGAGAAGCTTGGTAGTGTCTGGGGTCAGAAAGGGGCGGATTTTGGAGATGTTTCGAAGGTGGAAGTTGCAGGTTCTGGTAACATTTTGGATATGTTGGCTGAAGGAGAGGGCAGAGTCTAGGGTGACACCCAGGCAGCGGGCCTGGGAGGTAGGGCGGATGGTAGTGCTGTTGATAGTGATGTGAATATCTGGGAGGGGTGGTGCAGAGCGGGGCGGGAAAATTATGAGTTCAGTTTTGTCCAGGTTAAGCTTCAGGAACCTAGCTGACATCCAGGAGGAGATGGTTGATAGGCAGATGGAGACCGTGTCCATAGTGGAGGGGGAGAGATCGGGGGTGTGGAGATAGATTTGGGTATCATCGGCATATAGGTAGTATTTGAAGCCCAGGGAGGAGATGACTTTGCCAATAGAGGAGATGTAAATTGAGAACAGTAGGGGGCCCAGAACAGAGCCCTGGGGGACTCCAACCGAGAGGGGTGTGGGAGTTGAGGAGGAACCATTAAAAGAGGTGGTGAAGTGGCGATTAAAGAGGTATGAGGAGATCCAGGCAAGGGTGTTGTCACAAATCCCTAAGGACTGTAGGGATTGAAGGGGGAGGGGATGGTCAACTGTATCAAATGCCGAGGAAAGGTCAAGCAGTAGCAGGATGGAGTCGTTTCCTTCAGCTTTAGCAAGGGTAAGGTCATTTACTACCTTGAAGAGAGCTGTTTCTGTTGAGTGGGCAGGACGGAAACCAGATTGTAGGGGGTCAAGTAGGGAGTTGGTGCTGAGGTAGTGCGTGATGCGTCTGTGGACCAGGCGTTCGAGGAGCTTTGAGGCAAAAGGGAGGAGAGAGATTGGGCGGTAGTTGGAGGGTAGGGAGGGGTCGAGAGAGGGTTGTTTCAGCAGGGGGAGTACAGTGGCCACTTTAAAAGCTGAGGGGAAGGTGCTGGTGGAGAGGGAAAGGTTGAACAAGGAGGTGAGGACACGGGCCAGGTCAGGGAAGTGGGGGTGGAGGGTGTCAGAGGGGACAGGGTCAAGGGGGGAGGAGGTGGCAGGGGACGTGGCAAGCAATAGATTCACCTCTTCAATGGTAGCAGGAGTGAAGGAGGTTAGGGAGAGGAGTGCATTGGAACAGTCTGGATGGAGGAGGTGAGGGGGGGGGGGCATGGGAGAGGCCTGGAAGGTGAGGCATGGGGGGAGTTGGAGGGAATTGAAGAATGTAGGAGGGAGATTTCATTTCGGATAGCTGAGATTTTACTGGTGAAGTGAGTGGCAAAGTCATTGGCTAAGATGGTGGTGCAAGGGGGGGGGGGAGGAGTGGGTTTAAAGAAAACCCGAGGTGTGTTTAAAGAATGTTATCTGCATACAGAGGCGGGATCTGCCTATACAGCCCAGCCTCTGTTGCTATCCCAAACCCCCCTAAGGTCCCCCTGCACTCTGCAATCCCCCATAAATCACAGCCGTGCTGTGAGGCTGTGTTTACATCTGTAGTGTCAGTCTCGACTGCTCTCCCGCCTCCTGCATAGCTCCGGTCCCTGCTCCCATCCCTTCCCTCCAATCAGCAGGGAGGGAAGGGATGCAGGCGGGGACCGGAGTTGTGCAGGAGGCGGGGAGAGCAGCAGACTGACACTATAGAGATAAACACAGCCAGCTCTGACAAGCTGTTTGTCAGCAGCGTGGCTGTGATTTATGAGGGATTGCAGAGTGCAGGGGGACTTTAGGGGGGTTTGGGATAGCAACAGAGGCTGGGCTGTATAGGCAGATCCAGCCTCTGTATGCAGATAACATTCTTCAAACCCACCTCGGGTTCTCTTTAAGTAGGGAGTTAAAGGTGGCGAAGAGACATCGTGGGTTGGAGGCTTGAGTTCCAATCAGGGCAGCAAAATACTTTTGTTTAGCTTCTGATAGTGCAGTGTGGAAAAGTAGCAGCTTCGCTTTATAATCCAGGAAATCAGAATTAAGACGCGATTTCCTCCATTTCCGCTCAGCGGCTCGTGTCCCTTTCTTGAGCTTGCGTGTGTGGGTGGTGTGCCAGGGTTGGGGATTGGGGGGGTTGTTGGGGCGGAAGGTAAGGGGGACAGCTTCATCTAAGGCTGATGAGAGGGCCTTGTTATATAGTGCTGCTGCTTGATTGGGGCATGGCAGGGTGGGTGGAGGAGAGGGAGAGGAGGGGGTCAGCTAGGATGGTTGGATTCAGATTGCGCAGATCCCTTTGCCATCGACCAGGCATGGTAGGGGGGGCAGAGGAGGAGAATTGGGAGATGGTGAAGGTGAGGAGGTGATGGTCAGAGAGAGGGAATGGTGCAATGTCCAGGTTGGTGAGGGAGGCGGATTTAGAGAAGATGAGGTAGAGGATATGACCAGCAGAGTGGGTGGGGGAGTTTACGTGCTGGGAGAGGTCAAGGGAGTTGGCGAGGGAAAGTAGCTGAGTGGTGGCAGGTGCGTTGGGCACTAGAGATGTGGCGAACGGTTCGCCGAGCGAACATCTCTGGGGTGTTTACTACTTCCGGGTCGCTCTGACCCGGAGTAGTACACCTGCGCTGCCCAGCAGAGCTCGTCCTAGATCGCGCTTCTGTTGCCGGGCACTCTCTGCGCATGAGCGTGACGTCGTTCATGACGTCACGCACATGCGCAGAAAGTGCCCGGCAACAGGAGCGCGATCTAGGACGCGCTCCGCCGGGCAGTGCAGGCGTACTACTCCGGTTCAGAGTGACCCGGAAGTAGTAAACCCCCCATGGATTCAGAGATGTTCGCTGGCTCGGGAACCGTTCGCCACATCTCTATTGGGCACATCAATAGGAATGTGCTCCTTTCCTATGACTGCCTCTTACTTGTATTACTGGGCCTACCTAACCAGCCCAAAATCACATGATCATGTATATTGTACCCATTTTGCCTTGTATAGTTTTGTAATGTTTTGTATAACCTTGTTACAACTGTTATCCTTTGTATCATTGTATGTATTTATTGTCCTGCAGTGCGTACTACGTTGGCACTTTATAAATACAATAAATAATAATAGCGAAGTAATCGCAAATACTTCCACGTTTCAAGTGAAATATCTATACAAGATGATGGCAGCAAAGCAAACCAACTGGTACATGCCTAAATGCTATACTAGCAACTAAGCCTGCTAGCAACCATTCATTATTGTTTCAGCCAACACTATACCTGCAGTCAATGAGCATTCATGCATGCATGGCTATTATAACTGGCACACACTGTCTTGAAAGGAGAGGAGAGGGTGGATAAGCAGGAGGTCCACCACCGTGTGCAAAGACCAAAAAAAAATCTGGTAAAAAAATTCCATGCAGACCATTGTTGTTGCCTATATTTATCATGCACAAACAATGCCTCAATTGCTAATGGCAAACATTCCCTTGAAAAAAAAAAATCAACATTAATGGCATATAGGGGCAGGATTAAATGTTTTTTCATGCTTGTAATTCATGAATGTGACTCCTTGTTAAATTTCTAGGTCTTCACAGATTGTGCCTGTATAAAGTGATGATCAAAACGATCACAATTGATTGTTTCAGGCATAAAGCTGTGTGCTCCACCACATTTCAAATCCAAGTATTGGCCAGCACACTAGACTACTATTCAAATAGTCTTTAATACATCCACTATAGACAATCTGACAATTGTTTTGGGGCGATACAATGCACCCCTGTATCAAGGAATGCACGGCCGGCCTTTGACCTGAGCGACCAAAGCGGTCGCTCAGGGCGCCAGCTTCCAGGGGCGCTCCTGCCATTCTGGCGAATATTGGCTGCAGGCTCTGGCAGGTCCATCTTCCGTGGTAGCTCCGCCCAAGTTCGTACTCAGTGTTCGTCAATACTGAGCTGCTGATTAGCAGTAGAAGGACCAGTGCCCCGCCTACCCCTCCTCCTGCTTCCTCCCTTCTTGATGTCTCTTCAGCTGCATGATGCGTGTCAGCGGTCAGCAGCTACTGTGGCGCGAAATTTGTACTAAGAGGAGTGAGGAGCAGTGGACGGAGACGAGCACTGGGAGCTGTACCTACCAGGAGGAGAGAGGAAGATCAGAGACACAGGCAGACCCAGCCAACAGCTGTACACGGAGGGCGAGATCGGAGACAGATAACAACTAAATACTAGCCTGCAGGCCGTACATGGAGGTGGTAGCATAGACACAGCCAGACTGAGGGACACTCAGCCAGAGAGGGAGGAGGTGATATATTCTGGCTTCTTATTTCTGTTATTTGATCTCTAGTCTTGTGTCCATCTCTGTCTCTATCCTGTGTTCACCATCTCTCCCTGTGCATCGCTCTGTGTGACTACTCTCCTGGCATCCTACTGTGCCCACCTTCCTTGCATGCTGCGCTGTGCTCACCTTCTCATGCAGCCCCCCTGTGCCCACCTTCCATGTATCCCCCCTGTGCCCACCTTCCATGCAGCCCCCCTGTGCCCACCTTCCATGCAGCCCCCCTGTGCCCACCTTCCATGCTCCCCCCCCCCCCGTCCACCTTCTTTGCCTAAGTCTATGTGCATCCCTATAATGTCCTACCATATTATTATTATCATTCATTTATAGAACACTGACATGATCTTCTGCAGCACTTTACAGAGTACATAGTCATGTCACTGACTGTCCTCTGAGGAGCTCACAGTCTAATCCTACCATAGTCATAGTCTAATGTCCTCCCATATTATTATGATGTATTTATATAGCACTGACATCTTCTGCAGCACTTTACAGAGTACATAGTCATGTCACGGACTGTCTTCAGAGGAGCCCAGTCTAATCCTACCATTTTTTTATTATAAATTTTATTTAGTGCTGACATCTTCGGCAGCACTGTACAGAGTACATAGTCTTGCCACTAACTCCCGCAGAGGAGCTCACAATCTAATCCCTACACAGACGGGGGGGGGGGGGGGGGGCATACAAACTCCATGCATATGTTGGCCTGACTGGTATTTGAATCAGGGACCCAGCGCTGCAAGGCGAGAGTGCTAACCACTACGCGGCTGTGCTGTTCTAACATAGTCATAGCCCAATGTGCTACCATTTATCATTTATTTACACAGCACTGGCATCTTCTGCAGCACTTTACAGAGTACATAGTCATGTCACTGTCCTCAGAGGAGCTCACAATCTAATCCTACCATAGTCATAGTCTAATGTCCTACCATATTATTATTATTATTATTATGTATTTCTATAGCACTGATATCTTCTGCAGCACTTTACAGAGTACATAGTCATGTCACTGACTGTCCTCAGAGGAGCTCACAATCTAATCCCCACCATAGTTATAGTCTAATGTCCTACCATATTGTTATTATGTATTTATATAGCACTGACATCTTCTGCAGCACATTACAGAGTACATAGTCATGTCACTGGCTGTCCTCAGCGAAACTCGCAAGCTAATCCTACCATAGTCATAGTCTTGGATCTGCCTATATACACTAAGGCCTAGTGCACACCAGAGCGGTTCTGCTGCGGTTTGCGATCCGCTTGCGGGTGCGGATCCGCTAGGGTAGTGTATTTCAATGGGCTGGTGCACACCAGAGCGGGAGGCGTTTTGCAGAAACGCATACTCCCGGGCTGCTGCAGATTTTGGATTGCGGATGCGTTTCTGCCTCAGTGTTAAGTATAGGAAAAACGCAAACCGCTCTGAAAAACGGCACTTCAGAGCGGTTTGCCAGGCGTTTTTTGTTACAGTAGCTGTTCAGTAACAGCTTTACTGTAACAATACATGAAATCTACTACACCAAAAACGCTTCACAAAACCGCAAAATGCTAGCTGAAACGCTACAGAAAAAGAAGAAAAAGCGTTTCAAAATCTGCTAGCATTTTGCGGATCTGCTAGCGTTTTTTGGTGTGCACCAGGCCTAAAAGAGGATCTGCAAGCCTAGCCTATACATACACTAAAGGGGGGAATCTGCCTTTATATAATAAAGGGGGGGATCTGCCTACGTATGTGTGCGCGTGTGAAGAGGATGAATGGGTGGGGGGCACCAAAATCAGGTTTCGCTCAGGGCGCTGTGAAACCTAAGGCCGGCCCTGAAGGAATGTCACAGTGTCTCCATGGTGGATGCGTTAAAGACGGCAGTCTGGCATGCTGGCCAATATTTGGATTTAAATTATTAATGGATGGTGCCAAGAGTCTCTGGCTGCAGCTCCCACTACACATGTGAAGAGGTGTGCCTACGCTAACCAGGGCTGTGGAGTCGGAGTGATTTTTGGGTTCCTGGAGTCGGGAAAAAATGCATCGACTGACTCCTAATGAATTTAAACTGTAATTAAAATAGAAAATATGATAAAATGTTCTGTTTCTCAGATAATAGTCATCAAATAATTTATATATACAGTAATAGCTCTGCTTAGTCCACAAAAATGAACGAAACCAATAAAAAAATAGTTACTTATGCTGCTTCAAAAAAGCATTCCCCGTATTTTTAAAGTCAGATATACATATCTAATTGTGACTGTATATATGATGTGTACACTGGAATCTCTTATACAGTATATACTAAATAACATCTATGCTGTAAGAATAAAGCCTGATGTGTAGCTGTGTCACTAATAGAGATAGTCAATGAGATGGAAATAATTCTGTGCTGATGCTGGTTTATGCAAATGTATGCACTCCCTTTGCTCATGAAATCAAATAATTTGATATGTTGTTAAAGGATACCTGAAGTGACATGTGACAAGATGAGATAGACAAGATGAGATAGACAGGTATGTACAGTACCAAGCACACAAATAACTATACTGTGTTTTTTCTTTCTCTGCCTGAAAGAGTTAAATATCAGGTATGTAAGTGGCTGATTCAGTCCTGACAGGAAGTGACTACAGTGTGACCCTCACTGATTAACCTCCTTGCCGGTCTAAAACAGAGTCTAAACATTTTTATTATTATTATTTTTTTCTTAAATCATGTAGCGAGCCAAGGGCTCGCTACATGATAGCCACTAAGCGGCGGCATCCCCCCACCCACTCCGATCGCCTTCGGCGATCAGAGTATGCAGGGAATCCCGTTGAGAACGGGATTTCCTGCAGGGCTTCCCCGGTCGCCATGGCGACGGGGCGGGATGACGTCACCGACGTCATGGACGTCGGGACGTCATAGGGAATCCCGATCCGCCCCTCAACGCTGCCTGGCACTGATTGGCCAGGCAGCGCAGGGCTCTGAGGCGGGGGGGAGCGACTCGGCGCGGCGGATTGCGGCGGATCGGCGGCGAGCGGCGGCGATCGGAAGTTACAAGCAGCTAGCAAAGTGCTAGCTGCTTGTAACAAAAAAAAAAATTATGCAAATCGGCCCAGCGGGGCCTGAGATATCCTCCTGCGCATGTTACCCCGAGCTGAGCTCGGGATAACCGGCAAGGAGGTTAAAAATTCCCCTTTTTACCTCTTTCTTGCTCTGAGAAGCCATTTTCTGCAAGGAAAGTGTTTTATAGTTGGAATTTCTTATCAGTGAGGGTCACACTGTAGTCACTTCCTGTCTGAGTCAGGACTGAGTCAGCCTCTTACATACCTGATATTTAACTCTTTCAGGCAGAGAAAGAAAAAAGGAACACAGCATAGTTATTTGTGTGCTAGGCACTGTACATACACATATCTATCTCATCATGTCACATCACTTCGGGTATCCTTTAAAATTTGGTTTAGGGACTTTGAATTAACCACTTCAGGACCACAGTCTTTTCGCCCCTTAAGGACCAGAGCCTTTTTCTCCATTCAGACCACTGCAGCTTTCACGGTTTATTGCTCGGTCATACAACCTACCACCTAAATGAATTTTACCTCCTTTTCTTGTCACTAATACAGCTTTCTTTTGATGCTATTTGATTGCTGCTGCGAGTTTTACTTTTTATTATATTCATCAAAAAAGACATGAATTTTGTCAAAAAAATGACTTTTTTAACTTTCTGTGCTGACATTTTTCAAATAAAGTAAAATTTCCTATACATTTGAGCGCGAAAGTTATTCGGCTACATGTCTTTGATAAAAAAAAAAACATTCAGTGTATATTTATTGGATTGGGTAAAAGTTATAGCGTTTACAAACTATGGTGCCAAAAGTGAATTTTCCCATTTTCAAGCATCTCTGACTTTTCTGCGCACCTGTCATGTTTCATGAGGGGCTAAAATTCCAGGATAGTACAAATACCCCCCAAATGACCCCATTTTGGAAAGAAGACATCCCAAAGTATTCAGTGAGAGGCATGGTGAGTTCATAGAAGATTTTATTTTTTGTCACAAGTTAGCGGAAAATGACAGTTTGTGACAAAAAAAAAAAAAAAAAAAAGTTTCCATTTCTTCTAACTTGCGACAAAAAAAAATGAAATCTGCCACAGACTCACTATGCTCCTCTCTGAATACCTTGAAGTGTCTACTTTCCAGAATGGGGTCATTTGTGGGGTGTGTTTACTGTCCTGGCATTTGGGGGGTGCCTAATTGTAAGCACCCCTGTAAAGCCTAAAGATGCTCATTGGACTTTGGGCCCCTTAGCGCAGTTAGGCCGCAAAAAAGTGCCACACATGTGGTATTGCCGTACTCAGGAAAAGTAGTATAATGTGTTTTGGGGTGTATTTTTACACATACACATGCTGGGTGGGAGAAATATCTCCGTAAATGACAATTTTTTTATTTTTTTTACACACAATTGTCTATTTATAGAGATATTTCTCCCACTCAGCATGGGTATGTGGAAAAATACACCCCAAAACACATTATACTACTTCTCCTGAGTACGGCGATACCACATGTGTGGCACTTTTTTGCACCCTAACTGCGCTAAGGGGCCCAAAGTCCAATGAGTACCTTTAGGATTTCACAGGTCATTTTGAGAAATTTCGTTTCAAGACTACTCCTCACGGTTTAGGGCCCCTAAAATGCCAGGACAGTATAGGAACCCCACAAATTACCCCATTTTAGAAAGAAGACACCCCAAGGTATTCCGTTAGATGTATGGTGAGTTCATAGAAGATTTTTTTTTTTTGTCACAAGTTAGCGGAAATTGATTTTAATTGTTTTTTTTCACAAAGTGTCATTTTCCGCTAACTTGTGACAAAAAATAAAATCTTCTATGAACTCGCCATTCTCCTAACGGAATACCTTGGGGTGTCTTCTTTCTAAAATGGAGTCATTTGTGGGGTTCCTATACTGCCCTGGTATTTTAGGGGCCCTAAACCGTGAGGAGTAGTCTTGAAACCAAATGTGGCAAAATGACCTGTGAAATCCTAAAGGTACTCATTGGACTTTGGGCCCCTTAGCGCACTTAGAGTGCAAAAAAGTGCCACACATGTGGTATCGCCGTACTCAGGAGAAGTAGTATAATGTGTTTTGGGGTGTATTTTTACACATACCCATGCTGGGTGGGAGAAATATCTCTGTAAATGACAATTATTTGATTTTTTTTACACACAATTGTCCATTTACAGAGAGATTTCTCCCACCCAGCATGGGTATGTATAAAAATACACCCCAAAACACATTATACTACTTCTTCTGAGTACGGCGATACCACATGTGTGACACTTTTTTGCAACCTAGGTGCGCGAAGGGGCCTAACGTCCTATTCACAGGTCATTTTGAGGCATTTGGATTCTAGACTACTCCTCACGGTTTAGGGCCCCTAAAATGCCAGGGCAGTATAGGAACCCCACAAGTGACCCCATTTTAGAAAGAAGACACCCCAAGGTATTCTGTTAGGAGTATGGTGAGTTCATAGAAGATTTTTTTTTTGTCACAAGTTAGCGGAAAATGACACTTTGTGAAAAAAAAAAACAATACATATCAATTTCCGCTAACTTGTGACAAAAAATAAAATCTTCTATGAACTCATCATACACCTAAAAGAATACCTTGGGGTGTCTTCTTTCTAAAATGGGGTCACTTGTGGGGTTCCTATACTGCCCTGGCATTTTAGGGGCCCTAAACCGTGAGGAGTAGTCTTGAACCCAAATGTCTCAAAATGACCTGTGAAATCCTAAAGGTACTCATTGGACTTTGGGCCCCTTAGCACAGTTAGGCTGCAAAAAAGTGTCACACATGTGGTATCGCCGTACTCAGAAGAAGTAGTATAATGTGTTTTGTGGTGTATTTTTACATATAACCATGCTGGGTGGGAGAAATATCTCTGTAAATGACACATTTTTTTATTTGTTTTACACACAATTGTCCATTTACAGAGAGATTTCTCCCACCCAGCATGGGTATGTGTAAAAATACACCACAAAACACATTATACTACTTCTCCTGAGTATGGCGATACCACATGTGTGACACTTTTTTGCAGCCTAGGTGCGCTAAGGGGCCCAACGTCCTATTCACAGGTCATTTTGAGGCATTTGTTTTCTAGACTACTCCTCACGGTTTAGGGCCCCTAAAATGCCAGGGCAGTATAGGAACCCCACAAGTGACCCCATTTTAGAAAGAAGACACCCCAAGGTATTCCGTTAGGGGTATGGTGAGTTCATAGAAGATTTTATTTTTTCTCACAAGTTAGTGAAAAATGACACTTTGTGAAAAAAACAATAACAATCCCATTTCCGCTAACTTTTGACAAAAAATAAAATATTCTATGAACCCATCATACACCTAACAGAATACCTTGGGGTGTCTTCTTTCTAAAATGGGGTCACTTGTGGGGTTCCTATACTGCCCTGGCATTTTACGGGCCCAAAACTGTGAGTAGTCTGGAAACCAAATTTCTCAAAATGACTGTTCAGGGGTATAAGCATCTGCAAATTTTGATGACAGGTGGTCTATGAGGGGGCAAATTTTGTGGAATCGGTCATAAGCAGGGTGGCCTCTTAGATGACAGGATGTATTGGGCCTGATCTGATGGATAGGAGTGCTAGGGGGGTGACAGGAGGTGATTGATGGGTGTCTCAGGGGGCGGTTAGAGGGGAAAATAGATGCAATCAATGCACTGGGGAGGTGATCGGAAGGGGGTCTGAGGGGGATCTGAGGGTTTGGCCGAGTGATCAGGAGCCCACACGGGGCAAATTAGGGCCTGATCTGATGGGTAGGTGTGCTAGGGGGTGACAGGAGGTGATTGATGGGTGTCTCAAGGTGTGATTAGAGGGGGGAAATAGATGCAAGCAATGCACTGGCGAGGTGATCAGGGCTGGGGTCTGAGGGCGTTCTGAGGTGTGGGCGGGTGATTGGGTGCCCGCAAGGGGCAGATTAGGGTCTAATCTGATGGGTAACAGTGACAGGTGGTGATAGGGGGTGATTGATGGGTAATTAGTGGGTGTTTAGAGGAGAGAATAGATGTAAACAATGGATTTGGGAGGTGATCTGATGTCGGATCTGCGGGCGATCTATTGGTGTGGGTGGGTGATCAGATTGCCCGCAAGGGGCAGGTTAGGGGCTGATTGATGGGTGGCAGTGACAGGGGGTGATTGATGGGTGGCAGTGACAGGGGGTGATTGATGGGTGATTGACAGGTGATCAGTGGGTTATTACCCGGAATAACAGATGTAAATATTGCACGGGCGAATTGATAAGGGGGGGGGTCTGAGGGCAATCTGAGCGTGTGGGCAGGTGATTGGGTGCCCGCAAGGGGCAGATTAGGGTCTAATCTGATGGGTAACAGTGACAGGTGGTGATAGGGGGTGATTGATGGGTAATTAGTGGGTGTTTAGAGGAGAGAATAGATGTAAACAATGGATTTGGGAGGTGATCTGATGTCGGATCTGCGGGCGATCTATTGGTGTGGGGGGGGTGATCAGATTGCCCGCAAGGGGCAGGTTAGGGGCTGATTGA
The DNA here is from genome assembly GCF_040937935.1 of Hyperolius riggenbachi. Taxonomy (NCBI): domain Eukaryota; kingdom Metazoa; phylum Chordata; class Amphibia; order Anura; family Hyperoliidae; genus Hyperolius; species Hyperolius riggenbachi. Next base: position 516,608,093 of record NC_090646.1, on the reverse strand, counting down.
TGGGTGGCAGTGACAGGGGGTGATTGATGGGTGGCAGTGACAGGGGGTGATTGATGGGTGATTGACAGGTGATCAGTGGGTTATTACCCGGAATAACAGATGTAAATATTGCACGGGCGAATTGATAAGGGGGGGGTCTGAGGGCAATCTGAGCGTGTGGGCAGGTGATTGGGTGCCCGCAAGGGGCAGATTAGGGTCTAATCTGATGGGTAACAGTGACAGGTGGTGATAGGGGGTGATTGATGGGTAATTAGTGGGTGTTTAGAGGAGAGAATAGATGTAAACAATGGATTTGGGAGGTGATCTGATGTCGGATCTGCGGGCGATCTATTGGTGTGGGGGGGTGATCAGATTGCCCGCAAGGGGCAGATCAGGGGCTGATTGATGGGTGGCAGTGACAGGGGGTGATTGACGGGTGATTGACAGGTGATTGACAGGTGATTGACAGGTGATCAGGGGGGATAGATGCATACAGTATACGGGGGGGGGGGGGGTCTGGGGGGGGGTCTGGGGAGAATCTGAGGGGTGGGGGGGTGATCAGGAGGGAGTAGGGGGCAGATTAGGGACTTAAAAAAAAAATAGCGTTGACAGATAGTGACAGGGAGTGATTGATGGGTGATTAGGAGGGTGACTGGGTGCAAACAGTGGTCTGGGGGGTGGGCAGGGGGGGGTCTGAGGGGTGCTGTGGGCGATCAGGGGGCAGGGGGGGGGGAAATCAGTGTGTTTGGTGCAGACTAGGGTGGCTGCAGCCTGCCCTGGTGGTCCCTCGGACACTGGGACCACCAGGGCAGGAGGCAGCCAGTATAATAGGCTTTGTATACATTACAAAGCCTATTATACACTGTTGCAGCGGCGATCCGGATGCCAGTAACCCGCCGGCGCTTCCGAACGGCCGGCGGGTTACGGCGAACGGGGGGCGGAGCCAGTCCCCGGCGGCTGATCGCGTCACGAATGACGCGATCGCCGCATAGCCACTCCCGCAGCCGCCCCCGCCGATGGGCGTATTGCGGTCGTTTGGGCCCGGACTTTGCCGCCGCCCATCGGCTGGGGGCGGTCGTTAAGTGGTTAAAGGGTACCTGGGGCAGATGAAAAGAAAAGTTTTATGCATACCTGGGGCTTCCTCCAGCCCCCTTCAGGCTAATCAGTCCCTCGCTGTCCTCTTCCACCACTTGGATCTTCTGCTATGAGTCCCGGTAATTCAGCCAGTCAGCACAGTCCGGCCGCATGCCACTCCCACAGCCAAGAGCATTCTGCACCCGTGCAGGTGTAGTACGCTCCAGGCGGTTGAGTGTGTGCATGCGCACTACACCCGACTGGCTCAAGCACCTGGAACCATAGGAGAAGATCCAGGTGGCAGAGGAGGACAACGAGGGACTCATTAGCCCGAAGGGGGCTGGAGGAAGCCCCAGGTATGTATAAAACTTTAATTTCATCTGTCTCAGGTTTACTTTGTTAGACAGTAGTACTATAGGTACTTATCCGTTAGCCGGGCGCATCCGGCAGGTGGCGCTAATTACTATTCCCCCTCCAGGCCGACATGGATAGTAGGGAAAGATGTAACTCTGGTGGAGTTTTGTCGCCACCTAGAGGATGCGCCCGGCTAACGGATAAGTACCGTACTATACATATGCACTCCCCACAGAGCTGCAGGGAATCCACTGAGAATGTTGTGCACATTGAACAGAGGTTTTGTCTATCACCCATAAACCTGGTGTAGATTGTACCTGAAGAATGTGTAATAGATGAAGAATCCCCTCATTCCCCTACTTAGTTTTAGTCTATGACTAAAAGTATTAGAGGCAGAAGATCCGCTGGATAGCCAGGTAACTGGTATTGTTTAACCACCCTAGCGTTCTGGACGAGCTGAGCTCGTCCAAGAAAAAGTTGCTGTTAGTGTTTAGGACGAGCTCAGCTCGTCCAGCGCTGTCCCCACTCACCAGCGTGCACAGCGTGATCTCCGCCGCCTCCTCTGTGCTGCAGCGGCTGCTGCGGGGCTCCCTCTCCCTCCTGCTGGCTCTGATCGCCGGCGCCAGGCTCCCCAGATCCTCCGGTCCCCGCTCCCCAGGCTCCCCCGATCCTCCGGTCCCTGCTCCCCTCCTCTCCGCAAGCCTACGGAGATCCGGCAGTCAGGGAAGATGGCGTAGCCCAGCCACTTCCTCTGACGCCGGCTCCTGCGCCCCCTAGTGTCCGTCGCGGCGACAGCATCATTGGATTACATAGGTACACAAACTCTATGTAATCCAATCATGCTACTGTATTTCAAAAAGTTGTTTGCACAAACACAAACACCTGTCAGCTCTCAATAAAAGCCCTGAACAGTTACTGGCTCTCCCTCTTTCAGAGTCCTCAGCGTCCAGTGTTAGTCTGTTTACAGCTATCATCTGTGATTTCTGTGCGATTTCTGTGCGATTACTGCTTTTTTCCAGCCTTAGCTTCGTTCATATTACTGTCAGATTGCGTATTGCTTTCCGTCTTTTTCAAGACGCTGTGATCCCTGTGCGTTTGCTTTTGCTGTTTTTTTTTTTTTTGTCGCTGCTCGTGACCCCGTACCCTGCTTGGGGTCATGGCCTCGTCCTCCCGGAGGCGTGTGCGTGACGAGGAGTTGTTGGATGTCCTCGAGGCAAGCGACAGCGAAGACGAGCTCCTAGAGGAATCGACAGACAGCGATGTTCCCGGTAACCTGTCTTCGGAGACGGAGACCAGTGATGAGGAAGCCGAGGAGCCAGTGACGGTCGCACGCACCTGGTGTGAGCTGGGGAGCCCCACTCAAGCTCCGCCACCCAGGTTCCCCTTCACAGGGGCACCCGGGCAGAAGATCGCGTGCGACGAGAGTCCGCTGTCCTTTCTGGAGCTCTTCCTGACTGATGACGTCATCCGCAAGATTGTTGAGGAGACGAATCGCTATGCAGCGCAACATCAGCAGGGATCTTCTCTACCCAGGTTCTCGCGGAGCAGGAAGTGGGAACCTGTGACCAGCAACGACATCTGGGTGTTCCTGGGGCTCGTCATCCTCCAGGGAGTTGTTGGTAAGCCGCTGCAGAAGTGGTACTGGACCACTAATAAGATCCTCAGTACGCCCTTCTTTGGATCTGTTATGTCCGAGCCACGGTATACCCTCATCATGAAGTATTTGCACTTCGGAAACAACGAGGAGTTTGATGAGGCCACCCATCCCGCACCCAAGCTGAAAAAAATTTGGGACATATACCAGATGATTGTTGCGAACTTCAAGGCTGTGTATGTTCCAGATCGCGACATCACGGTTGACGAAAGCCTCATGGCATATAAGGGGAGACTGAGCTGGGTGCAATTTATTGCCTCAAAAAGGGCACGCTTTGGGGTGAAGTCGTATATGCTCTGTGAGGCCAACTCCGGGTACATCTGGAACTCTGTAATTTACACGGGCAAAGGCACCAAATTTGCCCCTCAGTTCAGCCAGTTTGGGTGTGCCACCTCCTCTGTCCTAACCCTAATTGAGCCATTGCTGGATCAGGGGTACTGCCTGACGACAGACAATTTCTACAGCTCCCCTGAACTTTTTGATTACCTGGTCCAGCATAAAACCGATGCCTATGGTACCTTGAGGGCTAACCGTCGGAATCTGCCGCCGGCCTTTTCTGCCAGGAAGCTGAAAAAGGGGGAGGTCGTTGCCTGGCAGAAAGGCAAAATGATGGCTCTAAGGTGGAAGGACAAACGTGATGTCTGTGTCCTCAGCACTATTCATAATGCCGAGACTGTCCGCACCACCAACAGGAGTAAACAGGAGGTGGATAAACCCAAAGCCATACTGGATTATAACAACACTATGGGGGGTGTGGACAGGGCTGATGGAGCCATGACTTTCTATCCGGCTGTCCGCAAGCAGCAGCGGAAATATTATAAAAAAAAATTCCGCCACTTACTTGAGCAGTGCTTGTGGAATGGCTATGTGCTCTACAAGAAAAGGTGTGTAAGGCCTGTACCCCACCATGACTTTGTCTGGCAGCTGACGGAAGCAATCTGCACGAAGTACCCCGCACCAGAGTCAACATCTAGACCGGGGCGCAGGGCATCATATGTCGTGAATCCGGCACGGCTTTCAGGGAGACACTTTGTGGAGTACTTGCCACCGACCCCACAGAAAGCAAACCCTACAAGAAGGTGCGTTGTTTGCTGCAATAAGAAGGACAAGGATGGCAAAAAGATGCGGAAGGAGACCCGCACTTACTGCCCAGATTGTGACGTGGCACTTTGCGCATTACCATGCTTCAAGATCTACCACACTAAAGAAGTGTTCTAAGGTACACTTGTAGCCTGTATAATTTTGTTTCTGCCTTCATTTATTTATTTCTGCATTGATTTATTTATTTCTGCATTTTCTTTATATTTCTGCATTGAGGAAAAATGCAAGGTATTTCAGTTAGTTATTCATACATTTTATTTTATTTTTGACAAGAATTAGTGTTTGACACTTTTATTATACTCAGAATGTATACTAAACTCTTGCTTGGCTCATTTTGGTAAGTTACAGGAAAAAAGGTGCTGAAAATTAAATGTACCGCTTTTTGCACAGAAATCCTTGGGAATCAGAACGCCGAGGTGGTTAAAAGGGAATAAATATGGCAGCCTCCATATCCCTCTCACTTCAGTTGTCTTTTAAAATTCCTAAGCGTTGGCAGCTAAGAGATACATTTCATGTTCCATACTTTCAATCAACAAGATTGTAATATGCAAATTAGAGGAGTCTGAGTCAGTGGAATCCTAACTTGAGGAGTCGGAATCGGTGGATTTTTGTACCGACTCCACAGCCCTGATGCTAACTTTGGTGACTCCACCATTACAAGACTCACAGACCACCAAGGCCAATTCTCGTTTGCTAAGAACGATTGTGCGGTTAAATCAGCACATTTACTGGTAAAAGAAATTGAATGTGACATCGATTTATACTTTAGATAAGTTTAATGCCTGTGCACAGCTTTAGCTCATTGTTGATGTGAAGACTAGTACATTTCAAATTACAATATTCATTCAGGGCTGTGGATTTGGAGCAAAAATGTAATGATTGGTGTAACAACACAGACGTCTGATTATGTGTGATCTGCAGAATCACCAATAATACAGACACTATACCTGATTATGTAGTGATCTGCAGTATCACCAATAATGCAAGTATAGCTATCAGAATAGCAAAGTGTATAGTGCTTGGTGCAACAGTAACTTAATAGTTTAACTAGACCTCACCAGAGGAGCTGGTGGGTACTATTTGTACACAGTAATAGAATAGTAGACTAGATCTCACCAGAGGAGCTGGTGAGTACTAGCAAAGAGCACCTCACCAGTGACAGGGCTCACTGGTGAGTAGAAAGGTCAGACAGGCTAGGATCAGTAACAGGCGGGCAGGTACAGTACAGAATCAACAGGCAAGAGAGTAGTAAGATATCAGGCAGGGTTCAGCAACAGAGTCAGATGGGCAGAAGTACAGAATCAGTTAGCAAGAGCAGGGTCAGAGGATAGCCAGAGTCATACACAGAATATCAAATATACAGTAATACAAATAATACTAGTCTTGTGTGAAATCCCTGGTTTCCTCCCAGATCAAACCACACCGGATACTATCTAAGGTCTGAGCGCTAACACGTAAGTATTCGCAACAGCAGACAGGTTGCGAGTGAAGACTGAAGGCTTTTGAAGCAGAGGAGACCCCACGGCCACGCCCCCTACCAATCAGCCAATCCGGAGCGCCATGAGTCTCCTCTGACGTCAGCCGACCGGCTGGTCAGCTGACGCACCTCCTCCCCGCATAAAGGTCCTGTCTCCACGCACGCCTGCGCGATACAGCAACCATATGATCAACGGACAGCCCCGTCCTCGGTGTACTAGACGCCAGAGAACGCCAGAGCAGGGAAGCGAGGCGGCTGCGGAGACACCCTGCGTGCCCGCAGCCGCTGCTTCCGTGAATGTTACAAAAATCGTCTAACTCCCAACTCCGACACCTCAGTTTATGAAACCACTGACTCCAGGTACCCAAAATTGCTCTGACTCCACAAGCGTGTACTTATTACAATCGACAGTATGATAATTTTATGACAATCAACATTGCAGATCTTTCGATCGATTTTTGCCCTCAATACCGATTATACTACATAAATAATTGAAAACAAAATTGAGTTATAATTGAATTATGTTTAGCCAGCTGTAGGCTCAACAGTGTTGTTGGAATTCAGGATACCTTATTCGGGAAACCCGGATCATGTTGTGCACAGCAGTTCAGCACCTTTATGTTCGGAGATGTGTTCCATGTCACGCTTCAGGAGTCCGATGCATCCTCCTTCCAAGCGGGAAGGCAGAAGCAACAGAGTCATGTGAAGCATTACATGCAATGCAACAATGTGACCCTCTCCAAACAAAGGCGCTGAACTGCTGTGCACGGCATTATCAAAGTTTCCAAATAAGGAATCCCAGATTTCAACACCACTAGCTCACACTAGAGAGCAAACTGGACCCCATGTTCTGATATGTCCTTTGTCCCCATTGTGGCGACGGAACATCGCCAGTCCTTTTCTGGACACCGGAAAGAAGTTGGACATGCCCCATAGATAGCATGCCATCTATAACATGTTCATTACAATGGATGGACACAGCGGATTGTACATCAGATCTTCTGGGACCACCCATATTGTGGCTGTGATCTAGTGTGAACCCAGTCTTACTGTTGTAAAAGACAAAAAGAAAAATAAATATGCAGCCTTCAGAGTGCCATGATTTGGATGAATTGATACAAGATCATCTTCAGAAACCAAACGATCAACACTCAATCTGAAGATAATCAGTTTGTAAAAGGCTTCCAAAGATTGCAATGAAAGAAATTAGTCTCAGCAGATATAGTCTGCCGATGATAATTCTTACCACAAGGTGTGTATAATATTGTCAGATACTGCTTTACTTTTGTGAGAATTGCGCAAGTGTGAAGGAGGAAGAAAATGGAATACTAAAGCATTTCTTGTTTTGTTTTTTTTGCATGGACTGCATGTGTACAACATCATTAGAATGTTCTGTCGTTCAAACCTTCCTGCCAAACCTAAGCAGCAGATTGAACTCTCATGTGTACGCAGCTTCACATTAGTGCTATGCAGATATACTGTACTTTTGCTACCAAATCTGACTGTTCATAATCCCTTTTGGTAAAAATATACTTTCTGTACAGGCAATCCCAGTGCCTGCCACTGCAGCACTCCAATAAGTTGAATATTGGTTCAGTTACCAGCAGCTTATATCAGGATGTCTTTTGCTCAGCCTACTCTGTCCATAGGACAGAACATGCTACCTGGTAGAGAGCCAAAAATCTCTATTGCAGATCACTGGAAAAAAAATCATCTAATGCTATCACAAGATGATATAAGGCGACAGGAATATATAACTTAGATTTAACAGTTTCAGTGTTTTTTTTTTTTTTTTTTTTACTTGCTCATGCTAAGTAGATTGACTCTAACTTTTCATAACTACCTGCATTGAGTCAAATGGCCCTGTTAATAAGCAGAAAAGGATGACTGTTGTGCTCTCTGATGTAGTGGCCCTTACCTCATTCAGTCACATTCTCTCTGAATGTGACTGAATGAGGTAAGGGCCACTACATCAGAGAGCACAACAGTCATCCTTTTCTGCTTATTAGCAGGGCCATTTGACTCAATGCAGGTAGTTATGAAAAGTTAGAGTCAATCTACTTAGCACGAGCAAGTAAAAAAAAAAAAACCACTGAAACTTAAATCTATCCAAGTTATAGATTCCTGTCGCCTTATGTCATCTTGTGATAGCATTAGGTGATTTTTTTTTCCAGTGATCTGCAAGAGATTTTTGGCTCTCTACCAGGTATCATGTTCTGTCCTATGGAGAGAGTAGGCTGAGCAAAAGACATCCTGAACACAAAGCGGTAGTGGTGAATTATGCAAAAAAGAGCAAATTGACAATTATTTCTTTCAGTTTATTATTGTACTTGATACCAATTGTCAGGCTCTATGTCTGTTATCCTGCTGGTGGCAGCACTGGTGAACTTTGGTGCGGACTTCTTCTGTCCACCAGCAGATGGCTCTCGTCTTGCTGGGAGTTGTGCAACTCCCCGACTCACCAGCAGATGGAACTATGAGGAGATTATGGACGATCATCTGATCAATGTGCTGCATATTCAAAGAGACACTGAAGTCTCCTAAAAATCAGCTTTTTATTATAAAATCATCTAACATTACTGCCCTAACTAAACCGCCGCATCCCGCGGCTGAAATCTAACTAAATCCCCCCTAACTCCCCCCCCCCGCAAAATCCACGACTTTCTTGGTCGTGGATTCTGCTGCTGGAGTAGGCAGAGCTTTCAGCCGCAGCTCTGCCTCCTTGTGCATCTATCAGCGGTGGATCTCTGCCTCTCCCCCGCCCCTCAGTGAAGGAAGACTGAGAGGGGCAGGCAGAGGCAGCGATCCAGCGCTGACAGACGCGTGGAGAGGCAGAGCTGCAGCTGAAAGCTCTGCCTCTCATGGAAGCGCTGCCCAGGGGGGGGGGGGGGAGCTAGGGGGGATTTAGTTAGATTACAGCCGCGGGGGATGCAGCGTTCTAGTTAGGGCAGTAATGTTAAAGAGGAGTTTGTAATAAAAAGATGATTTTTTTTAAGAGACTTCAGAGTCTCTTTAAGGGTGGACATCCTAGCAGCACATTGCTAGATCATTCTGGTTTTCCTGCAGTGTTGTGATTCTAGCCATTACTCCTGTGTTCCCTGAACCTTCTTCCTCCACTCTGAACTCCTGGTATTGACGCTTGCTAGTCCGACTATTCTCTTGCATACTGTCGGTATTCCTAATATTTCTGATTACCTGGTTTGATTACTGCCTGTCTGACTATTCTCTTGTATGCCGATTTGGTTATCCACTCCTGTATACATCGTGAGATCTGTGTTCCTGTTTGTGCCATTATAAATATTGTGTGATCTGTGTTATTGCATATTTGTTGTATATAATTGTATAGTTAGTTAGATAGGTTCTGGAATTGTGATTCATTGTTTCTTGGATTGTATGTGTATGGTGGTGTATATTTGAATTGCTGCACCTTTGTAAATAAAACACGTTTTCACCTTCAAATCCAACTTGTGCAGACCTCAGTATTTTCATATATGTGATTTCTTCCTCTTGCATGGTCTTGATAAAAATCTGCATGTGTAGATCCTTACACCGATCAAATAATCTTATGGATTATTTTATACTATGAATGAATGACTGCTTGTACACGCTTCATGACGACAAGTGTAAGAGCAGCAACTTTATTTTTACATGTATTATTATTGTGAGATCTTTTGGGGAACAAGAAGTTTTTGTAGCACATGGATACTCAGGGGTCCAGTGAGTACAGAAACCAGAGATTTTCTATTATCGGTGACTTATAAAGGCTGCAGAGGCAGGCATCAGTGAGTACAGGTGCCGGAATACAACCAGACTATTTCTCCCATCATCCAAAGGTGAACTATACACTGTATAAGATGATGAAATGTACTGAACATCTTGGACACAAACACAGGATTTTTTTCCTTAAAGAATGTTTATTTTTCACCGAACCTGGGTAATATTTAGACAAGCATCTTTTTCTTTTTTAAATGTACATCTTTGAGTTCAGTTTTAAAGTGATATTCAAACAAGTCGGCAAGCAACAGTCCTAACAAAAGAACTATAGGTAATTCTTCTCAAACCTGCTGCACGAGAAGTTTTGCTCGAGGTGGAAAAGATTTCTTAAAACGTGGAAATACAAAAGAAAATTCAATCATATAAAACAACTGTGGGTGTAGAAGAAGAAAATAATACAAGCAGGTAGGTTACATAATTCACTACTTAATCCTGATCTGCACCAACACCAGAAACATTTTACCGTAACCCATCATTAACAGATAAAAAGAATATGGCCTTCAATACGACATACAATTTTCATGTAAAAGAAATGCAGAGACAAAAGCACGTGCCAAAAAAAGAAAAACACGTGGGTGGCATTAAACAAAGCCTGACTCCTGCTTTCTTTCATTTATTTTTTTCAATTCTAGATAGAATAAGAGAATGGTTGATTCACATTCAACTCTTCATCACCCTAGAAGTGTAAGGGGAGTCTAGCAAAGAGAGCAATTAGCTGCCAAGGCCGGCTGCTTCCCAGGTGATAGAGAGGTGTATGCTATGCCAATTCTCTGCTCATCCTGTTATATACTACCTGTCAATTCGTAACTACCAAAATCAAGAAAGAAAACCCCTCTAAAACCCCCACTGCCAAGCCAACAGCCTCCCGGACACTGTAGAGCAGAAAGCCACTTCTCAGTAATACCTGCAGTAAGAAAGTTCATAACAGCAGCAATCTTTATTAATCATGGGATAACACAGCAAGTACAGGGGTACAAACATTAGAGCCCCCCACAACAGGTGGCAGATACTTGCTGTACTATCCCGTGATTGAACAAAGATTGCTGCTTTTATGGACTACATGGATGATGGGCAAATTTTCTTACTGCAAATTTGTAACTAGTGTTTGTGTTCTCATTGAGAAATCTCCTCTGCTGTGGTGACTCAGAATCCTAAACAGGAGGGATGGCAATAAAGGCATAACAAGAGAGAGTTCTATAGCTTCACCCATACTACTATTAAAAGCCTTTTTTCCCTATTTAAATAGATGCCTTTGCCCAACAGATTTACCTCAATTTCCTTCACCAACTACTACCTGTCAATGGGTAAAAAGCGAGGAAGTTGCTCCCCTAAAGGGACACAGACAGCAATAACAACCACAGACATTTGACATCTTTCTCATTCTATCCAAAACCAAGGCTATGTTCACACCTTAGAATTTTATATCCCAAAATGATCAGATGTGATTGTTGCAAGCAAAAATGTAGAGTGCATACAGGTGTCCCCTGAGGTTGTCAGTATTCCATCTTATTGGATAACAACTAAACCTCTATTGTTCTTGTGGGAATTTCAACGTAACTATTGTGACTACTATTCAATCCTCCCCTCTTCCCCTTACCATGGAACACAACAGGAAGCTCTGCAGAGAGCCAACAGTGTGATAGCACAGTGATCCTAAGCTGTCAACAAATATAAAATCACCAATGATCTTGGGCAAGTAGCTTTAACGCTACAGCTGGAGTTACATTTCAATCTAAATCCTCACAGAAGGATTTACTGTATTCCTCTCTGAAAATGTTCCTTTCACAAACAATCTTTATAGGAAGGAAAATGAAAGCAATCATGCTAACATTGTCCATACAGAAGAGAAATGGTTTCCCTATGAGCGCCTTCTTAGATGGCATGCACAACAATGCATACTGCGCAAGCTCTCCCTTCTACGAGACTATGTGAATTCATGAATATTCTCTACTATGACCAACAGTGTCCCATAGATGGCTACATCGATCCACAAAATCACTCACACAGAACTGTACAGTGCCCTCCATGTGTGACCAGGAGCTTGTTAAGCTTAACCGTTTCACAACAAAATAATGAATGACATTTTAGTTGCAGAAATTTTTTTTGCATGCTGTCACTATAGCAGGTTTAGGTCATTTAAAATATATAATGTACCAAATTATTTTCAAAAATGCATTTTAAATTTGCAAACTCCCGTCTTGCTAAGGGACAAATATAAACCGCAATATAAATATGCTGGAAGTACTCAGTGACTTGCAACTCACTGTTCTTTTGCTAGAACAAGTGCATGAGAGGTTCTCCAATTATGGGGTCAGCTTTATAAGCCATTCCCTTATATATGCCACAGACTGTCCCCAGTCATGACAAGTTGCTTTTATAAGATTTGTTGTAAGAGCACAGAAGACCACTGCGACACCAGCAATACTTACCAGTAGACCTAAACTCCTGTGAGGTAACCCAGATTTGCAGCAAATCTCTCACTGTCACAACATCGGAAGCACTTCCAGAGGTTTGACTCTGATACATTTCCTATACTGTGGTGGCACATTCTATATTTCTTGTCTCAGTGCTCTGTATCATAGGTTATGAGAGGTATCTGACCAGGTCTGTGTTGCTAAGAGAAGTGTTCAGTGCTGCTTTACAATCATATTTGCATAGCAGATCAAATCAAAGCATTGTCAAGATACAACTGCATGTTATTAACCCCATACTCAGACAAGTCAACACAAGTATCCTGGTCTTTTTTTTGTTTTTTTATGAAAATTAAAGAGTTTAAATTTCTGGTGTAAAATTACAAAGTCACATCTGACTCTTCCATTACTAGAATCCAGGATCTTGCAGTAGACTTTAAAAAGGACGTTTAGCAAAGAAGCATACGATTTTCCTGTAGGCAGAACTAATTAGGTAATGAATTATAAGAAAAGACAAGACAATGCCACAACAGAGTAGATCATATCAGGGAAGGGAGATTTTCATTTGTTGGATACAGCTATTGCAGGTTAAATTTATGTGGCTTATTCTTAGCCATTTTATTAATGAACCTCTTTGGTTCGAAGTCTCAATAAAAACAAGACATCATCGCTGCAAGAGTAGAGACAAGTGTAACTAGATGAATTTCCAATCCGGACGGTACCACAACATGAGAGTGCTCGAAGATCTTTCCAGAAGGTTTGGATTTCTCTAGGACTTTTCCTGAAAGTAACATATGCAGCATGGTATTTTGTTTGTGCTACAATGAGCATTTCCATAGCCAACATTGCAAAACTAAATTCTGAAGTTGTTTTGACCAAGGTGACAGGAAGGAAAAACAAAACAAAAATAAAATTAAGTTTGGGATCATCAGTAAAAGGACAAAATAATCCCACAGAAAAGCTGCTTAAACCACTCGCCGAACTTCAAAAAATCTCTTCAAGTAATAGATCTGTCCCAGGGTCATAGCTACAAGTACAAGGGCTTCAAAAAACGACCAAAGCACAACTCTGCTGTTCGTGTTGTCATTGACTGTTGGAAAGAGAGAAAAAGGTCGGTTTTATACTTGTATGAAAATAAAATTAACATCGCAACATAAGGGCTATAATAGATAGGGTATATGTAAAGCAAAATAACCACATAAAATTATATAACCATTTACCACTGCTCCAGCTTACAGTTCACATGTGCCACTGACTTATACAAAAGTCGATGTACACAAAGATGTTATTGAACATGCAACTGAACATGAGAAGCAGTCAATCCTTTGTTTGAAGAATCTTATGTACATAACAGCGCACAATAAAAGCAAGGAATCAACAAAAAAAAAATTCGTAAATAACGACATGATGATTGAGGTTTGGTTGTTTTGCACGACCGATGTTCTCATAGCAATGTTCTGCATCATACAGTACAAAGTGAACAGAGGTAGCTGCACAGTTAATGTTAGAAAGGATTTCTGTGGAAATCTTCTCTAATATCAACTGGGTCCAAGTAACGGATAAGCATTCACTATCGGTGAGATACTGATAGTTTCCCTGTCTACCACTATATGGTTAGCCTTAAGTCTTGTACACACACTAGACTGTCCTCAGCCAAGGTGGCCATTCAGGGCCCCTATGCCAGGAATCTAGCATTTGTTCAGTGCTCCCAACCCCCTCAGTGCCTCACCTGATGATTAGCCTGGCAGATAGTCTCCATCGGCCCTCCTTCCCCTGCACACCAACAGAAAGTGTTGCCAGACTAGAGGCTAGCAATACCTCTGCAGCCATGGCCCCACACTGTTGCCTGAGTAAATGAGTCCTGATCCCTCTCTAGCGACTGTCCTCATGCGTGTGTATAAGGCTTGAGGATCATCAGTACTACTGCATTTGAGCTGCGCTGAACAGAACTTAGCAGCAATACCAAGCCCAAACCATTCATGCCTTATATGATACAACAATTTCAACAACAGAGACTTTTCAGGTTTAGAGTTTTTCTCTATACATAAAGCACTCTGCCACTAAGTTTATACTCTGCTCTGTTTAAATCGTAATTGGTTATGGTCTTCCCTTAAAGGATTCCTGAAGTGAGATGGATATGGAGGTTGCCATACTTATTCCTTTTTATACAATACCAGTTGCCTGGAGTCCAGCTGATCTTTCTGGCATCAGCAGTGTGAAGCAGTCCAGTCAGACTACAGTGAGAAACATCTGATCTGCATGCCTGTTCAGGGTCTGTGGCTAAAAGTATTGGAGGCAGAGGATTAGCAGGGCAGCCAAGCAATCTGCATTATTTAAAAGGAAATCAATATGGCAGCCTCCATATCCCTCTCACTTCAGGTGTCCTTTAAATTCAGTTCCCATGCAACAATGAAGTGTTAATAAAATTGGGATATATTACAAATTAAATGCAGCATCCCTCCATGACAGGAATGCAGAGAGGTCTAGGTTCACTCATTTCTGTCTGTTCTGCCTAAACTCAAGGAATCTCACCTGCTGCTCTCTGGATATGTGCTTAATAATAATCCACCCGTCACTATTGCTGGGGAGATTTACCACCACCCACTTTTAGACAGCCATTATCTTTATCTACTACCTCTTATCTACAGTGACCTCTTATGCTAGGTACACACCATACACATTTGTGTAAGATAGATGGTTCGATACATAATTTCCAACATGTCCGATCTTATTTTCAATCGTTTTTCTGATTGCTTTCTCATAGAAGTGAATAGACATAGGTAAGAAAAGATAATAGAATTGAATCGGAAATAGATCGGACAGAAAATCGACCAAAAAACGCATCGTGTGTACCCAGCATTAGGTCAGCCTTTGAATGATCAAAGAGCCAATACTAGGCTGGGTGACCTTCACTCAGCAGACTCCTCCTACTAGAAAGACAGAAAGCAGTGGAGCACATTGAGTCTGGTGGGAAAAGCAGCAGCTGTAAATCTTTCGGCAGGCTCTCCTACAGGGAAATATTTCTCTCTCAGCACATTGACACACACACACACAACTGGAAGTGTTGGGAGCCAGAAGGGAGGCCTGATCTCAGAGGAAAAGACAAATGGCAATACAGCAATGGTATGCAGACTTGGACTTTTCGGAATTCTAGACCTTCCCTGGAGGGAGGACAAGTTCTGCAAGTACCAATTTGTCCTTTTCTATTCTATTAACTGGCCACGTAATGGTACAGTGCTGTACAGGAACTTGATTTAAAGCGGTATCCAATCTATAATACAAATTCACAGGAACCCCTTCTGTAAAGTTATAATTACCTGCCCAGTTTTTAGTTGCGAGTCACTCCCGGGGCTCTTTGTCCACCCGCTTTGGGCACATAAACCCTCCCCCCCCCCAAGATAAAGGGCAGGGGGGCTACACTCCAGAAGCAGGTGGACACAGTGCCCTGAGAGAGTCTCACAACAAGTAACTGGGCAGGTAATTATAACTTTGCAGAAGGGGTTCCTGTAAATTTGTATTATAGGCTGGATATCCGCTTTAAGGAGGAGCCATAATAACTTAAAGAGGATCTTTAGCCTAAACAAACATACTGTCATTAAGTTACATTAGTTATGTTAATTAAAATAGATCGGTAATATAATCTCTTACCCACCCTGTTTTAAAAGAACAGGCAAATGTTTGATTATGAGGGCAGCCATCTTTTTGGTTGACAGGAGGTGACAGGGAGCATGAGACACAGTTCCAACTGTCCTGTGTGCTGATCACCCCTCCCAGTTGCTAGGCAACGTGAACATCATCATAAGAAATCGCATCATGCTTTGCACAGCATCAGGGAAAAAAAAAAGCACGGGCTGTTTTCTTTGATGGGTAGAGCTTAGCTAAAAATGCAGCTAAAAATTATGCTTTAGTAAAAAAAAAAAAAAAAAAGTTCTGATGCTGTGAAACTGTTTAACACCAAACCTTTTCAGTTCTGCTTAATAAATCTTTAGTTCGGCGGTTCACTTTAAAGAGACACTGAAGCGAAAAAAAAAATGATATGATTTGTATGTGTAGTACAGCTAAGAAATAAAGCATTAGGAGCAGAGACATAAGTAATATTTGTTTCCAGTACAGGAAGCGTTAAGAAACACCAGTTATCTATGCAAATTGCTATGGAGCTATGCGACTTTCAAAGTGGTAGAGAGCTCTGGGTTCTGAAGGCTGTTATCTAACTGTATTGTTTTTTCTTTTGCAGAGAACTGTTCAGGATAGGTCAAAAGTTCACTGCCTGTTCTGTAAAAAAACATTTAGAATGCTGAGTAGTGTGTAAACTGCAAATATTAGATAATGATATAAAAAAACAAACAAAAAAAAACCCAAAAAAACTGTATAACTGAAAATAAAAATGAGAATTTTTTTTGCTACTAATGTTCTAGTAATTATCCGTACTACACAACCAATTCATTATATCTTTTTTTTCCGCTTCAGTGTCTCTTTAATTCTTACACAGAGTATTTAGTGTGCTTGGTAGCAGTGTGCTTTGTGTGGACGAGTTGAGTTAGAACTTTTCAATCTGAAATTACACTGATAACCTCATAAGTTCATATGCACAGCCTACTCCTGCATCAGGAATATTTATGATTCAGCCCTTAAAACTTTAAAGGTGTATGTCCACCTTAAAGAGAATCTGTATTGTTAAAAATCGCACAAAAGTAAACATACCAGTGCGTTAGGGGACATCTCCTATTACCCTCTGTCACAATTTCGCCGCATTAAAAGTGGTTAAAAACAGTTTTAAAAAGTTTGTTTATAAACAAACAAAATGGCCACCAAAACAGGAAGTAGGTTGATGTACAGTATGTCTACACATAGAAAATACATTCATACACAAGCAGGCTGTATACATCCTTCCTTTTGTATCTCAAGAGATCATTATACACAGGCAGTGTGCATAGAGGGGCCAGGAAGGGGGAGTTCATAGCAGAACCACAACACTGAAGAACTTGGCAGCCTTCCAGACACAGGCTGACAAGTCTGACAAGAGAGAGATAAGTTGATTTATTACAGAGATGGTGATAGTAGAACAAGCTGCAGTAAGCCAGAACACATTAGAATAGCTTTTGGAACTTGTAGGATGATAAAAAACAGGATGTAATTTTTGTTACGGAGTCTCTTTAAGAGAAACAGAAAGATATAACAGTAGAGTCTTCTAGCACCTAGGTTCTCAACGTGTGGTACGTGTACCCCAGGGGGTACTTCTGATGGTTCCAGGGGGTACTCAGGTTTGATATACTTAACCAAGAATAACAAATTTAGAGTTTTAGAAAAATATAAATCCTATATAAACACCAAATTAGTATTTTTTTCTAATTAAAAGCAACAGTAAATGCTTGGAAATTGTTTAGAACCAATTATCATGTACTACGATTAAATATGTATTTGTTAAGGGGTACTTGTGATAATATTTACTATGCCAGGGGGTACTTGGTGAGTACAGGGTTTTATAAGGGGTACATACCAATAAAATGTTGAGAAACACTAGCACATACAAACAGGGAAAGAGAAGTTTATCAGAATTTGGCTGTTCCATTAAGCAAGCTGCATGTTTTAGTGAACCCCTGCAAGCATCTCACTGTGGAATGACATTAAAAGTTTCTTTGGAATAACTCACTTGCTCTGTGTATTCTTTCCCGCACCTCCATGTACTCCTGCTCATGCTTTACGGCTGTCATGGCCACCGCAAGTTCATTGATCATCTCTTCCAACTTGTTCTGATGGGCTGCACGAAAATGGTCGTATTTATTTCACAGCAACAGGTCATTCATAATTCAGCATCTAACAAACTCATTAATCCCATTATACATTCAAGTCAATGTCCTTAAAGAATACATCTGGCAACTTAATAAGAATCAGATTTACTTGCCTGGGGCTTCCTCCAGCCCCTGAAAGCCTAGGTGTCCCTCGCTGTAGAGCCACTCTCTGGCAGACTCCCGGGGTACCCTCCATAGCAGCTGCCGACCCGGCCAGCAGCCTCCACACAGGCCGTGCTCCCGTAGACAAGAGCGTTCTGCGCAGGCACAGTACTTGTGCTACAGGTTACAGGAGTGCAGCCTTGTACATGTGAAGAGGCCGCCAACCTTACCGGGTCAGCACCTGCTACGGAGGAGACCCCGGGACACTGCCTGAGAGTGGCTCTGCGGTGAGGGTCACGTAGGATTCCAGTGGCCCAGGAAGACCCAGGCAAGTAAATCTGATTTTTATTCATTTGATAGATGTATCCTTTAAGTTATTTTTAGCAATTTTAACAATCCACTATAGACTTCTTAATGGGTCAAATCCCAATTGTAGCTACAATTACTTCAAACAAAATCAATACACATGCCACTGAGAAAATCCATCCTGTTAACACACGAATTCCAAAAAAGATGCACATGTAGGCAGGCAACATTACTGTATTATGTGTGGCTTTGTGTGCATCACAGTAAATGTTAGGAGATGGTGAAGAAAATCAATAGATTATTAACTCTGACCCCTACTAGACACACTGCAAATACAGAGAAAGGGTGTGAACTAATGCATTTTTTATGCTGGGCATAGACTGGTCGTTTTTCCCTTATCAATCGAGCCGCTGATGGTCAATTGATAATATCCGACAGGTCCGATGACCCGCCGGATAGATTCCCCGCTCAATCCCCGCAAGCGGACAATAGCGGGGAATCGAGCGGAAGATGAGGAGCACTCGCGGGGACGAGTGGGGATTGATCCAGGCGCTGGCGGGGACAAGCGGGGATGCGCCGGGATCGAGCCCGCGGCTCGATCCGGCGCAACTATCTCACCTTGTATTCCTAGCATAAGGGCTGGTGCACACCAGAGCGGTTCTGGAGAGTTTTTAAAAAGCTAGCTGTTTGAAAACTGCTTGGGTAATGTATTTCAATGGGCTGGTGCACACCAGAGTGGTTGGTTTTTTCCACAAACGCAAACTCGGGGGCTGCAGCATTTTTTAGATTTCTGAGGCGTTTCAGCCTCAATGTTAAAGTATAGGAAAGTGGAAAACCGCTCTGAAAAATGCTTGATCAGAGCGGTTTTCCGCGTTTTTTTTTTTTTTTTTTACAGAAGCTGTTCAGTAACAGCTTTACTGTAACAATATATGAAATTTGGTACACAAATTTAGAAAACCTCTCTACATGCCTAAAATCGCTCTGAAAATCTGCTTCAAAAACCTCTAGCGTTTTGCGGATCTGCTAGAGGTTCTTGGTGTGCACTCAGTGAGTTTGCCAGAGCAGAAACAACACTTAATGCATTAAAATGTGTCTTTCTATAATACAACCATGGGAATACCCCACACAGCATATTAGAATATGGGCTCATCCGCAATTCCTGTTCCCCGTCACCTTAATAATCTAGGAGGCATAATCTTGGAACCACATATTTGTTTCAGTTGACTGATGTACTACTGTTAAATTGATATATATGTACTGTATATGCACAACTTGTTTGATTTTGTTTTTATTTCTGCTCTCATGTTTGAGACTACTTATATTTTTTCTATATTAAACTAAGTACACACGAGAATTGTCGCCCATCGGGGATTGGAAAACAATGCTTTGGGCGACAATTTGGGAAACAATGGTGTACAGACACATTCCTAGCCTTGAGGCTAACAAAATGTGTTCCTTTATGGAGGGGAGTAGAGGGACAACAATCTGCGGACAAAGTAGCGTTTGTGATCAGTAATGCTCATATACAGCTGTACATATTTAATGATTGTCGGCTGAAACGGTCGTTATCAGCCATTTCAGCCAACAGTTATCCCTATGTGTGTATGTAGCTTTAGTCCTTTTTGCATCTTTGCACTTTTAAAGAGATCCTTTCATCTGTATAACGGATATATTTATGTATTCGTATTTTCATTTTTTGGACTAATAAAATGGTCTCTTAACCCTCCTGGCGGTTTGTCAAAATCCGCCAGGGGGCAGCAAATCCATTTTAAAAAAACGGCGCGACGGATAGCGGCGGCGATCGGATTGCACACGCAGCTAGCTGCGTGTAGCAAAAAAATAAATAAAAAATTATGCAAATCAGCCCAGCGGGGCCTGAGCGGTGCCTTATGGCGGCATAGCCCGAGCTCAGTTCGGGCTTACCGCCAGGAAGGTTAAGAAAAAAAAAAAAAAGTATTTTTCACAAATTTAACACTACAGAAAATACTTCTACTTGAAAATCCACATGGCATGCTTAGGTCAGTTAAAAATTAAATCTCGAACATGGTTTAATATAGGGAATATCTGACAAAACCACAAACATGTCAGGTCTTCATAATATTGTAATTCTTAAAAGTGTACCCGAGTTCAGTAATAAGAAAGGAGAAGTATAAAATCTTTCAGTAGTTACGTATTAAGCAGTCTTGCAGAATGCTTGTCTGCATTTCAGGCAGAAAGAGTACAGTGCGGTTGAATAGTAGCCGATTCGTCACTGTGTAAATTGGCTAACACCTACAGTTGCCCGCGGTCTCCTGCTCCTGACAAGCCTCTTTGCCAATTGCCAGTGACTGGCCACTAGTGTTGATTGAACACCCAGTTATTCGGGCTCGGGTCAGCGTGTTTGGCCCAATATCCAGCACATCTGGACCACGTCCGGCCGAGCCGACCCGAGCCCGAATAACTGGGTGTTCGATCAACACTACTGGCCACCAGCCAAAAGACTTAGAAGGTTGGGTCCAGCTAGCCCAAAGTTGAGCAAAGCTGTGGGGGAAGGTTGGTGTCGCCGTTGCTGCATGAGCGCTTCACCAGCTACCTGAACGGTGACAAATTTGTGGCGAAAGTGGAAGGGAAGATCGGCATCAGGAGGAAGCTTAGCGCACAGCTCCCCATAGCTTCCCCACTGTCATATTACCCTGGACCGAAGGGGTAAACTTATCTGGTGCATTGAGTTGAACAGTAGGAGGCCGCTCCTCAGAACAAAAATTCATGTGAAACTGACATTGTTAAAGCCAGCAACAGCAGTGGACACAGGATTGCTATTGCAGGTCATACATCATTAATCGCATGCTGTCAATTTTTGTTTCTCTGCCAATCTTAAATAGTTCCAGGTGTAACTGATAACATTTTATTTGCCAGCGCTGCCACAAAGTACAGAAGGGAGAGCAGCTAATTTGTGACAAATCAGCTGCCATTCAACCGCACTGTACTCTTTCTGCCTGAAATGCAGACAAACTGTTCTGCTAGATGGCTTAATACATAAGTACCAATCTTTCTTATTACGGATCTCAGGTTTCCTTTAACCAGATATTATGTTTTGGCTTTAGTAGACAAAAAGTAATTCATCCAGTGTTATATCAACCCAGAACACAGACATGCCAACCAATGCAGGTGTTAGGAAAAACTGATGCAGTTTATTACTCTCTCCACACTGCAGAGAGCAAACAAATTAATGTTCAGACTGCAGAAACCTACCATCCCATGTATCACCGCCACCTAGGAGGATTGTAAGAGATGAAAACAAATCAAGCAGTTTGATTACGTACCCAACTTTCAGAATGATGTGATTACATCTCATAAATAACTACTAATGTCAAGTTCCAAATACAGGTAGTACCCGGTTAACAAACAAGATAGAGACTGTAGGTTTGATCTTAACATGAATCTGTCCGTATGTCGAATCACTGTGTCATCTCTGTCCCCTGTACCTCTTCTATGCCGCCCTGTGCCTCCAGTGTCCACCACTGTTCCAATCCTTTAGTTCCCCACTCTATGCCACCGCTGCACCCCTCCCCCTGTGCCCTCAGTGTACTGCAGCAAAATTTCATTTTACCAGTTTAAAAAATATCTCTATACCCATGTACAACTATAGGAATTTGTGTGTGTGCTGCGGTAAAATGCAGCACGCTGTCCGGATCGCTCTGGCGTGCAATTTTGATGCAGGCTACTGGTGGAATAGGCATCCCAGCTTGGACTGCTTGTGGGGAAACACTGCAGATTCCGCAGTAGTGAAACCAGCGCCTGTTTGAATACTGTTCTATCAATTTTTTTCTGGTAGCAGGGCTTATGTTGTAAACAATCTTTTAGAGCAAAGAACAAATGCTGAGTTCCATACCACTTAAATTCATGGTGCAGTCAAGGGGCTAATGCTGTTGCCGCTGTTCCTCTTTCCAGGAGTCAGTCACATTGCCTTTTAAGAGGGGCTGGGGCCGAAGTGCTATCCACCTGTGTATTCAGATCTATGGAGGGTGCATGGTCAAGGTGCCAAACAACAAACTTCCATTTGGATAGGGGATATGGGCAGTGGAAGGAGGAAGAGCTTCAACAGGTAGGCTCCCATGGAGCGCAGAAGGGAGCCCCTTTATTGCCAAAAGAGAACCCAAAACACAGCGAGTCACATGACATGATGTCACATGATAAATTAGAGTAAGCAGCAGTTCTGTACAACAGAGAAAGGAATGTTATCAATGTATTCTAAGAAAACCTAAAACCGTTTATTTTTTCTTCTTCTAGGTCTCAAATTGACGTAATGCGGTGAGGAAAAGCAACATGGCCCGAGTACACCCGAAACTTTAAACATCCAAAATGATCATTCATATGGTTTTCAGAACCTTTCCAGTGTGTACAGGTGTCCACAAACTACTTGTGAGCTGAGACAGTCTAGATATAAAGGGGTTAACTGATCAGTTCATTGAATAATCCTCACCTTCTGTTTCCATGTCCTGGCCTTTTGGGGCTTCTCCTATATCGATAGTGAACATCACTATTTTCGGAGTCATTGTTGACATTCTGTTGCTGAAACAAAACTTGTATGTTCCATCCATGTGTGCAGCAAAGGTGTACTTCCCACTCGATTCTCTGTCTCCTTTATAAATGTTTTTATTGTCAGGACCAGTGATCTGCAAAATTTATTTTTCATGAAAGCATTAATGTCACTTCATAAAAGTCTAAAACGTTAAGCTCTGCAATTCAAAAACACATACCCTCACTAAGGCTCGGTTTACACTATAACAGGTTTGTACCATGTACGGTGACATTGGATCCGCTGGCTCCATCCAGGCTACAAACCTCTGTTCACAGTAGTCCTGTTGTGTCCATTGCTCTGGACATGTCATAGACCGCACGCAATCTATAACATCTCTGACTGCCGTCCAGAATCCAAACAAATCATGCAAGCAAGAGCTTTGCATTCTGTCATTAGCCCTGTGGGAGAACTAAAAGTACCATCCAACAGCTTAGTGCGCATATAGCTCGAATATTATTTGTGTGAAATGAAACTTCTCTATCTAAAATACCATCTCGAAATCCTGATCCTCATCAGTAGAAGAATTGAGTCAATTTTCAGGTTCTGTAGATGGAAAATCTGCTGCATGGATTACATCAACCCATTGATCAGACTTAAAATGTAAGTAACCCTAGATCGAACGCAAGAAATAAAAATTCACTTACCTGGGGCTTCTACCAGCCCCCTGCAGCTACCCTGTGCCTGCGGCTAAGTTTCATTCCTCAGCGACTGGCCAATAACGTCCCCCATCTCGCTCCTGTTGGTGGGAAGGCCCTGCACAGGCACAGTAGGAGATTGGCCATCGACTGGCCAGTCACTGGAGAACGAAACTTAGCCACGGCAAGGGTAGCGGAGGATCTTTGAGTGACGGCGTGGGCACAGGTTGGTAGAAGCAGTGTTCTCCCCAGAATTTTTTTCCAGCCGGGTGGCATGAAAAAGTAGCCGGGTGGTGAAGAAAGGTCATGCTGGGTGGAAAGGCCGGGTCACATCGAAGCGGCAAATTTATTTTGGGTCCCAACATAGTCACCTATGTTGAAAGCTGCGATTAGCAGCTACAGCTGGAAATTTGTACAGGTCGTAGCAATTTAAGACTAAAACTGAGTACCCACGAAAAGATAGATCACGGAATTCCATTATGAACAATCGTTCTATGATCTATCTTTGAACATTGGAAGCGGAGTTATGTGACCAACAGTACGTAAGCAATAGTTCAAATGAAACCATGTTTTGCTAAAGTCCAATGACTTTAGTAGAAATTGTTTCGTTTGAACGATCATTTCCATTGTGATCCATCAGAACGGTCCTTTAAAAAAAAAAGTGAGCACCACGGTTCGTAAGCCATCTGAAACTTGTATAACGAATCTCCATTAAATGATCATTACGTAATCTCATGCTGTTTAATTTTTATGTGGATATGGACCTTTTGGACTGAGATCATAACCAATGCCTGCTGTACCAGATGATTGTTATTAAGATGCAGGGGTGTGTGTGTGTATCAGCTTGGCAGACAGCTTGGCTGGGGAAAGCACAATGAGCTGTGTAACAGTGTAAATAGATTTTTACAGGTCAGCAGCAGCTGTATCCCCCAGCTCACTCCCCCCTGCCCTGATTTCTCACCTCGCTGTTTGATTTCAGGACAGACACGTGGGAAGTAAGTTAAGTTTACAGTGTGAGGGGAGAGTCCTTCACCCATTGTCTGTCTAGCATTCTCCGATGTTTACTTTGAAAACAAGAGGCCAGCATGCCAGTGGATGACTGATAAGATCACTCTAAGGAGCCCCTCGGGAAAGCATCCTTGTTTTCTCCCCTCTCGCACCGCTTTTACAGCCAGGAAAAACACACAGACCCAGCGCGGCTTGAAGCATCGATAGCAGCTAGTAGCACATTAGCTCTGACCCACGCGACAGGGCACGCCCCCCACTGGTGAAGCTGTAATGTGACTGGCCAACAGGGTAGTGAGAGGCAGAGTCTCCTGAGCTGCATGACACAACGTCATACAGTACTTCCCCTGTCCCTCCCTCCTTTCCACCCACAGACAGGAATTGAGGCGTAGAGCGGGTATAGCGTCCATGAGCGACAGCGGGCTGCCTGCAGAAGCAGTTCTGCTGCGGATGGCGGCTGATTGGCAGCCGGGCGGTGAGGAATTTCAGGTGGGCGGAGCGCCCCGCTAATTGGCTCTAGGGAGAACACTGTAGAAGCCTCAGGTAAGTGAAACTTTTTCTTGTATTGGGTTTAGGTTCAATTTAAGGTCTCATTTCCACTACAAGCATGCATATTTGCATGCTATTTTCAGATTTTTTTCTGCATGAGAGTTTGTACTTGTAAGTGATTTTTTTCCCCGTCGTCCCGATTGCTATACTCATGCAAAAACGTGCTAGCTGCGTGCAGCAAAAAAAAAAAAAAAAAAAAAAAAAAAAAAAAAAAAAATTGTGCAAATTGGCCCAGCAGGGCCTGAGAAAACCTCCTGCGCGGCTTACCCCGAACTACGTTCGGGGTTACCGCCAGGAAGGTTAAACAATACCAGTTGCCTGGCAGGCCTGCTGATCTTTTTAGTGGCTTAATCACACACCTGAAACAAGCATGCAGCTAATCCAGTATGACTTCAGTCAGAGCACCTGCTCTGCATGCTTGTTCAGGGCTATGGCTGAAAGAGATTAGAGACACAAGATCAGCAGGAGAGTCCGGCAACTGGTATTATTTTAAAAGGAAAAATCAATATCACTCAGTTTAGGTTCCCTTTAAGTTTCATAAAGTATTATTAGTAATTTATTATCAATAAAAGCCATTACAAATATTGCTCTTAAAATAAATTTAAAGAAACCTCAGGACGTGTTAAATATAAGTATTCCCTAGTTACAGAAGTTACTGAAAATAATCTTCCCATATTGTTTCCCTTTTGCTTATATTTTAAAAGACTGTTGAAAACATCATATTGTGTCAAACTTGGATGTTCTTTTAGAGCCCATTCACACTAGGGTGATTAGTGGGTGTTTCCCGCTAATCGCTAGCGCAAATGTAACCATATGGCAGTGATCTTACTGCCGTGACTGCCGCTGATAGCGGGCATTTCGGGATTTATGACAATCGCAAAACATGTTGCCTGCAACATTTTGTCGCGATTCTGGAGCGATTGTGCTACAGTGCTTGTAAAAGCGCAGATTGTGATCGTTGGAAATCACGAGAGTGTACAGTGATTTGCACTAATCGCGGTAAAAATCACCCGCGCAAACCGGTACCGCCACTTTCAAGTGTGAATGGGCTCTTACACCGCAGTTCACAATGATAAACACCTTCTCCCAAGTACTGTACTGTATTTACATGAAACACAACTGTCATTTAATCTGTAATACAAATCTGCATTTCTGCTTCTCTATCAACACATTTGAATAGGCAAGTCAGTTGAGGTGCTAGAGTGTGAGGCAATTCTGCCGATTACTTTAGAAAAATGCTAATTTTCAATAGGTATACATAACAAACATTATTCCTATTGGATGCCCAATACAACAAAACACCAGCGAGATACATGATACATGACAAGTACAGTGCCTTAATGCAGAACTACAGTTTTCAAACAAACTGGTCCATTAAAGGGGCTCTATGGCGAAAAATGGTGTTTTTTAGGTAGTGGCATATGCATAGCTATATGTAGAGCATAGATGTTTACATGTAGTGAGGTAAAGTTTTTTTTTTTTTTACACGGACATCAGCATGGTGTACTTTTATAGCCACGTCGGCAAATGTATCTTTCTGACGCGACTCAGCCTAATCCATGTATTTGCAGGAGGCATCTTTCCCTCTTGTAGTAACTGCCGTTTTAGTTTCCCCCTCTGTGCAGCGCTGGAAGGTTTGTGCCATATTTCAACTGCACGATCATGCAGTTACACTGATCCCCCACGTGCCGTAAAGTGTACTAACTTATTTGCTGTGTGGAGAGTGGAACGCGCCCTCCCTCTTAGGTGGGACGCAACTGCCGAGTGAGGAGGACTGAGAAGGAACGCAGCATCACTGACGACGCTGCCCGGCAAGGACCCCTGTAGCGAAGCTGGCATTGAAACGGACACCTAATATTGTCCGTTTCTATGGCTACCAGGCTTCGCTTAGTGAAGTGCGCAGAGCCGGCGGATTGATTGCGCAGACACAAGCACTGTAGCTGTGTGCTGCTATTCATTCCGGAATTGTGCGCACTTCACTAAGCGAAGCCTGGTAGCCATAGAAAACGGACGTTAGGTGTCCGTTTCAATGCCAGCTTCGCTACAGGGGTCCTTGCCGGGCAGCGTCATCAGTGATGCTGCGTTCCTTCTCAGTCCTCCTCACTCGGCAGTTGCGTCCCACCTAAGAGGGAGGGCGCGTTCCACTCTCCACACAGCAAATAAGTTAGTACACTTTACGGCACGTAGGGGGATCAGTGTAACTGCATGATCGTGCAGTTGAAATATGGCACAAACCTTCCAGCACTGCACAGAGGGGGAAACTAAAACGGCAGTTGCTACAAGAGGGAAAGATGCCTCCTGCAAATACATGGATTAGGCTGAGTCACGTCAGAAAGATACATCTGCCGACGTGGCTATAAAAGTACACCATGCTGATGTCAGTGTAAAAAAAAAAACTTTACCTCACTACATGTAAACATCTATGCTCTAGATATAGCTATGCATATGCCACTACCTAAAAAACACAATTTTTCGCCATAGTGCCCCTTTAAAGTACACCTGTAACAAAAAACAAAAAGTGCCCCTATGGGGTACCTACCTCAGGAGGAGAAAGCCTCAGGATAATAATGAGATTTCCCCCACCCTCTGCAGCCTCGGGGACCTAGCGCTGGCACTCGGAAAATTCCCCGGACATGCACCGACAAGCACTGCGCAGGCGCAGCAAAATTTACCTACGTGATCCAGCACAGGTGCAGTAGCAGCTTTCCAATGGGCTCCGCCACAAACAGCCGAGCCTGATCGGGTCCGCTCTACTACGCAGGCGACCCAGTCAGGCTTGGCTATTTCCATCTGAGCCGATGGGAAAGCCACTAATGCGCCTAAGCTGGATCAGGGTAGGTAAATATTTACCTCTTCACTGTTCGGGTAGCCAGCACTTGATCGCCGGGATGGAGGACGATAAGGAAGCCTCTTTAGTATCCAGGCTTCCCCCTCCTGAGGCAAGTACCTCCAAGGGGCTTTTTTTCATTACAGGTTTACTTTTAGTGGAAACACCAACGCTTGGAGATAAAATACCGGTATATTTACTAACAACATGAGGACAGAGACTCACTACACTGCAGGGCGCTTTTTGATCCGTTTTTGTATTTAAAAACATGCTCCCATTGACCTGCATTAAAATTGTGGTAAAATCACGGCAAAATTTCCACAATCGCAATTTTTCAAACAATTGTGATCGCTGCAATTTTACTGCGATTTTAATACAAGTCAATGGGATCGTGTTTTTAAAAACTAAAACAGATCAAGCGCTCTGCAGTGTGTCTCTGCCCTAACACCTCTTATTCATGCTAGTTGGTTTTCTGATGATTAGAGCCTCTCTGCCAAGAATCTACTATGTATACAAAGGCTCCTGACCCTCCATGATGCCTCACCTAGAGATCCGGATCACCTTAGCCAAAGTTACTGAAAAAAAACATTTTTCTCATTACCTCCCCCGCTCCATAGCAACAGTACTTGATCCTAGTCTGTAAGCTAGCAACATGTCTCTATAGCACATCTTTAGGGCTGGGGGGCACATTAGATCACCTGCAATTGTCAAAGGGCAATAAAGGTGGAACCCTATGAGGGCTATTCCACTACAGGGCCGCAATTTCTATGACACTGCAAAAGTGATGCCTACAGCATTTTTTAAGAAATCATGTTAAAGCAACAAGAAGACACGGTGAAAATCTCAGCACTGCTAACACTGATTTATTGCTGATGCAGTTGCATTCAATTCTTGTCAAAGAATTTAATCTTGTGTAATACAAACAACATTCAAGTTAATACTTATCGGGGCAGTGGGGGCTGTCTGGTGTACGGCCTGACGACCGTTTCGCTTCAATAGCTTCTTCTGAGGCTTGGATGTGCACCCCACATTGAAGGAACGCGCAGGGGGTTGCGTTCCTTCAAATCACTCATAAAATTGCAATTCCTAGAGGCTCCCAACCCCAAGACTTAGCATAGGATAATAGTATTGGTAGAAGCTTTTTTGATAATGTTGAGGCTTACAACAGCTCTGAGAAGGTGTTATGCATTTAATGCACTAACAACATTGTTTTTGCAGCTACTGTGCAATGTGAGGTCCGCGCATGCGCAGTAACCCCCACTGACGCAACTTAGCCAGTTACCGGGGCTGATTGCGGCTAAACTGAGGCATGCAGGAGGACGGTGTTGTGTCTGATTACACTGCCTTTGGGTTTGCGCTGCCCCGCATGCGCAGTAGGAGACTGTGCGGCCACAGTTCCTATTGAATTATGCTGCTGATGGTAAAATACTACATATCTCTGCTTCTAAACATCCTACACTCCCCAAATTTTCAGGGTAGGGAGGGGAACCCCCCCAATTACCTCTATGCCAAATTGCAGCCCCCGAGACCCACTGGTTCCCGAGATAGATTAGAGAAACCTATCTCGGGAACCAGTGGGTCTCGGGGGCTGCAATTTGGCATAGAGGTCGTTCGGGGGATCCTCTCCCTACCCTGAAAATTTGACTAGTGTATGATGTGTGGAAGCGGAGATATTTATTATTTTACCATCAGCAGCATAATTAACTTCACACTGAGCATGCGTGCTACTCAGTGTGGAAGGCAGCTTCCGGGCAGCGCAATCAGACATTACAACGGCATGGGACTCAGCGGTGCTTATGAGGCTGAAGGAAGACCCGGGTAAGTATCAAACTTTTCTTATCAGACATCTCGGGTTTCCTTTAAAGAGGAGCTGTCAGCCAATCTATCTCAGGAAAAAAAGAAAAAAAAAAGAAAAGTAATAGTGATTTTAACTTTTGGATTGCCTGGTTAGCATCCTTCTTACTTGTTTACCAGATCAAAATAAAGAATTGATTTTATGCTCAATAGTTACACTTTAAAGGTTTTAATTTCTCAAAACAGTCTTCTGAATATTTTTTTAAATTCTCAAAACAATTTTCTGGCCTTCAGAGTGAGCAGGGATACAATAACCTTAGCTGAAGAACAACACAGGCATATATGTTTCTTGAACACTTTGGGCCATATGCAATTCACTTTTTCACCTGAGTTATCTCCTAGTTGATATTTTTAAACTTGTCGATAAAATGCATTTTAAGCCCCCAGAAAGCAAGAAAATACTCAAAATAATTTTGATAGTACCTTTTCATTTACTTTTTGGTACTTTTTAGTTGAAAAGTGCTGGAAAGTTATTTTAAATAGAAGATGAAAAATTATCTCCTAGGTGAAAACTCAGGTGAAAGGGTGAATTGCATTTGGGCCTTTAGGTTTTAAACACTTGCTAGTTGGCTGCTAGACTGGACTGACTGGCTCCTAATGTCTTTCTTAATTTGTCCACTCGTGTTCTGTATGTCAAACCGGTCCTACGAGGGCCGAGATCCTCACACATTTTTGATACAGCTCAAATGAATTGATGGGTCTGAATCAGGAAAGGTATGGTCCATCAGGTAGAACACATTCATTTATTTCTCAGTCCATCCTAAACACTGGCATGGATCTGGCCCTCCAGGCCTGGAGTTCGACACGTGTTCTAAACTGACAAATATAACCCTCCCAATGCTGCTGAAAGGCAAATTCTGATAACCGCCAGTAGAATTTGTGCTACACTGAACTTAGTAGTTTTACAAGCTATAACTATATGTTCCCTCCACATTATGCATGGATTATTCCATTAAAGTGGACCTGAACTCTTGCACAGGACTGAAGAAATACATAGAGAAATACATCCTGTATGTATTTAGAGAGTTTAGCCTGTTTAATTCCCCCTCATTTGTATCTAATCACCACTGTAATCTGATCTCTCAGCTGTGTCACAACTGCCTATGGCAGAAATGGCAGATAAGGCCATTTGAAAGTACAGGCTGTAAAGGTACATACACACCTTGGATTTGTGCTAACGACCCGTCGTTTGGACGTCCAAACGACCAGTCGTTCAGACATCAAATCCGGCGTGTGTACAGTCTGTCGTTCAGCTGATAAGAGTGGACTAGAGCGATTCGCTTGGCGAATCGCTCAAGTCCGCTCTTATCAGCTGAACGACACTGTACATACGCCCGATTTGATGTCTGAACGACCGGTCGTTTGGACGTCCAAACGGCGGGTCGTTTGCGCAAATCCGACGTGTGTACACACCTTAAAGTTAACCTTAAGTCAGAAAAAAAAAATTAGTTTTACTCACCTGGGCCTTCTACCAGCCCCCTGCAGCAGTCCTGTGCCCTCGCAGCCACTCACTAATCCTCTGGTCCCCCGCTGCCAGCTAGTTTCATTTTTGCAGACAGGCCCGACAGGACTGGCCACGTGTAGCTTTTTCCGCATTCCCGACTGCAATTAGCGCTATTGCGGGCCGCAACACATACAAAAATACACGTTGCCACATTACTAACGCATAGATATGCAGCAACGCGTATTTTTGTAAACTTTGTGGCCCGCAATAGCGCTAATTGCAGTCGGGAATGCGGAAAACAGCTACGCGTGGCCAGTCCTGTTGGGCCTGTCGGCAAAAATGAAACTAGCTGGCAGCGGGAGACCAGAAGATTAGTGAGTGGCTGCGAGGGCACAGGACTGCTGCAGGGGGCTGGTAGAAGGCCCAGGTGAGTAAAACTCATTTTTTTTCTGACTTAAAGTGAACCACTTTAACCACTTCAGGATTCTGCGTACGCTTAAGTACGCCCCTGAATCCTGAAGTGGATTCCGCTCCATGTCAGTTCACGGAGGGTGTCTCCGTGAACACCCTGCGAGCCGCCGATCGCGGCTCGCAGGGTAAATGTAAACATACGGGGAAGATCTTCCCCGGTGTTTACAAATATACGGCGCTGCTGCGCAGCAGCGCCGTAGAGGAGATCGGCGATCCCCGGCCTCTGATTGGCTGGGGATCGCCGGCATCTGATAGGCTAAAGCTTGCGGGTGGGGCTTTGAAGAACCCCCACCCGCAAGCGCAAGCAGCCGGCGGCGATCAGACCCCCCCCCCAGCAGGACATCCCCCTAGTAGGGAAAAAGGGGGGGGGGGGGGGTACGAGTCTGATCTGCCTGGCTGCTATCTGATCAGTGCTGCGGGCTGGAGAGCCCACGCAGCACCGATCAGCAAAAAACCACGTGATATAGAAGTGGTTAAACAATATGTCTGCTTCCATGAATCAGGAAGTAGAAACTGTGCAGATTTATTGCAGGATTTGTATCAGCTATAACAAAGACATTTTTTTTGTTTAGAGGTTATTATGCTGTTGTGTATCTTTTAGAGCAGAGAGGAGTTCGGAGTCCAGGTCCACTTTAAACATTACACTCACCCTTTTAACAGTTAGGAAAAATTTTCATTTTCATATTAAACATTTTGTATACATAATTAGACCATCCAGATATTCCCTGTTAGGCCGGATCCACATAAGTGCTTTTCTGAGCGCTTTGTGATTAGTGCTTTTTAAAAATGTCTCCCATTCACTTTCATTAAAGTTGCGGTAAAAATCAGCGCGATCGCATACGCGAAAAATCTCGGTGATTTTTACACGTTTTATGAAAGTCAATGGGAGAACTTTTTAAAAAGCGCTACTCAATCACATCCTGCAGTACGTTAAGCGCTTGTGATTTGAAAAGCTCTTGCTAATGTAATGCTATGGGTGTGATCCCACTTAAACGATGTGATTTTATGAAAATCACCCATAGACTTGCATTAGCAAGAGCTTTTCAAAATCACTAGCGCCTAGAAAAGGCTGCTAGTGGGTTTGAGCCCTTAGAGCTCATTCACGGTATGTGTGCAGCAGTACAGAAACTTGCATGGTGTGATATGCAAAGTTATCAGATGCTATATAGAAAGCAATGTCTGATGTTCACGCTAATGTGGTCGCAGTGCTTTTCATGAATGAATGAGGCATTTTAACCTACAGCACTGAATGGAATGAGCAACGCAGCAGAGCGCAATGCAAGTACCACACTCTCCGTTACTAGTGTCAACGAACCATGACCGAGAAACTCACACAGCTGTTTCCATGTTTGTGTTATAATGAGTCATCAATCAGCATTATCGAGCGAGTTCTGTCTGAAGCCAATACATGTCTGTTAGGGCTCTTTTATGCTGAGATTACACATTACCTTTTTCGCGTTCGATTCTGCGCGCGATCTATTAGCCATTCGATTTTCTGCTCGATTCTCTTATCTTCCACTCATTTTTCTTATCTTTTTTCCATCCACTTCTATGAGAAATCGAGCGGAAAAGAATCGAGCGGAACATCCGACATGTCGGAATTTTATCATCGAAGGCATCTATCGGAACGATTCTTTACAAAAAACGTAACGTGTAATCCAAGCATTAAACTACACAAGTCATGCATGAACAAGATTTCGTGCATGCTTTCCCACTGCATGGCATGCACGTTGCAGTGCGTTATAGCACGGACACAGAACCCGACAGGAAATTGCATGATAAACTGTTCCAAGCCATGGGAAAGCACACCTGTACTGTTAAGGGTAAATATGTGCATCATAAATGACCGCACCACACAGTGTGGATGTGCCCTAGATGGTAAAGGTTTCTAACACTCACCATTGACCACAGTGAGGACGGCTATTAATTAGCTAAAGCTCTAGACGTAATGCTGTACATCAATCTGAAAATGTGCTACTAACCTTTCAGTAATACTCTAGAGCAGAGGTCCCCAACCTGGGGGCCGCGGCCCCCTGGGGGTCCGTGGGAAGATTTCTGGGGGGCCGCGGCAGATCTGGCCTTTCTCCCTCTCCCCCCAGTGGCCGCCGTTCCTGATACCTTATGAGCGGGCGGCCGCTTTCTTCCTTATATTCCCCATAGCCCCTCTCCTCTTTGAAGCATCTCGTATTACAACAGCGCTTGCTGTGCGCATGCTGTAAGGAGGGAAGGAGGCGGGCAGCGTTCCCATGGTAACGGCGATCGCCGCTACAGGAAGCCGCTGCCCTATTTCCTACCCTTCCTTACAGCAGCCGCGCGGGAAGCGCTGCTGTAATACGAGGTGCTGCAAGAGGAGAGGAGCTATGGGGAATACAAGGAAGCGACCGCCCGCTCGTAAGGTAACAGGAGCGGCGGCCACGGGGGGGCTGTGCGGGGGAGAGGAGAGGCTACACTGGGCTAACTGTACTGGCGACACTGGGGCAGCGATACTGGGCTAACTATACTTGCTATACTGGGCTAACTATACTTGCTATACTGGGCTAACTATACTTGCTATTCTATGCTAACTATACTTGCTATTCTGGGCTAACTATACTTGCTATTCTGGGCTAACTATACTTGCTATTCTGGGCTAACTATACTTGCTATACTGGGATAACTATACTTGCTATACTGGGATAACTATACTGGCTATACTGGGCTAACTATACTGGCTATACTGGGCTAACTATACTGGCTATACTGGGCTTACTATACTGGCTATACTGGGCTAACTATACTGGGCTAACTATACTTGCTATTCTGGGCTAACTATACTTGCTATACTGTGGTAACTGTACTAGCTATACTGGGGTAAATATACTTGCTATACTAGGCTAACTGTACTTGCTATACTGTGGTAACTGTACTAGCTATACTGGGGTAACTATACTTGCTATACTAGGCTAACTGTACTTGCTATACTGTGGTAACTGTACTTGCTATACTGGGGTAGCTATACTTGCTATACTAGGCTAACTGTACTTACTATACTGTGGTAACTGTACTAGCTATACTGGGGTAACTATACTTGCTATACTAGGCTAACTGTACTTGCTATACTGTGGTAACTGTACTTGCTATACTGGGGTAGCTATACTTGCTATACTAGTCTAACTGTACTTGCTATACTGGGGTAACTATTGGCTATACTGGGGTAGCTATACTTGCTATACTAGGCTAACTGTACTTGCTATAGTGTGGTAACTGTACTAGCTATACTGGGCTAACTGTACTTGCTATACTGTGGAAACTGTACTTGCTATACTGTGGAATCTGGGAAAAAAGGGGGGGGCTGCTGCCGCCGACACTAGCCACGCCCACTCCCCCCCCCCCTACCCCCCGCCCCCAGGGGGGCCCCGGAGAAAATTTTGGTCGGGATAGTGGGCCCCGGGCTCAAAAAGGTTGGGGACCCCTGCTCTAGAGTGCCTTTGGCTAGGGTTGCAATTGTTTGCAACCTGCAGCAGATAATTTAATAAAGCACAACCAGATTTCCAGTATAACTCGTATTCCCTTGTCTTTGAAATCCTTAGTGTGGGCAACTATACCTCTGTACACAAATTGTAGCTTTTAATTAGCAGTGTGCCAACAAAATGTCAAACATTGTTGAACTACCGAGCATTATATTGTCTTTCCTACTTTAATGCTAACCTTCCCTTTCCTGTACTTACACATAACCTCTCCTGTGTCTAACAACACTAACCTATGTGCCTAATAACATTAACCTCCCTCTCTCCTGTGCCTAACAACATTAACCTCCCTCTCTCCTGTGCCTAACAACATTAACCTCCCTCTCTCCTGTGCCTAACAACATTAACCTCCCTCTCTCCTGTGCCTAACACTAACCTCCCTCTCTCCTGTGCCTAACACTAACCTCCCTCTCTCCTGTGCCTAACACTAACCTCCCTCTCTCCTGTGCCTAACACTAACCTCCCTCTCTCCTGTGCCTAACACTAACCTCCCTCTCTCCTGTGCCTAACACTAACCTCCCTCTCTCCTGTGCCTAACACTAACCTCCCTCTCTCCTGTGCCTAACACTAACCTCCCTCTCTCCTGTGCCTAACACTAACCTCCCTCTCTCCTGTGCCTAACACTAACCTCCCTCTCTCCTGTGCCTAACACTAACCTCCCTCTCTCCTGTGCCAACACTAACCTCCCTCTCTCCTGTGCCAACACTAACCTCCCTCTCTCCTGTGCCAACACTAACCTCCCTCTCTCCTGTGCCAACACTAACCTCCCTCTCTCCTGTGCCAACACTAACCTCCCTTTCTCCTGTGCCAACACTAACCTCCCTCTCTCCTGTGCCAACACTAACCTCCCTCTCTCCTGTGCCTAACACTAACCTACCTCTCTCCTGTGCCTTAAACAAACCTCCCTCTCTCCTGTGCCTAACACTAACCTCCCTCTCTCCTGTGCCTAACACTAACCTCCCTCTCTCCTGTGCCTAACACTAACCTCTCTTTCTCCTGTGCCTAACACTAACCTCCCTTTCTCCTGTGCCTAACACTAACCTCCCTTTCTCCTGTGCCTAACACTAACCTCCCTTTCTCCTGTGCCTAACACTAACCTCCCTTTCTCCTGTGCCTAACACTAACCTCCCTTTCTCCTGTGCCTAACACTAACCTCCCTTTCTCCTGTGCCTAACACTAACCTCCCTTTCTCCTGTGCCTAACACTAACCTCCCTTTCTCCTGTGCCTAACACTAACCTCCCTTTCTCCTGTGCCTAACACTAACCTCCCTTTCTCCTGTGCCTAACACTAACCTCCCTTTCTCCTGTGCCTAACACTAACCTCCCTTTCTCCTGTGCCTAACTTCCCTCTCTCATGTGCCTTATACTAACTTCCCTCTCTCCTGTGCCTTGTAACACTAAATTCCCCCCCCCCCCCCCTGTGCCTTATACCACTAACCTCCCTCTCCCCATGCTCAAATGTTGATACATCGGCTAAACTTTATTTTACATGGCTGACATTTACAGTTTTGACAGTCCACCGACACCCTCCTAACCACAATCGTTTCAAGCTACATGTAACTAAGCTTTGAATTGAATGCATGTATTCTTCAATAAGGTGTGCAAGTCTCAAGGAAACATTCAGAATTCATTGCACAAGCCAGAGACTCCGACCACAAGGCTCCTGGGCCTCCCCATACACCCTCCGCCTCTGATTTGCATTCTGATGTGTTACGTGCCGACTACTCTGCTTTAGGACTGGCCTCACCTCCACATCGATGTCCAGAAAGCCACCCTCGGCCACCTCGAAAATGAGGCCCATCTTGGTCCCGGACGTCACATGCTCGAAGTAGCATTCCTCTGCGTGAGCGTCGATGCTGACGAAGTAACCTGAGGCGGTGGCAGAGAAGAAGGCAACCAGGGCGACGAGCTCCGAGAGGGTGAACATGGCGAGGGCACTGGGCAGGCCGGGAGTCTAGCACAGGAGTCTGGGCCTCGCTAGGAAAGAGGCGTCACCACTCCGGAGAGCCGGGGAGAGAGCAGCTTGTGCCACGTAACGATTGTACGGCGGCCTGTCAGAGACACGCTGACATCCGGGCAATCCCACTGAACAACAGTAGACTTGGCAGCAGCAGAGATCTCGCTGCGATGTATGGAGGGAAGCCTCGGAGGCCATTTTGCGTGTGGGCAGAAAAAGGGCTGGAGTCGATGAAACTTTTCACATTGGGCTCTATTCATAAAACCATGTGCGGTAAATATTTTTTGGGTGAAAAATTACCTACAGTGATAATTCACTAAAATAGTGAGTATTCACTAAAAATGTACCAAGTGTGATAAATGTTTGATAAAAGTGCGGTAAACGGGTGATAAACTGGTGATAAAACAGGTGATAAAACTGTGAGTAATATGTACGGGAATAAAGCTTTTTTGACCACTGTAGGGCAGCCCATATACTTGCCACCCATTACACAGAGACGACCCAGGAAAGCCTGTCACATTTAAAGTGGGACCGCAACTCTTGCACAGGACAGAAGGAAAGCATATAGAAATGCACCCGTTTGTATATCATTTAGCCTGTCTAATTCCACCTCATCTGTGAATAATCACAACTGTAATTTGAGCTCTCAGCTGTGCCAATGGCTGCCTCAGCAGAGCAGCTAATGTGTAAACACAGGATGTTAACCCTATGTCTGCTTCCATGAAAGCAGGAAGTACATACACTGGAGATTTGTTGTTAGATTTGTATCAACTGTAACAAAAAAGTTTTTCTTTAAAGGTTATTATACTGTTGCTTATCTTTTAGAGCGGAGATGAATTTCCACCTCGGCATCTATTAAATCATCTAAAAGACTGTACGAGGTCTGAAAGTGTGCCTTGAGATTAGACACGCTAGTCTTTTCTGCCTTCTGTGTAAAATTGACATAAACTCGAGCAAAGAAAGCTCAAAAAATCCATCCTGAAGGCCAAAAGCAGAGAAGTGATAATTTTCACCTACCATTTGTAGGTGATAAAAAAAATCCTTAATTAGCACCAACTTTTCAATTGAGAATCTCAAATTGGAGATACAATGGGCTCTATTCTCAATGAGTTACCGCATGAGTTAAATTACGTAGTGATAAACACCGACCAAAATATCTCCATTTTGAAATTCACAATTTTTTTCTCCCTAAATTACCTCAAGAGGTAAAAGTGAGGTAAAAGTGTGGTAATTACCTCAAAATTCATCTCCAATTTGAGATTCTCAATTGAAAAGTTGGTGTTAATTAAGGATTTTTTTTTATCACCTACAAATGGTAGGTGATAATGATCACTTCTCTGCTGTTGGACTCAGGGCTCGTTCCCACTATCGCGAATCCGCATGCGTCCAATGCATGCGGATTCGCACATGTAATGCAAGTGGATGGGCCTGTTTTCACTGTAGCGTTGTTGAGGTGCGTTTTTTTCAGCGGTAAAAAAACGCACAAAAGAGCCAACGAATTCGCCTGCGAGTGGAATGCATGCGAATCGCCGCTAATGTATTTAATAGGCAATTCGCCTGCAGCTATGGTATGCGAATTTTCATGCGAATTCGCATAGGTACCAATGTAAATTCACACAGGCAGTGACATGGTTAAAATCGCATATACCTTCACCTATGCGAATTCGCATGCGAATTCGCGGCAAAAAACGCATGGGAAATCGCATCCGGATGCGATTTCATCAGCGGTGGAATCCAGGCGATTCCGCACCGCAATAGTGGAAACAAACCCTTAAGGATGGAGCCTTTTGAGCTTTGTTTGCTTGAGTTCATGTAAATTTTACATAGAAGGCAGAGAAGACCAGTGTGTCTAATCTCAATTTACACATTAGCTGCTCTGCTGAGGCAGCCAGCTGGCACAGCTGAGAGGTCAAATTACAGTTGTGATTATTCACAGATGAGGGGGAATTACACAGGCTAAATTATATACATACGGGGTGCAAGAGTTGAGGTCCCACTTTAAATGTGACAGGCTTTCCTGGGTCGTCTCTGTGTAATGGGTGACAAGTATATGGGCTGCCCTACAGTGGTCAAAAAAGCTTTATTTCCGTACATATTACTGACAGTTTTATCACCTGTTTTACCGCACTTTTATCAAACATTTATCACACTTGGTAAAATTTTAGT
Source organism: Hyperolius riggenbachi (assembly GCF_040937935.1). NCBI lineage: Eukaryota > Metazoa > Chordata > Amphibia > Anura > Hyperoliidae > Hyperolius > Hyperolius riggenbachi. Next base: position 516,569,097 of record NC_090646.1, on the reverse strand, counting down.
GAATACTCACTATTTTCACTATTTTTAGTGAATTATAACTGGAGGTAATTTTTCACCCAAAAAAGAGTTACCACACATGGTTTTGTGAATAGAGCCCATTTTGAGGTAATTACCACACTTTTACCTCACTTTTACCGCATGAGGTAATTTAGGGAGAAAAAAAATTTGTGAATTTCAAAATGGAGATATTTTGGTTGGTGTTTATCACTACCTAATTTAAGTCATGCGGTAACTCATTGAGAATGGAGCCCATTGGCTTCAATTCATCAAAGGGTGTTCGATAACAAAACCCCAGTCCTTAAAATACCGCATTCGGTATTTTACACTTCACTGTGCTAATTCATCAATATTCTCCCATGTGTGGTAGAGGTTCGTTAAGTTACCGAACTACTAGGCTTCAATTCATCAAAGGCTGTTCCATAACAGCAGAGTGGTGCAGAGCAGCTTGGAATGTCCGTGTGTTGTTACAAGCTGATAACAATAGAAGGCATCCAGACATCCCTTTAGATGTAAAGGTGTTATAGTTACTGTTATTTATACTGCCTCTGCTGCTCTGAATCTGTCGATCAGTCTTTCTTAACATTTTATTTATTTGCCACAACGTAGATGAACTTCCTGGAGACATTACAAATGCCATGCTTGGTGATTTCACCACCAGCATCTTTGCATTATCAAACAGGGCCTGAAAGGGTTACACCACCGAAGGGAATCTGGGGATATATTTTGACCCGTTCTCTCTGCTCACTGCTTGGGGGGTCTGAAAGCTTGTGTGGAGAAGCCTGTGTGACCTATCAGCAGCACTTGCAGGAGAACAGGGGCTGTTTCTATTGGCTGCCTGCTCCTGCTAATCATGAAAACATTCACACAGAAGGCTTTCGAAGCCTGTAACGACAGGGGAGAGCTTGAGATAAACACCGAATGTGTTATCGAATGTGGGAACCTTGATGAATTAACATTTGTTGAGCACATGTCGGTAATTTATCTCATTGCTGTGTCATTTCAGCTTCTCATTCGGTAACAGCTTTGATGAATTAACATTTTCTAAAGTGCTTCGTTAAGTCAGCTGTTTTCAGCATTACCGAATGCGGTAATGTTTGATGAATTGAAGCCATTGTATCCATAGTTTAGAGTGGTCCATCTTGTAGAAGCAAATGCCATGCCACAGTCCATTTGCTCTCCCTATTTTTGGCTTTATATGCAGATTTATATGCAATACATATGTTTAGGCTTTGTTTCACTTAATGGTTACCTACAGTGGTGTGAAAAACTATTTGCCCCCTTCCTGATTTCTTACTCTTTTGCATGTTTGTCACACTTAAATGTTTCTGCTCATCAAAAACTGTTAACTGTTAGTCAAAGATAACATAATTGAACACAAAATGCAGTTTTAAATGATGGTTTTTATTATTTAGTGTGAAAAAAACCTCAAAACCTACATGGCCCTGTGTGAAAAAGAAATTGCCCCCTGAACCTAATAACTGGTTGGGCCACCCTTAGCAGCAATAACTGCAATCAAGCGTTAGCGATAACTTGCAACGAGTCTTTTACAGCGCTCTGGAGGAATTTTGGCCCACTCATCTTTGCAGAATTGTGGCAATTCAGCTTTATTTGAGGGTTTTCTAGCATGAACCGCCTTTTAAGGTCATGCCACAACATCTCAATAGAATTCAGGTCAGGACTTTGACTAGGACACTCCAAAGTCTTCATTTTGTTTTTCTTCAGCCATTCAGAGGTGGATTTGCTGGTGTGTTTTGGGTCATTGTCCTGCTGCAGCACCCAAGATCGCTTCAGCTTGAGTTGACGAACAGATGGCCGGACATTCTCCTTCAGGATTTTTTGGTAGACAGTAGAATTCATGGTTCCATCTATCACAGCAAGCCTTCCAGGTCCTGAAGCAGCAAAACAACCCCACACCATCACACTACCACCACCATATTTTACTGTTGGTATGATGTTCTTTTGCTGAAATGCTGTGTTACTTCTATGCCAGATATAACGGGACACATACCTTCCAAAAAGTTCAACTTTTGTCTCGTCTGTCCACAAGGTATTTTCCCAAAAGTCTTGGCAATCATTGAGATGTTTTTTAGCAAAATTGAGACGAGCCTTAATGTTCTTTTTTCTTAAAAGTGGTTTGCGCCTTGGATATCTGCCATGCAGGCCGTTTTTGCGCAGTCTCTTTCTTATGGTGGAGTTGTGAACACTGACCTTAATTGAGGCAAGTGAGGCCTGCAGTTCTTTAGATGTTGTCCTGCGGTCTTTTGTTGCCTCTCTGATGAGTTTTCTCTGCGCTCTTGGGGTAATTTTGGTCGGCCGGCCACTCCTGGGAAGGTTCATCACTGTTCCATGTTTTTGCCATTTGTGGATAATGGCTCTCACTGTGGTTTGCTGGAGTCCCAAAGCTTTAGAAATGGCTTTATAACCTTTACCAGATTGATAGATCTCAATTACTTTTGTTTTCATTTGTTCCTGAATTTCTTTGGATCTTGGCATGATGTCTAGCTTTTGAGGTGCTTTTGGACTACTTCTCTGTGTCAGATAGCTCCTATTTAAGTGATTTCTTGATTGAAACAGGTGTGGCAGTAATCAGGCCTGGGGGTGACTACAGAAATTGAACTCAGGTGTGATAAACCACAGTTAAGTTATTTTTTAACAGGGGGGGGGGGGGGGGGCGGCAATCACTTTTTCACACAGGGCCATGTAGATTTGGAGTTTTTTTTCTCACTGAATAATAAAAACCATCATTTAAAACTGCATTTTGTGTTCAATTATGTTATCTTTGACTAATAGTTAACGGTTTTTGATGAGCAGAAACATTTAAGTGTGACAAACATGCAAAAGAATAAGAAATCAGGAAGGGGGCAAATAGTTTTTCACACCACTGTATTTGACACATATAGATGAATGTAAGCAGGGGATTGTTAGCAAATATGGATGCAAATAGTAGAATATTCGTGATAATAAAACGAATGACTGATATTCTAGCTATCGTCAATAACCAGAGAAGGATTATCCTCCAGACAACTTAGGCGGGTGCCTGAGGCCTGGTGTGTGTCAAGGGGCCAACATTCATCAACATCCAAATTCATAAACATCCAGTGCTAAAGGGTTAATGTGCGGTGCTTCATGGTAAATTTGCTGTACACTCACTGCACACATAAACTTTGCTGCAGTGTAGTGCATAAGGCCCATTGGGTGAAAATCCATATGTATACTTTCAAGCCACGCCTTGCTCCCAAGGAATTGGTTACAGTTGATAACAGATGCAAGTCAAAATAGCTGTGGTGTGGTTTTCAATGACCTAGCTGCCCAGAACACATTTAAAGGGGAACTGAAGAGAGAGGTATATGGATGCTGCTATGTTTATTTCCTTAAAGAGAGTCTGAAGCGAGAATAAATCTCACTTCAGACCTCATAGATAGCAGGGGCATGTGTGCCCCTACTAAAACGCCGCTATCCCGCGGCTTAACGGGGGTCCCTTCACCCCCAAATCCCCCTCCGTGCAGCGGGGGAGCGCTTCCTGGTTGGGGCAGGGCTAACCGCCGCAGCCCTGCCCCACGCGCGTCTGTCAGCGCGTATCTCCGCCTCTCCCCCGCCCCTCTCAGTCTTCCTTCACTGAGAGGGGCGGGGGAGAGGCGGCGATGCGCCGCTGATAGACGCGACTGGAGGCAGGGCTGCAGCCGTTAGCCCTGCCTCCAGGAGCGACCAAGTCTGCGACCAAGTGTTGCAGTTGGGGGTGAAGGGACCCCCGTTTAGCGGCGCGATAGCGGCGGTTTAGCAGGGGCACACATGCCCCTGCTAACTATGAGCTCTGAAGCGAGATTTATTCTCGCTTCAGGGCTGGTGCACACCAAAACCCGCTAGCAGATCCGCAAAACGCTAGCAGTTTTTTAAACGCTTCTTTTTATTTTTATGAGGCGTTTTGCTAGCGTTTTGCGGATTGCTGCTGCGGTTTTCAGTATAGTAGATTTGGTACTTATCCGTTAGCCGGGCGCATCCTCTAGGTGGCGACAAAACTCCACCAGAGTTACATCTTTCCCTACTATCCATGTCGGCCTGGAGGGGGAATAGTAAGTAGCGCCACCTGCCGGATGCGCCCGGCTAACGGATAAGTACCGTAGATTTCATATATTGTTACAGTAAAGCTGTTACTGAACAGCTTCTGTAACAAAAACGCCGGCAAAACCGCTCTGAACTGCCGTTTTTCAGAGCGGTTTGCGTTTTTCCTATACTTAACATTGAGGCAGAAACGCACCCGCAATCCAAAAAATGCCTCACCCAGGCATTTTTCGTTTCTGCAAAACGCCTGCCGCTCTGGTGTGCACCACCCCATTGAGATACATTGACCAAGCAGATCCGCAGCCGCAAGCGGATCTGAAAACGCCCAAAAAGCCGCTCGGTGTGCACCAGCCCTCAAAGTCTCTTTAAGCAATACCAGTTGCCTGGCAGCCTTGCTGATCCTCTGCCTCTAATACTATTATCCATAGCCCCTGAACAAGCATGCAGCAGATCAGGTGTTTCAGACTTTAAAGTGGAACTGAAGTAAGAGGTATACAGAGGCTGCCATATTCATTTCCTTTTAATCAGTACCAGTTGCATGGCAGCCCTGCTGGTCTATTTCTCTGCAGTAGTAAGGGCCCTTTTCCACTAGTGGCGTTTGCGATGCTGAATCGCAAAAACGCAAACCGCTAGCGATTTTACAATCGCTACGGTTTGCTTTTTAACATGGGAATCGCGGTAGGTCATTTCCACTACCGCGATTCGTTTTTGCGGGGAACGCGAACGCGCGGCGGAGCGATAATTGCCGCGATTTTGCTATGCATGTGCATAGCATAGCAAAATCGCGGGCCGCAAACGTCGGGGGAATCGCCGGTTTTGCGATTCAGCAATCGCTAGCGTTCAGCGTGAACGCTAGCGATTGCAGGTGGAAAAGGGCCCTCACTGAATAACACCAGAAACAAGCATGCAGCTAGTCTTGTCAGATCTGAAACACCTGATCTGCTGCATGCTTGATCAGGGGATATGGCTAATAGTATTAGAGGCAGAGGATCAGCAGGGGCTGCTAGGCAACTGGTATTGCTTAAATAAAGGAAATAAACATGGCAGCCTCCATATCACTCTCTCTTCAGTTCTTCAGTTCTCTCTTCAGTTCCCCTTTAAAGTCAGATCTGACAAGATTAGCTGCATGCTTGTTTCTGGTGTTATACAGATACTACTGCAGAGAAATAGACCAGCAGGGCAGCTTGTCAGGCAACTGGTATTGATTAAAAGGAAATAAATATGTCAGCCTCCGTATACCTCTTACTTCAGTTCCCCTTTAAACAATACGTTTTAACATACTAGAACTAGATGTCAGAGCCATTCAGTATGGGATTTGCTGCTCATTTGAACGTTTGATCTCTCTGCACCAGATGCAACAACAAAGCAGTCCTCTCATACATCTTAAAACAAGTTGGTACAATCCTTTTCTTCTGAGTCCTATAACGTCCAGATCTGAAGGAAGTTTATATACCAGAAACAGAGGCGCATGGCATAGTACCAGACCTGTTTTTGTATATGTTCATTCTTATTGCCTGAGGAAGCGGGTCAAAACATGTTGTATTTCACTGGAGCATGTAAATAAATTGTTTTGCTGAAAATTGGTCGGCATTTTCTTGTGTCTGCCCGGAGGAGGTAAGTCCAACACCACCTCCTCACTTTTAAACGTTTTAGATCTTTTTATCCTTCTGGCGCCTCTGTATCCATACTACATTATACATATCCACCCTTGGTGGAGGGGTGTTACCCCTTTTTTCCTTGATCTACAGAGAGCAACTTCTTAATCCTGAGAGGGGACAGGTGTAATCTCCCCACCTGCTTTTACAGTGGTTGCCTATGTGGTAACCCTGACTTGTGAGTATATTGCACATACTTTTTCCACACACCTTGATTTACCAGTGCATACTACACTATATTGGGGTCTCGGTGTCCCCTCTTTTTGTTTTATATTCCAGAAACAGAAAGCATAGAGAACTATTTCCTATCAAGGAATTTACCCAAAAACATGTAGTCTTCAAAATTATGAATCTGTCATTATCTAGTGTGAAAGTGGGGAGTTCCTCAAATGGATATTTTCATCTTTCCCATTACAAAGGCCCTGTCACTAGTCCCAGTTCAGGCAAAGCCAGGATTATTATTTATGCATGAAACTGCACTAGTTCATATATCCACAGCTGCCTGCTCACACCCCTTCAGTCTGAAACACTTCCCCCTTTCATGTATGCTCCCTGGTGACTGATAGCCTATAAGGAGCCATCGGGGGTTGATGCACTAGCCACTGGTGATATTACTGTGGGCAGGCAGTGCAGGGTTGGAATGAGCAGCACACGTGCACCCACTGGACCTTCAATCAGGGTAGCTGCCACAGAGGATTTCTCTGCCCCGGGAGGGATTTTTTGAATTAAATTTGCTCTAGCCTTTGTAGCTAGCACTTCACTAGCTACCATTGTCTCCCAAGTCCCTCCGCTCTTTTTTGATTGCCCCATATTGCCGCCGTTATACGTAGTACTCCCCCCCCCCCCCCGGATCCCGCGATGGCGCAGCCTCTCCAATCAGCTCCAGGCTTCGCTGTGGGGAGGATCAGGATTGCACATGACGTCAGATGTCATGTCCGATCGTCGCCATAGTGATGACTGAAGCTCATTGGGGAGGCTGCGGGTCTCGGGGGATCGTGGCTAGGTAACGTTATAGCGGCGGTGATTGGGGGGATCAGAAGGGTGCGGGGGACTTGGGGGACAATGGTAGCTAGCCTAGTGCTAGCTACAAAGGCTAAAGCAAATTTAATTCAAAAAATCCCTCCTGCGGACGCAGCCTCAGAAACTGCGTACCGCCAGGGAGGTTATGCGTCCAAGAGAATTTGCCGCTGGGAGACTTGGGCGCAGGATACAGCCAGTATGGCTTATCCTGCTGCTGCACGAGTTCCCGGCAGCGATAAATACTATGCCCCCCTCTAGGTCCATGGGGATAGTGGGGAATTATGTAATTCGGCTTCCAGCTATTGCTAGAATGTGAATTACAGTGTTTTAAAAGTGACTTCAGCTCTGTCTTCTGACGGCGCCGAAGTTACTGTATGTGCGCCGCTATAGCCGTAATTCCTATTACGGTCTATGGTAGCGCCTGCTGCGCCCAAGTCTCCTGCACTGCATTTGCCGTGTTCGGCTCTTACCCTTCTCTATTACTAATAATACTTTCATTGAGGCCCCATTCCCACTTTATCTGAGCTTGCGTGCGTTATGCAGAATTGCGAATTTGCGCTTGTCGCCCATCTAATGTATTTCAACGGTATCATATTTGTACTGTATTTTTTGTATTTTAGTGTGTTCTTCACATTTTAAGTCAATGAAAATTTAAAAAAAATCCCATTCGTTTTCTAAAAAAAAAAAAAAAAATCATTCAATTTTGAAGTTAATAAGATGCATTGGGATTGTTGCACAAAATAGTGGTAATACTGCCGTGCACAGACAGCGAATGGCAGTATTATCCTCACTATCAGCAGCTAGTATTGCGAGTTATGCTATAAGTGTGACCCCACGGTACTCAAGTAATGCGACCATTGTTACGGTAACATGCGTTACTAATGGTAACGCTCGTTAGTAACAGGCGTTACCATAGCAACGGTCACTACGTTAAACACGCGTTACTAGCTGACAATAGTAAAGGTAATACTGTTGTGCGCTGTCTGTGCACAGCAGTATTACCGCTATCTTGTGCATCAAACCCATTCTCGTGAATTAATTACATTACTATGCATAAAAAAATTGCAATCTAAAAAATTTGCACAAAAAAATGCGCAAAAATACACGTAATGGCAAAGGCAAAAAACAAAGGCAAAAACCCCTAAAAATGGCAAAACGCAGAATTGGACAAGCAACATGTGGAAAATTGCATGTGAAATCTGCATGGATCAATATGAAGGCTGCTTTACTGGGCTTCTAAAATGACACAGAAACAATAAAAACGATATAAATATATATATAATTTATTAAAACACAGCAAAGTACCCCCAAGTCCACTAGACTTGTCCCTCGGGGGTGCAGGTAGCGAGGCCTGTGCTGTATACAAGTCACTGACCAATCGCAGCACTGGACTGGAGGTGACACTCCACTGTGACAAGGGCAATATGCAAATTTCTGTAAACAAGCCTCACTCCTCGAGCTACTGGAGTGTAAGTAGCAGCTTATTAGCAATGCTCCCCAATTTCTTCTATTTTATTGCTTTCTCTGTTCTTCTATAAGTGTAAAAAGTATATTTCCCACAATACAATGAGTTTCTCAGACAGCAAACTGTCAAGTCTGGAAGCAGGGACACACACACAGGGGACAGGATGCAGAGACACGGGTTTTATTATATAGGTCTAGTTGACCTAAGCCCGTTTAAAACGGGCTCTAGGTCTCTTCACGTGCCACCACCACCAGTCAGTGCGCGCGCACCGTCCGTCCGCCCTGCTGCCTGGCCCGTCCTCCTGTCCCAACGGTTGAAAACCACAGACACACAGACAGGGAAAGAGGATGACGCAGGGACAGTTAGGTTTTATTGTATAGGACTAGTAGACCTAAGCCCGTTAAAAAACGGGCTCTAGGTCTGTGTCGGAACCCCCCTCCTCCCCCTGTGACCGCCGCTGCACAGTCAGCGCACATGCGCGTGCCCGCCACGTGCACACACCCGCCGCGTGCACAAACACCCGGCCGGCCCCCTGGCCCGTCCTGCTCCTATCCCAAGGCTTATCGGCGCGTCACATGTGCAAACGCACAGACACACGACACACACACAGGGACGCAGAGACACAGGGGATTATTACATAGGATTTGGTTTCAGCAATATCTTGATCCAGCTAGGCAGTTATCCTGTAACCAACTGCCACCACCAACTGTCACCACTGCTCGCAGTGGTGTATCTAAGGGAGCTGTGGGCCCGAAAGCAAGTTTTACATGGGGCCCCCCCAAGCACTCTATACATAACAATTTTATACGGCGCACCAAAACCTGCCAATGGCAACTACAGTGTCAGAGGTTGCAAGAAGGGGATGGGGAACAGTTTGTTTATTGATTACCACTATTCAAAGTATCTATAGAAGTGATTATTATGAGCACAGGACCAATAGAGAGCTATACTGTAGTTTATGGAGGGGCCCTTTGGGGCCTCTCTGGCCCAAAGGCCCTGATGCGTTCCCATCCTCTGCAACCCCTATTGCTACGCCCTGCTTGGTCATGTGACCTGGCTGAGCCTTAGATTTGCAGTTATGCTGACCTTGGCTCATCTTATGCAGCACGGTGGCGTAGTGGTCAGCGCTCTCGCCTTGCAGGCTGGGTCCCAAGTTTGTATCCAAGCTGGGGCACTATCTGCATAGAGTTTGTATGTTCTCTCCGTGTCTGCGTGGGTTTCCTCTGGGCACTCCGGTTTCCCCCCACATACCAAAGACATACAGATAGGTTAATTGGCTCCCCCCTAAATTGGCCCTAGACTACAATACATATACTACATGACACATACATAGACATATGACCTTGGTTGGGATTAGATTGTGAGCTCCTCTGAGGGACAGTTAGTGACAAGACAATATACTCTGTACAGCACTGCGGAAGATGTCGGCGCTATATAAATACTAAATAATAATAAAAAATAATAATAATCTTATTAGTCTAAAGGTGGTCACTAACGGTCCAATTCCTAGCGAAAAATCGTTGGAACAATCAGATAATTTTGATCGGAAGTAAAATTGTTCACTACAACCATCAACGAACCAATCTTTGCTTCCTATCTATCACAACCAACAAAAAAAATCCAAATTTTGGTTTGACTATTTATATACGACGTTCGTAATCGATTGTGCCCATCAACAGAGATTATTTACAACCAATCCGATCAGAATTTCTGATTGCTCAAACCATTTTTCACTAGAAATTGGACCATTATTGGCCACCTTTAGGGCTAGTTCAGAGTGTGTCAGTTATATTGCAGAATAGTTCTGCATGTCAGCTCACTGACCATACAATTCTATAGGCGTACGAGAGATAACGGCGCTGGAGACTTGGGCACAGGATACAGCCGGTATATGGCTGATCCCGCTGCCGCACAAGTCCCGGCTGTGTTAAATACTATTCCCCCTCCAGGCCGCCATGGATTGTGGGGAATGATAGAATTCGGCTTCCAGCAATTGCTGGAAGCCGAATTATTATGTTTTAAAGGGAAGGTTCAGGGACACCTTGCAAAAAATAAAAATCGATATCCACTTACCTGGGGCTTTCTCCAGCCTGTGGCAGGCAGGAGGTGCCCTCGCCGCCGCTCCAGAGGCTTCCCGGTCGTCTTCGGTGGCCGACCCGACCTGGCCAGGCCGGCTGCCAGGTCGGGCTCTTCTGCGCTCCAAGGACGGGCTCTTCTACGTCTCACGCGGGCGCGCTGACGTCATCGGACGTCCGCCGGGCTATACTGCGCAGGCGCAGAACTACTGCGCCTGCGCAGTACAGCCCGGCGGACGTCCGATGACGTCAGCGCCGCCCGCGTGGGACGCAGAAGTGCCGGGCCTTGGAGCGCAGAAGAGCTCGACCTGGCAGCCGGCCTGGCCAGGTCGGGTCGGCCACCGAAGACGACCGGAAGCCTCTGGAGCGGCGGCGAGGGCACCTCCTGCCTGCCACGGGCTGGAGGAAGCCCCAGGTAAGTGGATATCGATTTTTATTTTTTGCAAGGTGTCCCTGAACCTTCCCTTTAAGAGTAACTTCAGCTCCGTCTTCTGACAGCGCTGAAGTTACTCCCTGTGCCTGCTATAGCTGCAATTCCTATTATGGCCTATGGTGGCGCCGGCTGTGCCACAAATCTCCTGGGCTGGTTTCAGCGTGTTCGTTCTATAGGGCTGTTCACTTCACAGTACTGCATTGCAATGGATCATGTTATTCTAACTCGCTGCATGCAGGCTTTGTATTAAAGTCTTTGGCCAGTTTCCATTGCAGTTCACACTCATTATAATGCAAGCGTCACGCAACTTACCACTGTGAACCTAGCCTCAATGTTGTAACCTGGAAATTGATTCTAGTATAGTTATATATGAATGTAATAGTTTGTTATCTTGTACACGGATGAATTTTGTGCTATTGGATAATATTTGTACCACATAAATTCTCTGGTCCTGGATGAACGTAATGTGCAAATTACGATTCCACAACATTTCGGGTAATTTTCATAAATGCGATCATAATTGAAAAATAGTAATTACGAAAAATAATTATGATAATGTTTCACAATATTGATTTTTTTGTGTGATTAATTTTCACGTAAAACAGCAAAATTACGTTTTTGTGTTACTCATAATTTTTTAATTTCATGTCATTTTTTGCAATTACGCAAAGTTACAAAACATGAAAATAAACATGAAATTATGATTTAACGGAAAATTACTACATTAAAGGGGAACTGAATAGAGAGGCGTATGGAGGCTGCCATGTTTATTTCCTTTTTAGCAATACCAGTTGCCTGCAGCCCTGCTGATCCTCTGCCTCTAATACTATTAGCCATAGCCCCTGAACAAGCATGCAGCAGATCAGGGGCTTGATTCACAAAAGAGTGCTAACTGTTAGCACGGCCGTTTTCGCGCAAATTTTTGCATTGCGCGCAATCGCGAATTTTCACGTGACACGACAAACGATATCGATTTCGCGGTAAAATTCGCGTTTGCGCGCGAAAACGTTATCGTTTCGCGCAAAAAATCGCGATTGCGCGCAATGCGAAAATTCGCGCGAAAACGGCCGTGCTAACAGTTAGCACTCTTTTGTGAATCAAGCCCCAGGTGTTTCAGACTTTAAAGTCAGATCTAACAAGATTAGCTGCATGCTTGTTTCTGGTGTTATTCAGATACTACTGCAGAGAAATAGACCAGCAGGGCTGCTAGGCAACTGGTATTGATTAAAAAGAAATAAATATGGCAGCCTCCGTATACCTTTTACTTCAGTTCCCCTTTAAATTACAAAATTACGACAAAATTAATTAATTTTTTTCTGAAAATTCAAATACAATTTTTGTTGTAGTTGAAAATTATGATGTGGAATTACACAAATGATCATTTGGCTCATCACTAGTCCTGATTACTGTAAAGATATAGCTCCCATCTGCAGTGCAGCCCCTAATGCCTTCAGGAAACAAGCAAGGGCTGCTTACTGGCCTTGCTCCAGCTGACACACATTAGCTGAAGGTGTGGTAATGCAGCAGTGGATGGCATTTTTCCATTCACTGCCATTTTGTCATACAGGTGAGCTAAGGATGTCCAACTAAGGTGCTCTTACATCTAGTGATGATGGGCAGATTCAACGAAGAGATCTGTTGGCTACCCATACACTGCAGGCTGATTCACGTTCGTTTTCAGCATGAAATCTCTCGGGAATCATCCGAGTCTGCCACCTCGCCGCTGCCCCCCTGGTGTATGCTCCCCATGTGTGCATTTATACATTACCTGTCCTATGTCGCTCACTGCGCTTTGCCCATCTGTCTTTGGAATTCCACCGCTCAATTAGCGCTTTACAAACCACTGGCTTTAAGTGCGTGGCGTGTGTGATGTCACACACACTACATGCTATACACCGGCAGAGTGTATATAGTGCTTATGGAGCAGCAGAAATCCTTAGACAGATGGGCACCATGCGGTTGGGCAACAGGATAGGTAATGTATAAATTCACAGATGGGGGCACATATATACACTGGAGGAACAGCTCAGACTCCGAGGGTTTCATCACGTTTGTTACTCACCCCAATATCGCTCGTATGTTATCACCACGCATCAGATCGACCATGACAGCTCGACATCTTGCAGCATGTCCAATTCAATACGTAACCAATTTCAATGCGCTTGGCGGCACCGATTTTTTAATCAGATTAGATAATAATTATTGAATCGGATGGTTGAGCGACCACCAGTCGGGAGATGTATGGCCACCTTTACACCTTGTAGGGATGTGGTCCTCACACATTTCTAGCAGTCCACTAACAGGTGAAGCATGGCTGGAGTTACATCTCCATAGCCTATAGGCACAGGAGACCTGGGTCCATATGTTATTAACTTTTTCTCCTGAGTTTTCTCCTAGGGGATAGTCTTTCATCTTCTATTTAAAGTGGTCTGAAAGTCAGCATTTCTACTTTGCTCTAAAAGATTCCTCACAGCTTGAAAGCTACTATCCCAGATTTGTTTTTTTAGCAGAACATCACTGAAATAGTTAAACAAAACATTTTGTCTTGCTATTCAGCTTCAAATCCGCATCCAAACTGGAGATAACAGTATCTTTGTTTGCATTGCAATGTTGATACATGTGTGTAAACACACTGTAACAAGTGAAAAGGATCACTCTGTGAAGCTCTCTGTGCTTCAAGCACACAAACAGCTCAGAACAGCTAATTAGAAGATGTTAATATACAGTATAATAAAAAGAAATTTGAATAAAATGCAATGGCAGGTTTCGGGCAAGATAAACTACACTTTGAAAACTTGTAATTTGTAAACAGACAATGGCCTCAATTCACTAAGCTTTTCTCCTGTCTTTAATAACTCTTCTAGAGTTGTTACCATGGTGATAAGGCATGCAGTATTCAGGAAACCTTTTTACCTCAGGCAAACCTAAAGTTAACTCTTCTGTCTTTAAGTTAACTCTTTAATCCTTAAAATAACTCCAGAGTTAAAGACAGGCTGTTCATTAACTGCGTGTGAAAATAACTACAGAGGAGGTAACTTAACTACAGAGGAGGTAAATTAACTACAGAGGTGGTAAATTAACTACAGAGGTGGTAAATTAACTACAGAGGAGGTAAATTAACTACAGAAGAGGTAACGTAAGGAATGAAGAGATAAGATAACTCTCTTACTTGCCTTATTATCTCCAGCATGATCTTAGTGAATTGAGGCCAATATTACTTATGCACAAAAGCAAATATGATAACTGTATGAGTAATAAAAAGTAGGAAAACACATTTTATTGAATGATATGTCGGAGAACACTGAGGAGAAAAAGTTAATTGCATATGGGCCCCAGATCCTTAAAGGACAACTGAACTGAGACGAGGTATGTTGTGGAGGCTGCCATATGTATTTCCTATTAAGTAATACCAGCTGCTGGGAAGTCCTGCTTATAGTCTGCCTCTAATACCTTTAGCCATAGACCTTGCACCCGGAGTAGCACGGAGCAGCTCATGCACAATTGGCTTTGACTTACTGCACATGCATGGCTGTACTTGCCCAGGCGCAGTATGGCACTCCACTTTACAATGCCATGCGTATGACAACCATACCCTGATGAGGCCAGTAGGAAATTGTAAAATTAATTGGCAGTTCTAATCCCCTGCCGTTTACAACCACTCGCAGCTCAATCTCATAACTCCACATAACTCTTTAGCCATCAGAGTAGCACACACAGACCATATCTGCACACACGAACGATGGATTGAGTGAGATTTCCCCATTATAATTATCAGTGATACCATGTGACAGTCATTTGGCCACCATCTACAAGTTCATGTCCTGTGAGGATATACATTGGGGCACTACACCATATGATCATACGCCAGCCTGTGATATTATCATGGACAGGACTTTTACCAGATGGGCTGTGACTGGGCCTGTGCCGGTTCACAGGTGTTGTTGGTCTGAGCTGCAAGTGCGTCCAGACCCATGTGTTTATGATTTAATAGCTGTGGCTTTACTGGTGACAACAAACAGATGTTATCATGACCATCAGGATCACCATCTGTGAGACATTGATACAATCTGCAATTGGTGCAAAGTCAACAAACTAAATGTGGCAAACGGGTACCAAACCCCCAAAGAAGGTTCAGTAAAGGTTGTGCTTCCTGACAACTGAGAAAGTTCGGTATGCCACTGAGCAGTTTCTACACTGCCACTATCAAATCTATCCTCTGGTGTGGCTGTGGCAATATTTAAAGCAATAGGCTTGCTATACACCAGCGGTTCTGGATGCTTGTCTGGCTTACAGGGTCGAAAAGAGATAATTTGCATATTCAGTAGTGGTGCATTGTGGGTAACCACAAATGTTCACTTATAGCTGAATTATTGCAAATTAGCAGACCAGCCTGTTTAAAAACAGGCTCTAGGGTCTGTGTTTTTTCGCCGCCGCATGTACTGCGCATGCGCGCGCGCAGCACCCGCCGCACGCACGTACGCGCGCACCTGCCGTACACCTGCCCGCCCGCTCACACGGCCGCCTGGCTTGCTGGCCCCGTCCCTGTCCTCCTGTCTGTGTGAGGCTGGGTCCGTGCTGCGCACATGCGCAGTAGCAAAAAGCACGGACCCAGCTACACAGAGACAACTGTCCCTGCTGTATGCAGGGACATTTGCCTATTATTATATAGGATTTCCTTCTGTTTTAAGAAGGCAAATTTCACCAAGCATTGCTTATTAGTAGGAGGGCTTTTTGGTCTCTTTTATCACCCTATACAATCCTAGTGGTTTGGGTCACCCCGAGCTGCTTGGTTGCTCTGTTGTACTGGTCCAAGCCCTATCCCCATACAGCCATATCAATCCCCGCCATGTACTGATGAGGGCCAAAAGCCTGAAACAGGCTGTCTACATGTGGGGTTGGCGTGGCTGTGTAATATTTAAAGCTATAGACTTGCTATACACCTGTGGCTCTGGATGCTTGTCTGGCTTACAGGGGCGGAAAGTGATAATTTGCTGATTTAGTAGTGGTGCATTGTGGGTTACCACAAATGTTCACTAATAGCTAAATTATTGCAAATTTCCTTCTGTTTTAAGAAGGCAAATTTCACCAAGCATTGCTTATTAGTAGGAGGGCTTTTTTTGGTCTCTTTTATCCCCCTATACAATCCTAGTGGTTTGTGTCACCCCAAGCTGCTTGGTTACTCTATTATGCTTTGCAAATAAAGTTGATTCTGATCATACAAATGTTGTCGTATGGATTACAAATTGAGTGGCTGTCAGAAGATCTACACAACAGTGGAACTCTAACATCTGCATATACATGTGGACCAGAGGCGGACATACGGCCGTGCAGGCCATGCCGCCGCACGAGGGCCCCTGAAGTTCCGTTGCTTCAGGGGCCCATTAAGTATTTTTTTTCTTTAATATATATATTTGTTTTCTCCCTGGGGGGCCCCGACTCCTATCCTCCCTCCCTCCCTCACCTCGGGGGGCCCCCCTCCCGGTATGCGCGGCGGGAGAGCGGCAAATAGAGGATGTCTCTGGGGCTCCAGGCAGGCGCTAGAGGCTCAGCGGCCGCTTGGTCTCCGATGTCTCCAACTCTATATACGGCTCGCTACTAAACCAGGAAGTAGCGAGCAGTATACAGAGTTGGAGACATATTGGAGACTAAGCGGCTGAGCCTCTAGCGCCTGCCTGGAGCCCCGGAGACTTCCTGTATTTGCCGCTCTCCCGCCGCGCATATCAGGAGGGGGGCCCCCCGAGGTGAGGAAGGGGGGAGGATAGGATTCGGGCCCCCCACCCGGATAGCTACCCACCCACCCGGCTACCTGCCTACCTACCTACCCACCCGGCTACCTAACCACCTACCCACCCGGCTACCTACCCACCCACCAGGCTTCCTACCTACCTACCCACCCGACTACCTAACCACCCACCAGGCTTCCTACCTACCTACGCACCCGGCTACCTAACCACCTACCCACCCGGCTACCTACCCACCCACCAGGCTTCCTACCTACCTACCCACCCACCCGGCTACCTACCCACCCACCAGGCTTCCTACCTACCTACCCACCCGGCTACCTAACCACCTACCCACCCGGCTACCTACCCACCCACCAGGCTTCCTACCTACCCACCCGGCTACCTACCCACCCACCAGGCTTCCTACCTACCTACCCACCCGGCTACCTAACCACCTACCCACCCGGCTACCTACCCACCCACCAGGCTTCCTACCTACCTACCCACCCGGCTACCTACCCACCCACCAGGCTTCCTACCTACCTACCCACCCGGCTACCTAACCACCTACCCACCCGGCTACCTACCCACCCACCAGGCTTCCTACCTACCCACCCGGCTACCTACCCACTTACCAGGCTTCCTACCTACCTACCCACCTGACTACCTAACCATACACCAGGCTACCTACCCACCCGGCTACCTACCTAACCACCCACCCGGCTACCTACCTACCTACCAGGCTAGTTACCAACCCACCCACCAGGCTACCTACCCACCCACCCGGCTACCCACCCACCAGGCTGCCTACCTACCTAACCCGGCTACCTAACCACCTACCCACCCAGCTACCTACCCACCCACCAGGCTTCCTACCTACCTACCCACCCGGCTACCTACCCACCCACCAGGCTTCCTACCTACCTACCCACCCGGCTACCTAACCACCTTCCCACCCAGGCTACCTACCCACCCACCAGGCTTCCTACCTACCCACCCGGCTACCTACCCACCCACCAGGCTTCCTACCTACCTACCCACCCGACTACCTAACCATACACCAGGCTACCTACCCACCTGGCTACCTACCTACCTACCTACCCACCCGGCTACCTACCTAACCACCCACCCGGCTACCTACCTACCTACCTACCTACCTACCGGGCTAGTTACCAACCCACCCACCAGGCTACCTACCCACCCACCTGGCTACCCACCCACCAGGCTGCCTACCTACCTACCCACCCACCCGGCTACCTACCTATGTCTCCAACTCTATATACGGCTCGCTACTAAACCAGGAAGTAGCGAGCAGTATACAGAGTTGGAGACATATTGGAGACTAAGCGGCTGAGCCTCTAGCGCCTGCCTGGAGCCCCGGAGACTTCCTGTATTTGCCGCTCTCCCGCCGCGCATATCAGGAGGGGGGCCCCCCGAGGTGAGGAAGGGGGGAGGATAGGATTCGGGCCCCCCACCCGGATAGCTACCCACCCACCCGGCTACCTGCCTACCTACCTACCCACCCGGCTACCTAACCACCTACCCACCCGGCTACCTACCCACCCACCAGGCTTCCTACCTACCTACCCACCCGACTACCTAACCACCCACCAGGCTTCCTACCTACCTACCCACCCGGCTACC
Organism: Hyperolius riggenbachi; assembly: GCF_040937935.1. Classification (NCBI taxonomy): domain Eukaryota; kingdom Metazoa; phylum Chordata; class Amphibia; order Anura; family Hyperoliidae; genus Hyperolius; species Hyperolius riggenbachi. The sequence goes on along the minus strand of NC_090646.1, from coordinate 516,551,023 downwards.
TAACCACCTACCCACCCGGCTACCTACCCACCCACCAGGCTTCCTACCTACCTACCCACCCACCCGGCTACCTACCCACCCACCCACCAGGCTTCCTACCTACCTACCCACCCGGCTACCTAACCACCTACCCACCCGGCTACCTACCCACCCACCAGGCTTCCTACCTACCCACCCGGCTACCTACCCACCCACCAGGCTTCCTACCTACCTACCTACCCACCCGGCTACCTAACCACCTACCCACCCGGCTACCTACCCACCCACCAGGCTTCCTACCTACCTACCCACCCGGCTACCTACCCACCCACCAGGCTTCCTACCTACCTACCCACCCGGCTACCTAACCACCTACCCACCCGGCTACCTACCCACCCACCAGGCTTCCTACCTACCCACCCGGCTACCTACCCACTTACCAGGCTTCCTACCTACCTACCCACCTGACTACCTAACCATACACCAGGCTACCTACCCACCCGGCTACCTACCTAACCACCCACCCGGCTACCTACCTACCTACCAGGCTAGTTACCAACCCACCCACCAGGCTACCTACCCACCCACCCGGCTACCCACCCACCAGGCTGCCTACCTACCTAACCCGGCTACCTAACCACCTACCCACCCGGCTACCTACCCACCCACCAGGCTTCCTACCTACCTACCCACCCGGCTACCTACCCACCCACCAGGCTTCCTACCTACCTACCCACCCGGCTACCTAACCACCTTCCCACCCAGGCTACCTACCCACCCACCAGGCTTCCTACCTACCCACCCGGATACCTACCCACCCACCAGGCTTCCTACCTACCTACCCACCCGACTACCTAACCATACACCAGGCTACCTACCCACCTGGCTACCTACCTACCTACCTACCCACCCGGCTACCTACCTAACCACCCACCCGGCTACCTACCTACCTACCTACCTACCTACCGGGCTAGTTACCAACCCACCCACCAGGCTACCTACCCACCCGGCTACCCACCCACCAGGCTGCCTACCTACCTACCCACCCACCCGGCTACCTACCTACCTACCTACCTACCGGGCTAGTTACCAACCCACCCACCAGGCTACCTACCCACCTGGCTACCTACCCACCAGGCTACCTACCTACCCACCCACCAGGGTACCTACCCACCCAGCTACCTACCCACCCACCAGGCTACCTACCCACCTGGCTAAGGGCTACCTACCCACACACCCACCAGGCTTCCTACCTACCTACCCGGCTACCTACCTACCCACCCACCCGGCTACCTACCCACCCACCAGGCTACCTACCCACCCGGCTAAGGGCTACATACCCACCCACCAGGCTACCTACCCACCCACCAGGCTACCTACCTACCCACCCTCCAGGCTACCTACCCACCCACCCTGCTACCCACCCACCCACCAGGCTACCTACCCACCCAGCTAACCAGCCACCCACCCGGGTACCTACCCACCCACCCACCAGGCTACCTACCCACCCGGCTAAGGGCTACCTACCTACCCACCCACCAGGCTGCCTACCTACCTACCCACCCACCAGGCTACCTATCCACCCAACCACCCATGGGAGCTGCGCGCCGGATGGAGGCTGGGACAGGAGGTCTGCTGCTGCAGGTGAGTAAATGTTTTTTTATTTATATTAGCAGGTGTATGTTCTGGGCAGGTCTGCCACATGATTGCATGTATTTTCTGCGCAAATCTGCCGACATGATTGCATGTATTTTCTGGGCATATCTGCCGACATGATTGCACGTATTTTCTGGGCATATCTGCCGACTTGATTGCACGTATTTTCTGGGCATATCTGCCGACATGATTGCACGTATTTTCTGGGCATATCTGCCAACATGATTGCACGTATTTTCTGGGCATATCTGCCGACATGATTGCACGTATTTTCTGGGCATATCTGTCGACATGATTGCACGTATTTTCTGGGCATATCTGCCGACATGATTGCATGTATTTTCTGGGCATATCTCCCGACATGATGTGTATTTTCTTGAGAAATGTGAATTTTCTGGGGAAAGGGTCACCAAAACTTGGGCCCACTGTCTTTGTGTTGCACTTTTCAAGGGAACCTGAGGTGAGAATAATCTTGAGGCTGACATATTTCTCTCCTTTTAAGCAATACCAGTTGCCTGGCTGCCGTGCTGGTCCTCTGCCTCTTATTCTTTCAACCATAGACCCTGAAAAAGCATGCAGCAGGTCAGGGGTTTCTGACAATATTGTCAGAACTGAGAAGATTAGCTGTATGCTTGTTGCTGGTGTAATTCAGTTTATTACTGCAGCCAAATAGATCAGCAGGGCCGCCAGACAACTAGTATTGTTTAAAAGGAAATAAACCCTCACCCCGGGTTCGCTTTAAGTTACAGTTAGCTCCACCCTCATCCGGTCATTGCCACGCCCATTTTTCTGGTTGAAGCCACACCCATTTTTTGCCTCGGTGCGCTTTTGCGCGCCGCAGGTCGTAGGGGCCCACAATTGCAATTTTGCACAGGGGCCCACTGCTGGCTGTGTCCGCCACTGATGTGGACGCTAGTTTTGGTAGTTCAAGTGGGGACACCCAGTCCACACTAAGAGAAGGGGGATGTATTGGCAGGGGTTTTCTATGTATGCAGGCACCTCAGGTGGTTATTAAAATGGAAGGGTCTTTTGCATAGTGCTAAAGTGTAACTGAGACCATAAAAATAAAAAATTTGTTCATACCTGGGGCTTCCTTCAGCCCCCTTCAGGCTAATCAGTCCCTCGTCATCTTCCTAGGCCACCTGGATCCTCTGTTAGGTAGCCCGGTAATTCCGACAGTTGGGGCCAATCGGCATAGGTGCAGTCCGGCCACACATGCTCCCCCGTTGCACTCCTGTGTGGTTGGGAGCGTTCTGTGCCTGCACAATAGTAATGCACAGGTGCAGAACGCTCCCGGTGATGGGAAAGTGATGGGACACATGCACATAGCTGAGTTGCGCATGTGCAGTATGTCCCGATTCACAGAGTGAATGGGATATCCAGTGAAGGATCCAGGCGGCGGAGGAGGACGACGAGGAGCCAATTAGCCTGAAGGGGGTTGGTGAAAGCCCCAGGTATGTATAATTTTTTTTTTGTCCATTTCAGGTTTACTTTATGTTATGTATATGAATAAAATGTGAACTATAATATGTAAGGATATCAATTGTCATTTGATCAGAGGGATTAAAGTATCTGGTTTTAAAGTGAACCAGAGAAGAAGCACCCTCATGTATTTTACCATATATATCAGTGGGAACATTAGAGAAAACACCTACCTTGCTCTTTGTTTCATTGTTCACTGCTTAGCCTGCTTGTTATCAGCCCTAATAAAATCCCCAACTGAGCATTCAGTCTGGCTTTGCTCAGGAATCATTATAGCTGAGTGATTATAGCAGAGCCAGAACGGGGCAGGCTTGGGCTTGAAAAGACATCAGAGAAGACAGACTCAGCTATAATGATTCCTGAGCAAAGCCAGACTGAATGCTCAGTTGGGGATTTTATCAGGGTTGATAAGCAGGCTGAGCAGTGAAGAATGAAACAGAGAGCAGGGTAGGTGTTTTCTCTAATATTCCCACTGATATATATGGTAAAATACATGAGGGTGCTTCGTCTCTGGGTCACTTTAAACTGTTGTTCTATGATTATATAAAGGTTTCCTTTCCCTCACTCCCATTACAGCAGGGGCAGCTCCAGGATTTTTTTCTATTAAGGCCAGATTTACCCTACTGAGGTTATTTCATAAAGGTTTTTCTTCGGTATCCTATGATTTGTAACTTCACCCCTGTCCTTAAGTCCTTCATGGTGATCCTAACCACTTAACTTCACAGGCTATTTTACCCTTCCCGCCAACAACAATTTCCACCTTTCAGAGCTCCCCTCATTAATTTGGCTATAACGGTATTACTGCTTATCACACCTAAATTATTGATATCTTGGGAAGGGGGGGGGGGGGGGGTTAGTTGAATTAGGCTTTTTGGGGTGATATTTCCCCCCCCCACACACACACACACACACACACACACACACACACACTATTTCTCCATTCTCATCCCCTATAGTTTTCAAATAAACAATGTCCCTGTACATAACCCCAGCATGTTTTATTGGTCTATTTTTTTCGGTTATCACAACATTTAAGTTATGTCTCTAGTTCAAAGTATGGTGACAATATATTATTTGGAAATAAAGGTGTATAAGAAATAAATGGCTTTTTCAAGGCCATTTTGTTCACCAAATATAACAATGTCATTCTTAGCAAAGTTCCTGTCATAAATATTACCATTCTGAAAACTATAGACCCCAGGCCTACTCAGATATTGCTATTTTGTTACATTTGGACTTACAAAGTTTTGCAGAATTTAGCATTTTTGCAGTTTGGCTGAATTTTGACCCTAACTTTGAAAATATTTTTTTTTTTAAATGTTAGATTGAGTTTGTCCCTATCTATGTTTTATGTGACATGAGGCCAAGCTTTAAAAAACGGCCCCTGGGGTACTTAGGTCAGGAGGTGGAAGCTTCTGGACCCTAATGAGGCTCCGCTCGTCCTCCTCCGTTCCAAGGTGGCAGTGCTGGTTCCCCTGAAACCACAGCGGACACGGAAAGTCAGCTGTGGCACAGGTGCAGTAGCGTCTGCAATATTTACCTTCCCCGGCTCCAGCGCAGGTGCAGTAGCAGCTTCCCAATTGGCTCAGGCGGAAATAGCACAGCCCGATCTGGGCCACTCTACTGTGCAGGCGACTCGTGCCTGCACAGTAGAGCGAACACAATTGGGCTCGGCTATTTCCTTCCAAGCGGAGAGGTGTTACTGTGCCTTTGCTGGAGCCAGAGAAAGTAAATATTTACATGCCCGATCTTTTCCGTGTTGGGTGCACTTCGGCAGCCTTCAGAAGCACTCCCATGTGCACAGAACAGAGCTGCCTGTCTTCGGGAGCCCTAGTGCTTCTGAAGACTGCCGAAGTCTTCCGTGGCGGGAGATTCAGACCATGGAGCCTGCGGGAGAACGAGGACACCGGGAGAAGAACGGGAAGGCTCTATAGGATCCAGAGTCTTCCCTCTCCTTAGGTGAGTACAGTGGCGCAGCAATGGAGCTATGGGCCCCGGTGCGAGTGTTACATTGGGACCCCCCCCCCCATTCACTCTATACGCAACACTTGATATGGCGCAACAAAACCTGCCAAGGTCATCTCATCTACAGTATTAGAGGTGCAAGAAGGGGATGGGGAACAGTTTGTTGATGATTACTACCATTCAAAGCATCTATAGAAGTGATTATTACCACCACAGGACCAATAAACAGCTTATACTTTGGTTTAAGAAGGGCCCCTCTGGCCCAAGGGCCCTGATGCGGTCGCTACCTCTGCAACCCCTATTGCTACGCCTCTGAGTGAGTATCTGTTTTTTTATTTAAAAAAACACCTCAGACTTAAAACACACTACAATGTAATCTACAGCTCGTCATGGTTAAATAATACAGGTCTCATTTAGTAACAAACTCTTGGTGCAACAATCCATTATACCTAATGCTAGCTACACATGATGAGAGTTTCTGTCAGCTTTACTGTCAGATCATTATTTCCAACATGTCTAATCTGATTTCCGATCTATTTTCCATAGAAGTGAAAGAAAAATGATTGGAAATCGATCAGAAAAGGATCAGAAATCGATCAGTAATTAGATAGGACATGTTGTAAATAATCGATCTGTAAGTAAATCTGCCAGAAAATCTCATCATGTAGGTACACTTTTTTTGCAGTAATTGTTAAGGCCCATACACACGTCGGATTTTTGCGAACGACCCGTCGTTTGAACGCTCCGTCGTTCGCACGTCAAATCCGGCGTGTGTACAGACTATCGTTCGGGTGATAAGACTGGTGAAAACCAGTCTTATCACCCGAACGATAGTCTGTACACACGCCGGATTTGACGTGCGAATGACGGAACGACGGAACGTTCAAACGACGGGTCGTTCGCAAAAATCCGACGTGTGTATGGGCCTTACAGTGTAATTGTTTGTTTGCATAGCCCCAGAAGAGATTGGACATCAGAAAATGGCTACAAACAGGGTCGGACTGGGCCACAGTAGTACAGTTTTTTCCCTCGGTGGGCCCCACCTCCAGGTCTCTGGTGGGCCCCCCCCCTCCTTGTCTGACAGAGCTCCAATTGCTGCCTGCAGCACAAAAATTCTCTTCTCAGTGCTGTAATCACTCATGCTGAGAGCAGTGGCGTAGCTAAGGAGCTGTAGGTCTCGATGCAAATTTTACAATGGGGTCCCCCAAGCACTCTATACATAACAATTGATACGATTCACGAAAACCTGCCAATGGCAACTACAGTGTCAGAGGTGCAAGAAGGGAATTGGACATAGCTTGTTAATGATTACCACTGTTCAAAGTATCTATAGAAGTGATTATTATGAGCACAGGACCAATAAAGAGGTAATACTGTAGTTAGGAGAGGGCCCTTCGGGGCCCTTTTGGCCTAAGGGTCCAGATGCGGACACAACCTCTGCGGTCGCAACCTCTGCAAAGTAGGACATTACTTTATATTGAAGGAGGGGACTTTATGCAAAGTTTTGCTGGGCAGCAGTGTCTCTGAATTACAATGCTGCTAAGATCATGTACATTTGGCCCTGTCCATAATACATCATGACCACACCCACCTTCCAGTGCATGGTCACGCCCCCTTTTTTCACCGCAATCATGGGATGTGTGGGCCCCAGGTTGAAATTTCTTTGGTGGGCCCCCAGTGTCCCAGTCCGACCCTGGCCACAAATGTCACCATTATGGAAAGCTAACAACCAGGGCTATGCAAAAGTGGGTGTTTTGTGAGCCACCTACTCGTATAGTTTTGCTGAAACGTTCCCAAGTGTTATTATATAGTCATTTGAAAATGACTTTTTTATGTTGGATTGAGTTTGTCCCTACCTATTTTTTATGTGACACAAGTCTAAGCTTTGAAACACACCAAAATGTATACTACAGCGCATCAATTATACCAAATATGGCTAATTTGCAAATAGAATAATTAAAGCGCGGCCTATATCACTATCCTTGCGCTAATGACAAATACACTGGAACTCACCATTGGAGGTCCGGCAGGATGGAGAAAAGCCAGAGGTCAGAAGCCAAGGCAAGCCAATGGTCAGAAGACAGAGGATTGTCTGCAGAGCAAAGTCTTAGCATAAGTCCTGTGGCTAACACTTTGGCCTTGCGGCAGTATCCAATATTCAAATCTTGGCAAAAAGCTATTCGCTTGAAGGTTGTATGTGCATTGGATTTAACCCATGCATCTGGTTTCCTCCCACACTCCAAAAACATACTGGTAGGTTAACTGTGAGCTCCTTTGAGGGACAGTAAGTGACAAATGTATATGGTAAAGAAATTAAAGTCAAGTAAAAAAAAATCCGTTTTATTAAAAATAATTAAAATAAATAATAATAATAATAATAATAATAAAAGATCTCTAGTAACTGCTGGGTGTGTGATATGCCACAAAGCAGCCAACAACAAAGAGTCCCGGCTGTGAGGGGCACTTTGGGCAGTAGTATTTGTTTTCCTTCTGCCTCTTGTTTTTAGTACACACTCTTGAATCTTATTTTGTGTGGTTTGTTTAACTTCATGTGGGGGGGTCATGTCAGGAAAATGTCTTCTAGTAAGTCAGACAGTATCATCTGATTGCATCGCGTCAAATGCACCAATAACTTGGCCAGTCTGTTTTATCAGAGACTTTAACACTTCCTCTTGAAATTGTAGGTAGGTGTTCGTTTGGCTTGTCTTTTTAAACAGCACAAAGGCATTGCCTACTAGATCCACTGCACCCATCTTCTTATTATACTTGACAACTGCCACTGGCTTCTTGGTTCGCTCCCTTGATGTTGTGACAGGAACTGTGTCCTCATTATGAATAGTTGTTTGACTTTATGATTCTCCTTGGTTTAATTTTTTGTTAACCACTTTTGGTGGGTGGCCTATGTGGTTTGCCCTCTCCATCGCACCCTTGTGCCAGTCTGGGCAGAATATAACAATTTAAAGAGGGGTGTGCTGGTAATAATAATTATCTACATAGAGGATCAGGATGCGGGAGGGGGGACCCCACGTGGTTTTTTTTTTTTATTTCCCACCAACTTTTTTTTTTATATTCAGAGGGTGGGAAATTAAAAAAAAAAACCGATGTGGGGTCCCCCTCTCGAGGATCTTTAACCCCTTGTCCCCCATGCAGGTTGGGATAGCCAGAATGCGGAGCCCTGGCCGAATGGGGCTTCACACCCTAAGCTATACCAGCCTGCATGGTCCATGGTATGGGGGGGGGGCTCCGGGGTAGAGGGCGGCCAAGCCTTTCCCTCCCCCCCCCCCCCGGAGCCCTTGTCCAATCCATGGACAAGGGGCTCTTCCCCACCTCTGGTATTCCAGGAGAAGGAGAGGGCGACGACTCCCGGTGGGGGTTCATGGTGGCATCTGGGAGTCCCTGTTTCCGTCGCTCTCCACCGATCGCTCTGCTCAAACCCGACGTCTCTCGCCACAGCTCACTGGCTCTGCCTGTCTCTATGACGGCAGAGCCATGTGAGTCGGTCAGGAGCCGATTTTATTGGCTCCTGGCCGTCTCTATCAATGTAAGCTGCTCGCATTGGCTTAAATTGATAGACACGGTCAGGAGCCAATGAAAGCGGCTCCTGACTGGCTCACATGACTCTGCCATCACAGAGATGGCAGAGTGGATGTTAGAAGGATCCCGGCGTGCGGCGGTGATTGTGGCGGGTATGTGCGCCGATTCGTCGGGATTCCGTTGTTATTGTACCAGCGGTCTCTGGTCCTTAAGGGGGCAGAGACCACTGGTACTTAAGTGGTTAGGTTGAATCACTGTAATAAATGGCATAATAATCATGTTTTTCAAGGTTCACCTATATAATGCCTTTAACCCTTTCCACTCATATGTCCCGCATAGCCTTCCTAAATCATATAAAAATACAGCATCTTTACCCAACAGTCACAAAAGACCACACCAGGGGATCCTGAGAGATCTGAGGCACTCCAGTTGAAAAATGGGTGTAGCCATACAGTTGAATGCAGGTGTGGTCATAGGTGGAGCCAAATACATGAACTTAACAGCGGTCTAAGTAGGCCTGCCCAGTAAAATCTTGAATGAGGCGCCCATCTTCATTAATAAAAGAAAAAAAAAATGCAGCATATCACATAAATAGGCAGTGTGTCACTTAAACATTAAAAGGCAGAGTTACCTGGCTTCTGCGCTGGCTGGTCTGACTTTCTGCTGGGCAAGCTGACCTACTGCTCAGCAGAAAGCCAGGCCAGCCCCCATATTCCCTGACCTTCTAGTGGACCCCCTCCCATGCTCCCACGGACCTCCTATTGAGGCACCACCACTTCCAGCATGTCCCCATAGAACAACCACAGCTCCCTGCATGCCCCCATTAAAGGCATCACAGCACCTAGCATGGCATCACAGCACCTAATATGCCCACATAGAGGCAATATAGCACCTAGCATACCCCCATTGTTGTGTTCTGTGGTGCCATGCTAGGTGCTATGGTGTCATTTCGGTGCCATGGTGCCTCTGTGGGGCATGCTGGGTACTGTGTGGTGCCATGCTGGGTGATGTGGTGCCTCTACTCTGCCTGGGAGACATCCAGGGCACCCCAGAATAGATAAGGGGCACGTGCCACTGATCTTTGTGGCTAACAACGCCCCTGGAGCACAGTATTCCACTCCTCACCCTGGCCACCAGTAGCCGCTCCATAGAGTGCTGTGCCATTGTCCTTCATCCCCTCTCCATCAAAACAGTATCAGGTAGCTGAGAGGGATCAGGTTCCCATGCCTACTGATGACAGTTTTTGTGCAGGTGTACACACCTTTAGAATTATATTAGTGGCAGATAAGATAGAACAAAGATAAATACAAAGACCCGTGTATGTGAAGATGTGTTCTGATCAACATTGCATATCGACAATCAGATCCCCAAACATCATTAAAGGGAAATTGGTTCATTCTGAAACCTTTAGCCTTATTCACATGCACAAGTACTTTTTCCCACAGGTAGTCAATCCTTCAGGCAATTGCTGTGCAGATGCATCACTAGCCATCTGTCTAGTGACATGTTCGGTTGCTTTGAAAGTGGCTGGAGGGACAATGATGTGGACCTCAACATAGTAAGGAGAACAAACGGCTCAGCCTAGACAACCTAGCACTCCGAATCTTTCGCTGGTTGGGGGCCGCCTTGGCTGAAAACCACCGAGCGTGGGTATGAAACCTTAAAGTATGGTAGAGACATAAACTATCTATGACTATGGTAGGGAATAGACTGTGAGCTTATCTGAAAGTCGGTTGGCATGACTGTGTGAACACGAATGACTAAAGACCTCCTCTTATTCCAGTTCAGCCTCCTCTAATTCCACTTCCACAGATAAAAACTCATCAGGGAAGACAAATTATTCTAACTTCCTCTCTAAATATAGGACTATACAGAATACATGAAAGAATGGCAAAGCAAGACAAACGCAAACATGGGCCAGAGAAATTTGGTAAAAAAAACAAAAACAACTAAAGACTGTCAAGCCAAAAAGAAGCAGTTTTAAGGGGAGTATCACAAGCCTGACATGTAGCCTATTTACAGATCTGATGGAGTGTAATTTGTAATGCAACCCTCCATGTGTTTTGTGAATGGGTTAATAAAGATGCCAAGCTGGACATGCGCATTGGCGCCCTCTGGTGTCATACTTTCAGATCGCGTGTTGATGCACAGAGTTGCTTGGCAGCTTTCCTGCACTCTGATTAGAAGGCCAGCAGCACAAGCCTGAGCTCTGGAGAGTATGTTGGCCGTGCATGTTATATGAGATCCCGCACATGATCTGAGAGTCTCTGCAGGAAGAGATCGCCCTTCCCCCGGCTAGCCCAGCGGGAGGAGGTTGCGTTGAGGGCAGGAAGGAGGTTTGGAGGAGGGGAAAAGCCATGGAGGAGCTCTCAGCCCTGGAGAAGAATGTGGCCGAGTTGACGGTCATGGATGTGTATGACATCGCCTCTGCAGTGGGACAGGAGTTTGAGAGAATCATTGACCAGTATGGCTGCGAGGCCATAGGCAGGCTGATGCCTAAAGTGGTGAGAGTTCTGGAAATCCTGGAGGTTCTGGTCAGTAGAAACAGCATCAACCCAGAGATGGAGGAACTGAGACTGGAGCTGGACAGGCTGAGACTTGAGCGGATGGACAGAATAGAGAAGGAGAAGAAGCATCAGAAGGTGAGGCTCCTGCTACATTTGGATTTTTAGGAAATAGTCCTCCAGAATCCCGCTGGAATAGTAAAAGCTTGCGGTTTTTATGGCAGTAGATTGGCAGTCAGGATGTCATCAAACTTGTGAGATTAGAAGAGTTCAGGCTGTCTCCCAAGCTGTGAAGTGCAGCAAGTAGACGTCATGAGTTTTTATTAGAGGACGAGTGCACAAGGCCAGTCTGCTCATCCCTACTGGTGGTCACTGCCACTCACAATCAGCAGTGTTGGGGAACACGGGACACTGAATCATCCAGCTAGCACTCCTATAACATGCCTGCCCTGTTTACATCTGCATTGTGCCATGGAATGTGTGGCTTCAGGCTGACTAATCATCCTGGGAAACTATCAATTGCAACATTTTATTTACTTAGTAATTATAATTTCCCTGTCTTAGAACAGAGGATATTTAAAAAAAATGTATATGTGGCTTCATAGTAGCAAATGCTTTCCAAAAAAGGGTAATTATTATAGTTGTTGTATTTGGTAGGGTGATCTTTTTTTGTTCATTTTACTCTTCTGTAAAATCCTAGTTGTTCTGCTGCTGCTGCTCTGGTTTGTCAAAGTTCTTAGCAACATCCTAGGATAACGGCTGTGACTAGTTTGGTGGCCTGGGTGATGTTCTCCCCTCTGTGTCTGTATAGGTTAATGAGGCAGAGTATCATGGTGCCCTCCCCCAGAGCGCGAGGAAACAGGCTGCTGTTATTGTCACTTCTGTAAAATCCCTCTCATTTAAGTAGCTGTATTGGATTAGTGGAGCAGTGAACCAAAAGGAAAATGGCAGGAAAAACCGCTAACACCCTGTTGAAATAGTTACTTGGCTACGGCCCTTATTCCTCCTACAATGTACTTTTTCATTTTCTGTTGAAAATAACTTTTCAGCATTCTGCAAATTAAAAAGCACTGTCAAAATTATTCATAGCCTTTCGCTAGCTGGTGGCTCTTGCTGACCGCCTAACGCAGGATGACGGGGGCAGAGATGCTCTGTTATTACTCAGCATCATCTCTTGAGGAACAAGATTTGTAGACCCTGCAGCAGCG